>NC_060177.1:36078812-36405479 GCF_021184085.1 Oncorhynchus gorbuscha | reverse complement strand
TATGAAAAGTTGTACGTGTATCTGGAGCATCTAAAAAAAAAAAGTCAGTTATCCGGAAGTATGTAAATAAAGATATCCCCTGATATTGATCATTTTAACCCAGTGAGGTTTGCTCTCGAAACACCCTGTGTGTGTGTGTAGGGGGGAGGGGGGGGGGGGGTTGACCCACCTTGTGTACTCTTTGAAGCTCTGCGTGGATTGAGTGCACTTACCTGTGGGGTTTGAGGTGTATAAAAAAATATTTTAAAAAGCTCAGCGAGCACTCAGCCAACTCATCTCTCATCCCATGCTGCAACGCTAAGAGTGTAGTCGACGGCATGGAAACAGCTCTATCAGTTTAATTACGCCCCTTCGAGGCTATGGCACATCTTGACTGCCACCCCCACTCATGAATTAATGATACGCGTCTTGACTTGTTATTTAGTTGGGGAAAAGCTGGTCGATGTCAATTTAAAACTCGGACTCTTAAACTTGTGGTTGTTGTTTGTGTCCTCGGCTGAAAAAGATGCTCAACTGCTGTATATTGGCACATCTAAAATGACTGGCTAGTCTCTCCCGGAAAGAAGTAGAGGGTACTCAACCAACGTGAGTCGAAGTGTAACCAACAAAATAAATAATAATTGACAATGAAAAAGCACATCGCTCACTCTGCATTAAAAATGCATTGTTTTTTTTATGGAAAGTTAAAAGCTTATAACATTTGGGCTTTCAATGGCTTTCATCAGAATCTATCTCGTCTCTCCCACTCAGAATTTTTCAAGATGGCTTGAAATGCTTTGGATGCTTACTGACCCGAAAGGGTGACACTACTTAGGTAGGGACCTTGACTAAAGGCCCCTTTATACCTGGTGCTAACATGCATCCTTTGTCTTGATACTGTCCACATTCTGATGGTGCCCAAATGTTTAGACAGTTGTGGATGATTAAAACACACATTGTGATCAGATTATGATCAGATCTTCCTGACCACCTCCAGAGATAATCAGGCATGCATTGTGTCTGGATATGTTAAAGATCAGGAAATCATAATTATCGCACCCTTTTAAATCACTGACAGGTGACACCATTGACTTATGGCATAAATATGTGTCTCCAAATAAATAAATAATCATAATATCTTTAAATAATATCTGTCACATAACTTGCAAACAGGGAGGGACCAGGAAATAGAAACACCAGGACCAGGACAGATAGAAACACATTTTAATACCATGTGCGGACAGACAATCAGAATGTGGACAAGATCAAGACAAAGGATGTATTTTATCACTAGGTATAAACAGGGCATAAGACGGGGTTAAGAAAGACGGTGATGCTTGACTTGGGAAAGGGTGAGGTACAGTGCATTCTTAAAGTTTTCACACCCCTTCCCCTTTTCCACATTTTGTTACGTTACAGTCCTATTCTAAAACTGATTACATTTTAAAAATGTCCTCATCAATCTACACATATAATGATAAAGATTTATAACAGAAATACCTCATTTACATGAGTATTCAGACCCTTTACTATGAGACTCAGGTGCATCCTGTTTCCATTGATCATCCTTGAGATGTTTCTACAACTTGATTGGAGTCCACCTGTGGTAAATTCAATTGATTGGACATGATTTGGAAAGGCACACACCTGTCTATATAAGGTTTCACAGTTGAAAGTGCATGTTAGGGCAAAAACTAAGCCATGAGGTCGAAGGAATTGACCATAGAGCGCCGAGACAGGATTGTGTCGAGGCAGAGATCTGGGGAAGGGTATCAAAACAAGAACACAGTGGCCTCCCATCATTCTTAAATGAAAGAAGTTTGGAACCACCAAGAGTCTTCCTAGAGCTGGCCGCCCGGCCAAACTGAGCAATCGGGGGAGAAGGGCCTTGGTCAGGGAGGTGACCAAGAACCTGATGGTCACTCTGAGAGAGCTCCAGAGTTCCTCTGCGAAGATAACCTTCCAGAAGGACAACCATTTGTGCAGCACTCCACCAATCAGGCCTTTATGGTAGAGTGGTGTGGTGGAAATTACAACATTATGCTATTCACATTACTTTATATTAGAATGTATTCTTATATTAGTACTTTCACACTCTGTCTGTTCTTCTGAGAGGAGCCTCTGAGGCTTAACGCTGATAGTTGATTTACGATGCCTTGGTGATAAAACCTAAAGACTAAATTACATTTCTTAATAAGTGTCTGAGTGAAATGCTGACCTGTCTGTCAGGGTCAGGTGAACCCCCCCCTCCAGTTTCTCTCCCACATGCAGATGAACACTGGACTTCAGAAATTGTGATGAGGACCAAGTGTCCCATTTTGCTCTAGTGTCTGTGTGTTAAGGAGTGTGAAACTGAGAAGATAACCCTGTTTAAACAAGCAGTACATTGCCTAGAGACAGAAACCTGGCGCAATGTAAATCTTGCTGTCTGTTGCTTGATTATCACAATGTACCTTTTGTATAATTCTACATATGTTTGTCATGAACATTCGGGAGGATGTACTTTGCTATAAAGATCAGAAACCCAAATCTGCTCGTTGGGCTCTCAGCGATCACTTAAAGGTGGTCGTTGACCAGCTCCAATATTGCAATAATTAATAATACAGTTTGATTGTTTGGAAGAAAAGAAAAGGTCTCGTTCCTTTGTAATCAAACATTTTCCACAAAAGTGGCCAGACGGAAGGCATTCCTCAGTAAAAGGCACAATACAGCCCGCTTGGAGTCTGCCAAAGGGCACCTAAATGATTCTCAGACCATGAGAAACAAGATTCTCTGGTCTGATGAAACCAAGATTGAACTCTTTGGTCTGAATGCCAAGGATCACATCTAGAGGAAACCTAAGCCATCCAACTGCTTGTTGTCGGAATAATTTCAGTCCGAGTAAATCCTCTCTGTTTAGACATTTAAGGGGAATCATTTGAAATCATTTTGAATAGGAGAGAGTTGGGGGATTCTCCCAGTACTTTCACAGCATATTTCTCAGCATCACTGCCTCTGCTTTGTCAAAAGTTCAATATATGCTTAATTTCTTTTCAGAAGATCTCAACAACCTTGAAAACACAAAATGCTACATTTAGACGAGGAATTTATCTCTAGGTTTCCAATTAAATCAACTTACTTGCTCATCAACAAGGATGGTATAAGCGGTTTACCGATATAACAACAATCTTTAGTGCTCTTCTACTGATTTTGACTAAAGGCTCTGAGTAACACATATGATTGAAATATATAAGATACAATTTTAAAAGGTATGAAACAAAACCAAAAATAATATCTAAATCGAATTTCTTCTTTTATTAATCGTCCTTGTGAATGAAAAGCTCTCGTGAATAAACTTGAGAGCATGAGAGCATATACAGTTGAAATCGGAAGTTTACATACACTTAGGTTGTAGTCATTAAAACTCGTTTTTTTAACCACTCCACAAATTTCTTGTTAAAAACTAGTTTCAGCAATTCGGTTGGGATATCTACTTTGTGCATGACACAAGTCATTTTCCCAACAATTGTTTACAGACAGATTATTTCACTAATAATTCACTGTATCACATTTCCAGTGGGTCAGAAGTTTACATACACTACGTTGACTGTGCCTTTAAACAGCTTGGAAAATTCCAGAAAATGATGTCATGGCTTTAGAAGCTTCTGATAGGCTAATTGACATCATTTGAGTCAATTGGAGGTGTACATGTGGATGTATTTCAAGGCCTACCTTCAAACTCAGTGCCTCTTTGCTTGACATCATTGGAAAATCAAAATAAATCAGCCAAGAAATCAGCCAGAAATGAATTTGGAGACCTCCACAGCTCTGTTTCATCCTTGGGTGCAATTTCCAACTGCCTGAAGGTACAACAGTCATCCGTACAAACAATAGTACGCAAGTATAAACACCATGGGACCACACAGCCGTCATACCGCTCAGGAAGGAGACACGTTCTGTCACCTAGAGATGAATGTACTTTGGTGCAAAAAGTGCAAATCAATCCCAGAACAACAGCAAAGGACCTTGTAAAGATGCTGGAGGAAACATGTACAAAAGTATCTATATCCACAGTAAAAAGAGTCCTATATTAACATAACCTCAAAGGCCGCTCAGCATGGAAGAAGCCACTGCTCCGAAACCGCCATAAAAAAGCCAGACTCCGGTTTGCATAATGATTTGGATAATGCTTTTGATTTGTAATTTTGCAATTAAACATATGTTATGATTTAACTTATCAAAATAGATGTTGTTTTGATTTGATAGGGCTTTGTTAAGGAATAAATTACCAGGTGTGAGCTGATGAGTTCTCCAGTAATGATGATGTCTATCATGTTTCAGGGAAGACCCAGGAGACTGTGAGACAAGGGCTGTGAGACATGGGTTTGATTCTAGACACATGAAAAGTGGGATGTATACGGAGGGAACGGGGTAACAGAAGACGAACAGCAGAGGGGCTAATGACCTTGGAGATGGGGAAAGGGACAATAAACCGGGGGTTATGTTTGCAGGACTCCCCCCGGAGGTGCAGATCCTGGGTGGACAGCCATACCTTCTGCCCGAGACGATACCAGGGAGCCGGGGTCCTGAAGCTGGTATCGACGACAAGAGAAGGGCCGACTTTTCTCTCTTCCAGGTATGACAACAGCGGCGGACAAACATGTGGGCCGAAGGTATACTGACCTCTTCCTCTTGCTCAGGGAAGAGCGGAGGCTGATAACCCAGGGAATACTGAAACGGTGAGAGACCCGTGGCAGAGCAAAGAAGGGTGTTGCAGGCTTATTCAATCCACACTAGTTGCTGGAGACCAGGCAGCGAAGAGTCGTCTCCAGACAGCGAAGAGTTGTCTCACTCTGCGGTCATCCCAAACCATGCACTCTGTGAGGCAGCATTCATTTCATGTATGCAGAACGAGGAAGAGCTCGGTTTTGTTTGTTTGGAAAGTTTGTTGTTTAAAAGTATATTTGAAAGTTCTTGGTAGCTACCTAGCTTCTTACGTTGGATCCCGCGATGCAGTTTGCATCAGTTGTTGGGACTGCTTGTATCTTTCCAGTGATCCTGCTGACCAAGGACGGGTCTGAGGAGCTATTTGACGTCGCAGCTAGCCTAGCTGGACGTCAAGCTAACAAGGTGTTCTTGAACACAGCCCGCGACGTGGTTAGCCGTTGTGGCTGGGTCCGCGGATTGTCCTATGTTTGTGGCTGTCTAGATCCCTGCTGTTTGTTGTTTTCAATTTTCCCAGTGACCTGCCATGTCTGGAACTGCAAGGAGTAACAGCCTAACATATGTTGCTAGCTATTATTATTATTATTATGACAAAGACCAAGCTGGCGGGAGTACCGTTGAAGACAGTGCAAGTGGTGTCTCTCTATCACACGTGAAGGATCTTTTATACGAACAAAAAGAGACCTATAAGCAGTTGTTACTACAACAAGAAAATAGTTTCAAGTGTTTGTCCAAATACTCGTGGATTCTACTAATTAAAGAATGGACACCTGACCAGAGAGGTCCAGGACCTGAAGTACAGTTTGCAGTTCTTCCATAGTCAGCTCGACGAGTTGAAACAGGAGAACGGCAAGATGACAGCAATCTGTAAGTCCTTGAGAGAGGACATTCTGTGTGTGAATCCATGATAACAATGACAGATAAATCAGACTCTCTCTCGGGGACTATCAAGGCGAAATAACATGGTTGTGGACGGAATTGCAGAATCTCATGAGACCTGGTTGGAGTCTGAGGACAAAGTGAGGGAAATTATCTCTGAGAAATTGAAGATGGACCACAGGAAGATTGGGGTGGAGCGCGCACACAGGACTAGAAAACCCAACACCGGCCCAGGTGATAGGCCCAAGCCGATAGTGGTCAAGTTCCTGAGGTTCAAGGACAAGGTAGCTGTTCTGGAAAGAGCCGAGAACTTGAGAGGAACGTACATCTTCCTCAACGACGACTATCCTGAATCTGTGTGCCAGAAGAGGAAAGAACTGATCCCAGCCATGAAAGCTGCCAGAATGTGTGGGGACATTGCGTACATCCGCTATGACAGACTCATTGTCCACTCTCCTTCCCAGAAGCCTGGAAGGGATGAGAGAGCCAAGCCTATGGGTTCGTAGCCTCAACCCCACAGCACACACACACACACACCAATTGATTAATAGACTGCTGAATGTATATTTTATTCTCTTGCTTTGTCTGCTCTTTTCAATATTATGTCTATCTCTGATAAGCAACCCAGGAAAGGGCTGAAAATAGCCAATATTAATATATGTAGCCTTAGAAATAAGGTTAATGAAATCAATAACTTGCTAACATCAGATAACATTCATATATTAACCATTTCTGAGACTCACTTAGATAATTCATTTGATGATACATCAGTAGCAATACAAGGCTATAACATAAATAGAAGAGACATAAAATATTATGGGGGAGGAGTTGCTGTATATATTCAGAGCCATATCCCTGTAATGCTTAGAGAATATCTTACGTCAAGTGTTATTGAAGTGTTGTGGTTGCAGGTTCACTTGGCACATCTAAAGCCTTTTCTTTTGGGGTGTTGCTAAATTCGTATCATGTAAGGATATCTGTTGAAATTATGATAAAAAAAAATATATATACAGATACATAAATGATCAAGTAATGACTACAGATATAATACATTTCTGATGTGGATTCATTCATTTTAAATTTTAAATGTACCTTTATTCATGCTAAAGTTTAAAGGCTTAGATGTGTTAGCATGTTGACTCATACCCTTTCCATAGTGAGAATAATCAACAAATATGTAAGCTGGTGCACGCGCTGGTGCACACCCCATCTGAAACTTTGCACAAGTACTGTTGCCCTCTTATGGTTTTCACTGAAATTGCCCCCATCATCCTATCTGAATGTTTGTTTTGTCTTGTTCATTTTAAATATGAAACAACAATAAAAATTAAAAAACGTATGTTTTTTTTCATTGTATTATCTAAACCAGATCTATTGTGTTATATTCTCCTACATTCAATTCACATTTACACAAACTTCAGAGTGTTTTCTTTCAAACAAAACCAAGAATATGCATATCATTGGTTATGGGCCTGAGCTATAGGCAGTTAGATTTGGGTATGTCTTCAGGCGGGAATTGAAAAAAGTAGGGGGGTAGCTGTAAGAGGTTTTAATGTGTTGAAAATAGTTTGTATAGTCAACATACACATAGCTCTGACACACACACTTATCCCATCAGACATGACACCAGGGGTCTTTTCATAGTTCCCAAATCCAGAACATATTCAAGAAAACCTACAGTATACCTTCCTTCCATCTCATATATGCTCAAATAAATAGCAAACCTGATTTCAAAACACAGATAAAGCAACACCTCATCGCACATTGCATTACCGTTGTGTGTATTCATTGATATGTAGGCTACGTGTGCATTTAAATTTTTTTATTTAGTCTGTCCTTGAATTGTTCTTGTCTAATGATGTTCTGCATTATGTCATTCTGTATTGTTTCATGTTTTATGTGGACCCCAGGAAGAGTAGATGCTGCTTTTGCTACAGCTAATGGGGATCCTAATATAATACCAAAAAATACCAATAACAGTTCTTGGTTGGCTTGCTCCGACTGGCCGTTGGACTGGGGGTGAAATCCGGAGGACAGGCTGGCCGACGACCCAATGACTGTGCAGAACGCCTTCCAGAACCGGGATGAGAACTGAGGAACCCCATCGGAGTCCATGGATCCGGAAGACATGCTGCACCATGAGCTTGCCCGTCTCTTTGGCAGAGGGTAACTTGGGGATAGGAATGAAGTGGGCGGTCCACTACTGTCAGGATGGTGGTGTTGCCATCAGATGTGAGGAGACCTGTGACAAAGTCCAGGGATATGTGAGACCAGGGACGGTGAGGGACAGGCAGAGGTTGAAGGAGACCAGCCGGAGCTTGCCGAGGAGTCTTGATCTGCGCAAAGATTGTGCATGCGGCGACGAATGCGGATACATCAGGAACCATGGTAGGCCACCAAAAGGTGGTGTGGAGATATTCCAGGTTCTTGTGGTCAGTCTACACAATGAATGGATGTTCGCCCCCTCCAGCCAGTGTCTCCACTTCTCCAACGCCATCTTCCCTGTGAGAAGCTCACGATTCCCCACATCGTAGTTCCTCACAGTGGCGTTGGGGTGATGGGAAAAGAAGGAGCAGGAGAGAACGCTGGGACAGGTCAGCCCCGGCCTCCACAACAAACTAGCATGACGGGTCAGTATGAACCAAGATGGGAGCTGTGGTGAAACGTTGTTTGAGATCCCGGAACGCCCGGTCAGCAGCTACAAGGGTGCTTGTACCCCCGGATAAAGCGGCGATAAATGTTGGAAAATCCCAGGAAATGTTTCAGCTGTGTCCTGGATGAAAGGCTGGGGCCAATCCACCAACACTCTCACCTTCCCGGGATCCATCTGTACACTCCCTGAAGCGATGATGTAACCCAGGAAGGAGATGGTGGAGCGATGGAATTCACACTTCGCTGCTTTCACAAAAAGCTGGTTCTCCAGGAGGCGTTGGAGAACCTGTCGGACGTGGAGCACGTGTTCTCAGGTGGAGCGTGAAAAGATGAGGATGTCGTCGAAGTAGACGAAGACGAACCAGTTCAACATGTCGCAGAGAACATTATTAACCAGAGCCTGAAACACAGTTGGGGCGTTTGAAAAGCCAAATGGCATGAAAAGATACTCGTAGTGACCGCTGGTCTTCCACTCGTTCCCTTCCCGTATCCGCACCAGATGGTAGGCGTTCTGTAGGACCAACTTGGAGAACACAGTCGCTTCCTGGAGCGGCTTGAAGGCCCGAGGAGATGAGTGGTAGCAGTTCTTCACCGTTATGTTGTTGAGGCTTCGGTAGTCTGTATCACATCCAGGCTGTATCACATATGGCCAGGGTAGGCCGTCATTATAATTAAGAATATGTTCTTAACTGACTTGCCTACTTAAATAAAGGTTAAATACATTTTTAAAGTCGATGCAGGTGCGCAGGGTTTTGTCCTTCTCTACAAAGAAGAACCCTGCGCCGCCGGGGGAGGCAGAAGGACGGATACACCCTGCAGCTTGGGAGTCTTCAATGTAGGTCTCCATAGCCTTGGTCTCCGGACCCGACAGAGTGTACAGTCATCTCCGGGATGGTGTGGTGCCTAGGAGAAGGTTGATCATAGGGTCAGTGCAGAGGAAGTGAAGTGTCCTGGGCCTTACTAAAAAAAACCTGGAGGTCCTGGTCCTGGTACTCCACGGGAATGGTGGAGAGGTCTGGGGCAACATCCAAGCCAACAGGACGACGTCCCGGGGCAGGCTAAGCTGACTTCAGACAATGAAGGCACCAGCAGTCCAGTCTATGAGGGGATTATGTCGCTGGAGCCAAGAGAATCCCAATACCACGAGAACCTGAAGAGACTTAATTATTATAAATTGGATTGCCTACTGTGGTTCCCTGACACTAGTAGGTTGATGGGAGTGGTATTGTGGGTGACCCGCCTAAGGAGGGGCTGAGTGGGCTGAGGGGCTGAGTGGGGATGCCCAGCTCGGAGGCCAGGGTGCCCTCCAAAAACTCTCATCAGTCTTAGTGTCATGTTTTGTCATTTATTATCTTGTCTTGTCCCTGTGCTTCCCATTCTATTCGTTTCCCTCTGCTGGTCTTATTAGGTTCTTTCCCTCTTTCTATCCCTCTCTCTCCCCCTCCCTCTCTCACTCTCTCGCTCTCTCTTCTCTCTATCGTTCCGTTCCTGCTCCCAGCTGTTCCTATTCCCCTAATCAATCATTTAGTCTTCCCACACCTGTTCCCGATCCTTTCCCCTGATTAGAGTCCCTATTTCTTCCTTTGTGTTCCGTTCCTGTCCTGTCGGTTCCTTGTCTAGAATTCACCGTGCTGTGTTTGTGTATCGCCCTGTCGTGTCGTGTTTTCCTCAGATGCTGCGTGGTGAGCAGGTGTCTGAGTCTGTCTGGTTCAAGTGCCTTCCCGAGGCAACCTGCTGTTCACCTGCTGTTCAAGATCGAGTCTCCAGTTTGTCCTTGTCATTTCGAGTGAAAGTTGTGTTTTTTGTTTGTATTTACTTTACTGGATTAAAGACTCTGTTTTCGCCAAGTCGCTTTTGGGTCCTCTTTCACCTGCATGACAGAAGGAACCGACCAAGGAATGGACCCAGCGACTTCAGACGCTCGTTACACTGCCGTCGAGATCAAGGAGCCATGCTCGGCAGACACGAGCAGGAATTGTCTGCTGCTCGCCATGCCGTGGAGAACCTGGCCGCTCAGGTTTCCGACCTCTCTGGACAGTTCCAGAGTCTACGTCTCGTGCCACCTGTTACTTCCTGGCCTGCCGAGCCTCCAGAACCTAGGGTTAATAACCCACCTTGCTACTCCGGGCAGCCCACTGAGTGCCGCTCCTTTCTCACGCAGTGTGAGATTGTGTTCTCTCTCCAACCCAACACATACTCTAGAGAGAGAGCTCGGGTTGCTTACGTCATTTCACTCCTTACTGGCCGGGCTCGAGAATGGGGCACAGCTATCTGGGAGGCAAGGGCTGATTGCTCTAACAAGTTCCAGAACTTTAAAGAGGAGATGATTCGGGTTTTTGACCGTTCAGTTTTTGGTAGGGAGGCTTCTAGGGCCCTGGCTTCCTTATGCCAAGGTGAACGGTCCATAACGGATTATTCTATTGAGTTTCGCACTCTTGCTGCCTCTAGTGAGTGGAACGAGCCGGCGCTGCTCGCTCGTTTTCTGGAGGGACTCCACGCAGTGGTTAAGGATGAGATTCTCTCCCGGGAGGTTCCTTCAGATGTGGACTCTTTGATTGCTCTCGCCATCCGCATAGAACGACGGGTAGATCTTCGTCACCGGGCTCGTGGAAGAGAGCTCGCATCAACGGTGTTTCCCTGCTCCGCATCGCAACCATCTCCCTCCTCTGGCTCAGAGTCTGAGCCCATGCAGCTGGGAGGGATTCGCATCTCGACTAAGGAGAGGGAACGGAGGATCACCAACCGCCTGTGCCTCTATTGCGGAGTTGCTGGACATTTTGTTAATTCATGTCCAGTAAAAGCCAGAGCTCATCTGTAAGCGGAGGGCTACAGGTGAGCGCAACTACTCAAGTCTCTCCATCAAAATCCTGTACTACTTTGTCGGTCCATCTACGCTGGACCGGTTCGGGTGCTACATGTAGTGCCTTGATAGACTCTGGGGCTGAGGGTTGTTTCATGGACGAAGCATGGGTTCGGAAACATGACATTCCTTTCAGAGAGTTAGAGAAGCCTACGCCCATGTTCGCCTTAGATGGTAGTCATCTTCCCAGTATCAGATTTGAGACACTACCTTTAACCCTCACAGTATCTGGTAACCACAGTGAGACTATTTCTTTTTTGATTTTTCGTTCACCGTTTACACCTGTTGTTTTGGGTCATCCCTGGCTAGTATGTCATAATCCTTCTATTAATTGGTCTAGTAATTCTATCCTATCCTGGAACGTTTCTTGTCATGTGAAGTGTTTAATGTCTGCCATCCCTCCCGTTTCTTCTGTCCCTACTTCTCAGGAGGAACCTGGCGATTTGACAGGAGTGCCGGAGGAATATCATGATCTGCGCACGGTCTTCAGTCGGTCCCGAGCCAACTCCCTTCCTCCTCACCGGTCGTATGATTGTAGTATTGATCTCCTTCCGGGGACCACTCCTCCTCGGGGTAGACTATACTCTCTGTCGGCTCCCGAACGTAAGGCTCTCGAGGATTATTTGTCTGTGTCTCTTGACGCCGGTACCATAGTGCCTTCTTCCTCTCCGGCCGGGGCGGGGTTCTTTTTGTTAAGAAGAAGGACGGTACTCTGCGCCCCTGCGTGGATTATCGAGGCTGAATGACATAACGGTTAAGAATCGTTATCCGCTTCCCCTTATGTCATCAGCCTTCGAGATTCTGCAGGGAGCCAGGTGCTTTACTAAGTTGGACCTTCGTAACGCTTACCATCTCGTGCGCATCAGAGAGGGGGACGAGTGGAAAACGGCGTTTAACACTCCGTTAGGGCATTTTGAGTACCGGGTTCTGCCGTTTGGTCTCGCCAATGCGCCAGCTGTTTTTCAGGCATTAGTTAATGATGTTCTGAGAGACATGCTGAACATCTTTGTTTTTGTCTATCTTGACGATATCCTGATTTTTCTCCGTCACTCGAGATTCATGTTCAGCACGTTCGACGTGTTCTACAGCGCCTTTTAGAGAATTGTCTCTACGTAAAGTCTGAGAAGTGCTCTTTTCATGTCTCCTCCGTTACTTTTCTCGGTTCCGTTATTTCCGCTGAAGGCATTCAGATGGATTCCGCTAAGGTCCAAGCTGTCAGTGATTGGCCCGTTCCAAGGTCACGTGTCGAGTTGCAGCGCTTTTTAGGTTTCGCTAATTTCTATCGGCGTTTCATTCGTAATTTCGGTCAAGTTGCTGCCCCTCTCACAGCTCTTACTTCTGTCAAGACGTGTTTTAAGTGGTCCGGTTCCGCCCAGGGAGCTTTTGATCTTCTAAAAGAACGTTTTACGTCCGCTCCTATCCTCGTTACTCCTGACGTCACTAGACAATTCATTGTCGAGGTTGACGCTTCAGAGGTAGGCGTGGGAGCCATTCTATCCCAGCGCTTCCAGTCTGACGATAAGGTTCATCCTTGCGCTTATTTTTCTCATCGCCTGTCGCCATCTGAGCGCAACTATGATGTGGGTAACCGTGAACTGCTCGCCATCCGCTTAGCCCTAGGCGAATGGCGACAGTGGTTGGAGGGGGCGACCGTTCCTTTTGTCGTTTGGACAGACCATAAGAACCTTGAGTACATCCGTTCTGCCAAACGACTTAATGCCCGTCAAGCTCGTTGGGCGTTGTTTTTCGCTCGTTTCGAGTTTGTGATTTCTTACCGTCCGGGTAGCAAGAACACCAAGCCTGATGCCTTATCCCGTCTGTTTAGTTCTTCTGTGGCTTCTACTGATCCCGAGGGGATTCTTCCTTATGGGCGTGTTGTCGGGTTAACAGTCTGGGGAATTGAAAGACAGGTTAAGCAAGCACTCACGCACACTGCGTCGCCGCGCTTGTCCTAGTAACCTCCTTTTCGTTCCTGTTTCCACTCGTCTGGCTGTTCTTCAGTGGGCTCACTCTGCCAAGTTAGCTGGTCATCCCGGTGTTCGAGGCACTCTTGCGTCTATTCGCCAGCGCTTTTGGTGGCCGACTCAGGAGCGTGACACGCGCCGTTTCGTGGCTGCTTGTTCGGACTGCGCGCAGACTAAGTCGGGTAACTCTCCTCCTGCCGGTCGTCTCAGACCGCTCCCCATTCCTTCTCGACCATGGTCTCACATCGCCCTAGACTTCATTACCGGTCTGCCTTTGTCTGCGGGGAAGACTGTGATTCTTACGGTTGTCGATAGGTTCTCTAAGGCGGCACATTTCATTCCCCTCGCTAAACTTCCTTCCGCTAAGGAGACGGCACAAATCATTATCGAGAATGTATTCAGAATTCATGGCCTCCCGTTAGACGCCGTTTCAGACAGAGGCCCGCAATTCACGTCACAGTTTTGGAGGAGTTCTGTCGTTTGATTGGTGCGTCCGTCAGTCTCTCTTCCGGGTTTCATCCCCAGTCTAACGGTCAAGCAGAGAGGGCCAATCAGACGATTGGTCGCATACTACGCAGCCTTTCTTTCAGAAACCCTGCGTCTTGGGCAGAACAGCTCCCCTGGGCAGAATACGCTCACAATTCGCTTCCTTCGTCTGCTACCGGGTTATCTCCGTTTCAGAGTAGTCTGGGTTACCAGCCTCCTCTGTTCTCATCCCAGCTTGCCGAGTCCAGCGTTCCCTCCGCTCAAGCGTTTGTCCAACGTTGTGAGCGCACCTGGAGGAGGGTGAGGTCTGCACTTTGCCGTTACAGGGCACAGACTGTGAGAGCCGCCAATAAACGCAGGATTAAGAGTCCAAGGTATTGTTGCGGCCAGAGAGTGTGGCTTTCCACTCGCAACCTTCCTCTTACGACAGCTTCTCGTAAGTTGACTCCGCGGTTCATTGGTCCGTTCCGTGTCTCCCAGGTCGTCAATCCTGTCGCTGTGCGACTGCTTCTTCCGCGACATCTTCGTCGCGTCCATCCTGTCTTCCATGTCTCCTGTGTCAAGCCCTTTCTTCGCACCCCCGTTCGTCTTCCCTCCCCCCTCCCGTCCTTGTCGAGAGCGCACCTATTTACAAGGTACATAAGATCATGGACATGCGTTCTCGGGGACGGGGTCACCAATACTTAGTGGATTGGGAGGGTTACGGTCCTGAGGAGAGGAGTTGGGTTCCGTCTCGGGACGTGCTGGACCGTTCACTCATTGATGATTTCCTCCGTTGCCGCCAGGATTCCTCCTCGAGTGCGCCAGGAGGCGCTCGGTGAGTGGGGGGTACTGTCATGTTTTGTCATTTATTATCTTGTCTTGTCCCTGTGCTTCCCATTCTATTCGTTTCCCTCTGCTGGTCTTATTAGGTTCTTTCCCTCTTTCTATCCCTCTCTCTCCCCCTCCCTCTCTCACTCTCTCGCTCTCTCTTCTCTCTATCGTTCCGTTCCTGCTCCCAGCTGTTCCTATTCCCCTAATCAATCATTTAGTCTTCCCACACCTGTTCCCGATCCTTTCGCATGACACTTAGAGTCGATGAGGACCCGGAGAGATTTCAACTGGTTACCCCACAGCAGGATGCTATTCAAAGGGGTGCCAGTAAGGGGAGAGGAAAAGTTTTCCGTATGGCCCACCAGAGTACTCGCCCCTACCAGTGAGCCTTGTCTTTTAGAGGACAGGATGACACAAAATTACCAGTTATACCACAATGCAGACCACTCTTTGTGTGAGCAGGTGTAGACATACGGCTGGGCACAGCCTAGCTCTGCCTAGTTGTATTGGCTAGGGAAGAGGTGAATTGGCAGACTTCGGAGACACTCGGTGGAACTCGGGTAGCCTCAGGTCCTCTCGCCAACGGAGACATTGGGGACTTCTGGGATGCCTCCTTCTTCCAAAAATACTTGCAGGAATGTGTCAAACAGTGATTCCGGGTTCCAGACACTCTCAGCTGCCAGCGTGTGGAAATCCACAGCATAGTATGCCACACTGGAGTCTTGCCCAAGCTGGAGTAACCTCCGGGCAGCCTCTCTCCCGGACAATGGAGAATCAAAAACCTTCTTCACCTCTGCCACAAACTCCTCCATACTGAACCATACGGACAACTGTTGTTCCCAAACGGCCGTAGCCCAGGCGAGAGCCCTCCCGGACATCAGTGTGATGAGGTACGCTATCTTCGAGTGGTCCGAGGGGAAGTAGGAGGGCTGCAGCTTGATAATGAGAGAACACTGTGTGAGAAACCCCCAACAGGTTCCCGACTGCAGCGAAGCATTCCGGGGGAGGTAAACAGGGTTCTCGGGAAACTGGGGTGGCTGGGGAGGCCGTGCTGCTAACAGCCGGGTTACTGATGGGCTGAGAGGTTACCATCGTGGTAGGCTGCCTGACAGACAACCCGCGGAATTGCTCCACCAATGTGTTCAACGTGCGGTCCTGGCATTCGGTCAAGGTCTGGAACCCTTCCATAAGACCACGAAGCAACTCCTCATGCCTTCCAATGGTGGCTCCTCGGGAGGAGACGACATTGCGTCGCAGGCCCGAGTCTGCTGGGTCCGTCAGGACCAGTTCGTACTATCAAGGCTCGGGAGAAGACCCAGATACAGAAAATTCCAAAGTAACAAAAGGTTATTACAGAAACAGAGGGGCAGGCAAAGGACAGTAGTCCAGAGCAGGGTCCGAAAGGTACAGAGTAACAGGCAGGCTCATGGTCCGGGCATGCAAAGGTCAGTAATCCAGGGAGGTGTGACAAGGTACAGAATGGCAGGCAGGGTCAGGGCGGGCAGAATGGTCAAAACCGGGAAAGCTAGAAAACAGTAAGTAGAGAAAGACAGGAGCAACAGACAAACAGAGAACACAGGTATAAGTACACTGGGTATGATGGGGAAGATGGGCGACACCTGAAGGGGGGTGGAGATAAGCACAAAGACAGGTGAAACAGATCAGGGTGTGACATTATGATATCTAATGTATTGTCATAAAGAGTTTAATTTTACACTCGGAAATATGCAAATAAGGTAGAATAAATTCTGACTTTGAATTGTATCTTCATTCAACCAAAAATTAAAAGTTGAGTGAACATACAATTAAGCTTGAAAATGTATGTTGGTTCAGCTATATACCAAAATGTTGAGCAAACTCAAAATCCTGTTGCAGCTGATTACCTTACAATTGTACATTGAATAAAAATTATAATTTCTACAGTGTAACAGTTGGTCAGTATGCTGCTTATAGTATATCTTCCTCCACTGTTTCTGTCCTGATACAGGGTTCAAACCAGTGATCCTCTGCTCACAAACAAACATGACCGCCTTCCTTGACACTGTGCGAACCGATTGAGCTATCCAAAAGGTACCAATTGGATAGCTCCAACGGCAACATTTCAAGCTAGCTTTGGAGTGAGCTTAACTCCGTTACAACCAAGACAATGTAGAGGAATTAAACATTGGTGGGGAAAATGTCAGCCTGCTCATCTCCTTACTTGGAGGTATCATTCACCCTGTGTAGTAATTGTGCGAAAGCCCAAAGTGAACCTGATGCTGAACCATTGAAGTAGATACGAGTAGGTTGGATGCTGTGCTATTTAAAATAAGCAGGTCGTTTATGGGAGAATCCATTTTCCACCAGGTACTAGATTACAGCTAGATCTATTTGGGTCACAAACAAGATCAGGGAGGATGTTTGCGACACACACACTGGAGCAGGGGGATCTATTTGTTAAACCATCCGTCAGAGTGGCACTATCACACTGAGGATCCATTACCATGGAAGAAGGAGGGCCATCTGGCATTCTCTAATTTGTCACTTGGCTTTTCGACGACGGAGGAGAGAGAACCTGTGTGCTAAAGAGTCGGCGGAAATAAATCTGACAGCGAAATGAAATGTCCCAGATATTACATTTTGGACTCATAAATAAGCAAAGGAATTCAGGACTTTTGGCATGGACCTCCCCATGTTTGGATGGCCTCATTCGAATAAGCCAAGCAATGTCTCACTATGTCTGTCTTGAGAGTTTGGACTAAAAATAGTGAGACACTAGAGACAAAATTGAAACAAAGACCTGAAGAGTGTCCTCATACAAGGTCACAGGTATTCACGATTGGTTCAGGTGTTCAGAACTTCAACAAACTGACCTCTCACACTGTAGAACTATCAGGCCAATAATTTCCTGGTTCCTTTTGCCCCGCCAACACATTCCAAGATCACAAGTGGAAAAATTGTGTTGCTATTGCAGAAATTCATCAACAGTCCTGTAAAGAATACCAGCTTGGAAGAAGTTGGTCCACTGCAGCATTTGCACAGCTGTAAATCCAAGCTGTTATGTTATGTGGGGAATTTTAACAATTGGGCAGTGGTACAATAGCCATAGTGGTGCCAATATTTATGATATTGAAATATATTTGTTATGCATGCATTCACTGGGGCCACACAGTTAGCGACAAATGCACCCAACTGTTGTTAGGTGGGAAGAAAATGTTAATTTAATGTTTGGCCCCTATTCAATTAAACATGGTCTCCAATTTAACCACAAAACATAATTAATCTAGCACATTCAGCAGTAATAAATGTGTAGATACATGTAGACAAACAAAACAACATTTACAGCCATTAAGGAAACCTAGCTGTGAGCTGCACAGTGACGTGAGCCTGCCAGACAAGCTAAATCCCTTCTATGCTCGCTTCAAGGCAAACAACACTGAACCATGTGTGAGCGCACCAGCTGTTCCGGATGATTGTGTGATCACGCTCTCTGTAGCTGATGTGAGTAAGACCTTTAAACAGGTTAAAATTCACAAGGCCACAGAGCCAGACAGATTACCCGGATGCAAACTCAGAGCATATGTTGACCAGCTGGCAAGTGTTTTCATTGACATTTCAACCTCTCCCTGACCAAGTCTATAATACCTACATGTTTCAAGCAGACAACCATAGTCCCTGTTCCCAAGAACGGCAAAGTAATCGCCCGTAGTATTCACATATGTAGCAATGAAATGCTTTGAAAGGCTGGTCATGGCCCACATCAATACCATCAAGCCAGACACCCTGGACCCACTCCAATACGCATACTGCCCGAAGAGATCCAAAGATGACGCAATCTCTATTGTACTCCACACTGCCCTTTCCCACCTGGACAAAAGGAACACCTACGTGAGAATTCTGTTAATTGATTACAGCTCATCATTCAACACCATAGTGCCCTCCAAGCTCATCATTAAGCTAAGGATCCTGGGACTGCACACCTCCCTTTGCAACCGAATCATGGACTTCCTGATGGATCGCCCCAGGTGGTGAGGGTAGGTAACAACACATCCGCCATGCTGACCCTCAACACGGGGGCCCCTCATGGGTGTGTGCTTAGTCCCCTACTATACTCCCTTTTCACCCAAGACTGCATGGCCGTGCACGACTCCAACACCATCATTAAGTTTGCCAATGACACGACGGTGGTAGGCCTGATCACTGACGACGATGAGACAGCCTATAGGAGGTCAGAGAGGAGGTCAGAGACTTGGCAGTGTGGTGCCAGGACAACAACCTCTCCTTCAATGTCAGCAAGATAAATGAATTGATCGTGGACTTACAGGAAATGGAGGGCCGCGCATGCCCCCATTCAAATCGATTGGGCTGTAGTGGAGAGGGTCGACATCACTAAGGACCTATCATGGTCCAAACACACCAACACAGTCGTGAAGAGGGCACGACAAACCTCTTCCCCTCAGGAGGCTTGGCATGGGCCATCAGATCCACAAAAAGTTATACAGTTGCATCATTGAGAGCATCTTGACTGGCTGCATCACCGCTTGGTATGGAAACTACTCGCACCGGCTTTATGCACACTCAGTGGTCTCTACTCACACACTCACTCACACACATACACACACACTACATACACTCACACACACAAAACACATACACACACATGCATATTGACGACACACACAAACACACACTCAATTATAGACACACTTTCACACTCTTTCACACACTTCACATACACTGCTGCTACTCTGTTTATTATCTATCCTGATTTCCTAGTCACTTTTAACCCTAGCTACATGTACAAAATACCTAATTTACCTCATCTACCTCGTAGCCCTGCACATTGACTCGGTACCGGTACTCCTTGTGTATAGTCTCATAATTGTTATTTTATTGTGTTATTATTTCATTTTAAATTTTTTGCAAAATTTGCAAAAAATAGAAAAGGACATTGTAACACAATAAAATGAAATGCTTACTTGATGCAAAATGTAATGGGTCTTCCTTTTTAACTCTGCATTGTTGGGAAAGGGCTCTTACCTAAGCACTTCATGGTAAAGTCTACAGTTGTTGTATTGGGCTTATGTAACAAATACAAATGTATAGGATTTGATCTACATATGGGCATCTTGGCATTGTTCCAATGCTCTTTTAAACAATAACTGTAGTAACTGTCTTTCCTTGTCTCCACTCCTTAGATGTTTGATCTCCTGATGATCTTTTGATAGCAATATGGTGGAGACCAATCCATGAAGAAAAGGAGGCAAATTCTGCATCAATGATGTCCTGGCTCATGTACTGTCTATTGGTTGGAAATTGAGCGCCTTCAGGCCTTTATTAGTCTTTAACACAGTGTAAATGCCATTACAGACCGCATGCCTGACTTCTCCATAGATGAAAGATGTACATGATCATAGGCCTTTTAGATTATCAGGAATATCTTAGACTTTGTGTTAATGTGTAGTATTACTCAGTTTCGTAATGACATGCATAAAGCCAATGATCATATGGATCCCACTGTTGGCTATTTTATATGAATATGAAAGGGATCACATGCTTTTCTTTTCTCTCAGTACAAGCACATGCAAGCACACACACACACACCGCCATGGTACATCCTGCGTGCAATCGCTTCTGTCATGGGGGCGCTCTGATCAACACACTCCTCTTGCCAAGAAAACTCAGAAACAACATAAACACAGGAAATGATATAATCTCACTGACACATTCACCGATAGCTGTTGAGATTGGAGAAGACAGCCGCTTGTTTTCTTGCTCAACAGAACCACTCCTCGTCACCTTCTTCTCCCAGCTTGGGATGATGATGGCGCAAGCTATAAAGGCTGCTTTGAATAAGAAGGAATATGAAAAGGAATTGGATATGAGGCCCCGTGAAGAGAGGAGTGTGGAGCTGGAGAGCTCCCCGAAGCTGTCATATAATTAGATAAAGGTAGATGCTGCGATGCCGGTCCAGCCCCGTCGAGAATTCCCGTGACCCCACAGGTCAGCCTGGAGATAGCGCTGCGAGCAACTGTGCAGTGTTGCTTGATTTTTGTCAAGATCACCTCACAACAATTAGGGGGAAAGAAATAAGTGCCTTGAATATTCCCTTTGAGTAATCGGCCGCTGCGTTCTATGATAAAAGAGACGTGGAGTCATCTATGTGGTATGGTTGTTAAAACGTACACGTTCCTAGCTACTCTCTTCTCACCTTCCTGCTAGCAGCCGAGCTACATGTCCCAGTTTGCTGAAAGCCATGTTGGGAATAGCAGAGTATATGTTAACTAATTTGACGAGGAAGTGCATATGCTTTTATCTGGTACTTTTATTAATACCTTTGTTCCAGTGCTGTTGGTAGTGTGAACAAAGTTAATCAAATCATGTTGTGCTTTTGATATGAAATAGCTACTAAATTAAGTGAGGAAATACCATGATAGTTGTTTCTACAGTACAGTCTTAGAGGGGGTTCTGTAGCTCAGTTGGTAGAGCTTGGCGCTTGTAACGCCAGGGTAGTGGGTTCGATCCCCGGGACCACCCATACGTAGAATGTATGCACACTTGACTGTAAGTCGCTTTGGATAAAAGCGTCTGCTAAATGGCATATATTATTATCATATATTATAAAAAAAGGTGCTATCTAGAATCTTAAGCGGTTCTTCGGCTGACCCCATAGGAAAACACTTTGAAGAAACATTTTTGGTTCCAGGTAGAACCCTTTTCGGTTCCATAACCCTTACACAGAGGGTTCTACATGGGAACCAAAAAGGAACCCTTTTTTCTAAGAGTGTAGATACATTTTAGTTGCTGGTATTGTTGTTTAGGACTTTCTTGTTGTATTTGGTCATAAAGGCTGGGATTCAATCCGAGCCCTGCTATAAGCACAGGTCACTATACAGCTGACAATGCAGTCTAAAGGCTTTTTCCCAGGGAGATTACATTTATGGGACATGCTGCATATAGTCAGGTTAAAACATTATTGGGACCCTTGATAAATTAGAGGAAAAAATACAACTAAAAAAAATCTAACAAATACTCAGCTGTAAAAAAAGAATGGGGGAAATTATATTATTCTCTACTGATACAATTGATATTTTGTAATAAATTAAGTAATTATCACACCCTGATCAGTTTCACCTGTCCTCGTTATTGACTTCACCCCCTCCAGGTGTCGCTTGTTTTCCCCAGTGTATTTATCCCTGTGTTTCCTGTCTCTCTGTGCCAGTTCGTCTTTTATGTTTCCAAGTCAACCAGTGGTTTACTGTTTTCCTGCTTTTTGCATTCTCCTTTTTACTATTTTTTCCAGGTTTTGACCCTTGCCTGTTTCTGGACTTTGTACCCACCTAATTGACCATTCTGCCTGCCTTGACCACGAGCACAGTAGTGGGGCAAATTGTCTGCAATTTGTGTAATCCAGTGCTTCTTGGGTTGATCACGCAATCACAATTAGCTGACTCACTTGGCTGCTGCCTGGCCATTGAGCCAGCACCCTTCTAAATGCAGTGGCCAGTGGGTAAGGTAGCTATGAGTTGAAAAATATAGTATTTATATGAACTAGTTGGCAGTTGTTGCTTCCCATGGTGTATAAACATAGATAATCAGCTGGCTGTAGCCCATGTATCAAACAGCAGCATAAACTCAAAGTCCATTTGAATTAGCTTGCTAGCGTTGCAAATTATCCAGCAATAATCCACTGCACCATGCAGACCTTAGTTGCTACGAAGTTACAGAAAACTAAACCCACAATCAAACAAACCAAAATCGGATACATTCTAAATGCAGGACCCTCGAGAGAAAATTTAGCTAGCTAGCTAGCATTCCTTTGTTTATGCAGAGACATCTTTGTTGCATAATCTTATGGTGAGTGATAAACATACATTTCTTCAGTCAGTTGTAAAATGTGTTGCATGACACAAGTGGCGCAAGTGCTGTCAAATACTCCTACATTTCTCATTTGACCACCTGTTTTCAACTATATATCAATCCTCATAAAGTAGGTGGTCAGTGGTTAAAGTATCCATGACATGAACATATTTGCCTGAAAATTAACTAGTCACGAGCTGTTGTTGTCCATGTGAAATCATAGCTAACCATTTGGTTAATGTAGCTATAAGCTCCCGAGTCTAGCTGCATCTAGGTAGCTGGCGTCGTCATGAACTAGAGCTTCACATAGACTGAGCTGTTTTATTAGAAAACGTCTGAGATTACTCAAATCCAGTAGCTAGCTAGCAAGTCTACCTCGGTGACAGTGTTATTGGGGTGTGGGAATGTTAGATGAGTCTTTAAGTATGTGGTTACTACTGGTTATGGATCCAAGACAAGATTCCTTTTCCAACATGTTTTTTTGTTTTGTTCAGGGCTCTGAGTTGGAATATTGATATTTTGAAAACTGTCACTACTTCCATAGTACGGATAACATGGAATAATCAATGGCTTGGAACCCCATTTCATTCAAACAGATTGCAGATGTTCTAAGTTTAGGCAAGTTATTCCAATCTGTTAAAGTTAGAGTAAGGAGTTTGGTTAAATCTACTTGCAACCAGACTTTCCGATAACTAGTTAATTTAATTTAATCCCAAAGAAAAACACACAAAATAACTTTATTTCATGATACTGAATATACTATTTTTCCATGTCATTTCAAATGTACATATGACATTGGCACTTTAAAAATGTCATCCTGGAAATTGTTTGATGTCGCAATCATGTGTTGTGTGTCGACAATGCAGCATTCTGGAACCTTGTTACAAGGACAGGTTTTGTCTGCTGCGGGGTTACAGGACTTTGTGGGGAGGCTAGAACGGTGGGTTCCTGTTTCCATGGCAACCATGTGAGTGAGGGAGAGAGTGTGTCTTTCAGCGGATGCCTGAGGTGAGTTCAGGATGTAGAATCATTTGAACCGTGCAAGATTTTCCATTAAATAATCTGCACTGTTTATGCCATTTTAGTAGTGTGCAAAATCCCTCTATGGTATCTTATTCAGAAAATCATGGCTTGCGTTTGACCCACTCTCTGAACTGTTCGCTAACCACTAAGTACAGTAAATGTGAAGGCTTTGGCTGAATGGATGGATACAGTGATGATGGCCAATGGACTTACTACTTTTTTGGTATATCCTTATTTTGCCCAGCAGGCCATAAAAATACCCTCAAATAAAAGTTGACATTCTGTACTGTCACCTCATACTAAATATTTTATCTAAAATACAAAATGTTGGAGTATAGAGCAAAGTTTTTTAAAAAGTGCTTTAGTGTCCGATTACATATGGAGGGGAGTGTAACCTATGAACACAGATAGAAACTGTATGACTGTGGTAACTAGTATTTAAATATTCATTGAACCCATAATATATGTAGCACCTTGGTGAGTACAACACGAAATCTCCACCCCCCGAAGGAACAAATGTCAGTTTTAATTGTGTGTGCATAATATTTGTTTTAGTAATTTACATTCCCACCTTTCACGTTTTATTGGGTAATTAGTTAGCAGTGGCAGTGCCTTTTAACCTTTGGCTAGTGTTACTCTGTAACCATGTGGCTTCAAGTCTGGTTCCACCATTGTTTTTGTTCATCCATACAGCAAACAGCCCTCACAACCAAACACCACTGAATAGAAAAGGTGTGGAGGGCACAGGCTCTTGCAGGCCTGAGGGAACATGCGGAAAGACATGGCAACCACAGTCTCGCCTCCAGCTAAGTACTTGCGCTTTTCTATGATTGACACCTCATGTTCTCGACAAAAAGTGATCTTCTGAAATGAACCACAAAAGCCATTTAATGGGTTGTCCTTCTCTGGCGACCATTATAACCTACAATTGCCTTTTGGCTAGTGGTGGTAAAACAACTATTGTCCCTCTGGCATTTCCTCTACCACTACTCCTTCTTAGCCTCGTTATTGGCAGATCTCAACTGCATGGTTTCGGTGGTAATAATGTCAGACAGGACCTGAGGTTGGGAAGATGCTCAAGGCATGTTTAGAATATTCCATACCTGCCCAAGGCCTCTATTAAAACAAAACCTGATAATTGCAATGTGAACAAACAATAGTTTTCAATTGAATTGGTTGTTTGCATGTGCAGTGTTCCAAGGTCTCTTCCCACGGATCGATTGATTTAGGCAGTGGTCGCCCACCAAATATGAACTTGATGTAGGCCTGTGTCTAGTTTACATACTTTGATTTCCTAAATAAAGACATATGGGGAACAATGTTAATTATTCATTTCTCATTCTCAGAATTCTTAATAGAAGATGAGGAAGATCAAAAATGTTCCTGGGTAAGCAGTTAAACTAATAATGACACGTCTCTTAAAATGGCCCACTTTTCTTTTCACTGGTTCATCATATATCTGTAATGTGGGGGGGGGGGAACAGATTCTCCCAGTATCTCAGTTTTGAACACACATCTAAGATTAAACATTCCTTGGGCACAAATAGTGTCAGTACTTGGAGTTGCAAACACAAGGTTCAGTTTTCTTCCTTCAATTAGCAGTTCTGCTGCGCAATATCTTTACCTCAGGCTGTAATGTCATGCGGCTTAGTTGACAGGCAACTTTTTCTTCCCCACACAATTAACGCCTTTTCAATTGCTGCTGGCAAATGGATCCTCAAAAAATAAAATGGTTGATGTTTATTATTTTGTTTTTGCATATCACTATTTTCTATTTTTCCATATCACTCATTTCTGTCTTCCTTAGATTCAGGGGGATAAGGGTAAGGATATATGTTTATTTTATGTGCTGGTGTGGTCCATAAACAAGAATTGATCAGCCCTTGATAAAACCTAATGGTCATATTATAATCCCAAAATATCTAATATACTAAAAGAGGCAAGACAATTTTGGTCTAATAGATGCTGGCCCTACCTGGTCCAAACAAGAACGACAGAACAAGCTTCTGCTGTTAAAAATGGATTGTCACTCACACCGCTCATGAGAAATCAATATGCAGCAGAGTGAGCGGACTGTGTCTCCAAAGCAAGTTCAGCAGAGGACTCTCTTTTCACCAAGCCTATAGGGGAGGTAGAGTGTTTGACATTCATTTTTGCCTGAAGCTTCCACTGAGAGTGACTCGCAATTACTGAACGCAATTGAGAGTTCAAGGAACGCGTGAGTGCTCAGTTGCTAGTTTCATCGGGGATTTTGCAAGCAGGTGGAAAAGGAACAGCCAAAAAAGGACTTCTAAAGAAGGCTGCAGTGGGGACTGCTCATTAACTAGGCCTAACCTTAGCCACTATTGAGGCTAAGGAGAGTTTGTATCTAACCTCAGGAGAGTGGGAAATGTTTTTCTTCTTCATTAGGTTTTCACGTTTGTTGACAACTAGGTGAAAGCAAACAGCAGCTTTCTCCTGCCAAAATGAATGATAACTGATCCACTTTTAGTACGATATGACAAGCCTTTGACGGTGTCCTTATAACCATAACTCTTAATTAGTGTAAAGTGGTTGAAATGCCCTATAGTGATGAGAAATTCAAGCCATGACAAATAATGTAAATGTTGAAGATCTGTAAATACTGAAAGTACAAATGCTTTCTTACATTGTTGGTGATTGTTTTTTTTATCTGTGTCACACCCTGACCATAGTTTGCTTTGTATGTTTGTAGGTTTTGTTTGGTCAGGGTGTGATCTGAGTGGGCATTCTATGTTGTATGTCTAGTTTGTCTGTTTCTGTGTTTGGCCTGATATGGTTCTCAATCAGAGGCAGGTGTTAGTTGTTGTCTCTGATTGGGAACCATATTTAGGTAGCCTGTTTTGTCATTGTGGGTTGTGGGTGATTGTCTATGTATAGTGTTTGTGTCAGCACGATTGGGCATTAGCGTCACGTTGTTGTTTTGTAGTGTCCAGTTTTTCATTAAAATGATGAACCCTTACCACGCTGCACCTTGGTCAAGTCCTTCAGCCAGCCGTGACAATCTGTTCATATTTGATCACATACAACCAAATTACAGACATGGAATGGGAGTCAATAATAATATTCTTCCCGCATAGCGAGAATGTTGAAATGAATATGCATTCAGGCTTCTATTTGTTTTTCACTGTAAACATTGATCATTTGAATCGCGATGAACATTCGTGCAGCACAGGGGGACTGATTGCTTTCATTCTGAGAGCCTAGTTTACTTCATATAGGGACCATCTTTATCATACTTTCTCTTGATGGATCATGCACTCTGTCTGTGATACAGGCATTTAGTGTTGGTTTGTCATGTGGTTTGTGACATGCATTATTTTGCATGGTGTATAAAGCATGAGCTGGGGTAATGGCCATGTGTTGGAAACAAATTCTGAGTACACCCATTACACATGAACGTAATGTAACAGAGTACAATTCTGTTCTGCCCCAAGGGGGGCTTGAAGTCAGAACCTTCTGCACAACGTCACATAATCTATTTTAGCCAACAGAGCAAGGAGGCATATTTGACATTCTGTGAGCTAATGTTGGCTTTCAGATCTCAGGGAGGGTGACATCGCTGATGTACTCCGGCCAACATGCTATGGGTAAGATTGCAGTTAGTGAATGCAATTGAAGGTTCGTCTAGAAGTTGGAGGACAATACAGTATGTTCTGATTGCATAAGATTGGGCTTGGATATGTTGTGTACTGTACTTCATTAATCCAGAGTATTTTTGTCCTGAAACATGTCTCTTCGGCAGTTGTTCTCTCAAGGTTAAATATTGGGGATGCAACATTTAAAAGAAAATGCAACATTTAAAAGAAAATGTTGAGGTGGTGACTTTTCAAAACAAGGTTTCAACAAGCGTTTTCAGGTGCAAGTCTCATTAAATGTTTATTCAGCATTGCCAAATGTATGCTGAATTCAGCTACAGGATGACAAAATCTGTCTCAAAGAGATCTGAAATGTATTCCCTTTCTGCATAAGCAGTGGATAACACTGTCACTGTCATATTTCTCGTGAGACGATGAAGAGCAACCCCTTCTCTGAGGTGAGCTTATTGATGTCTCCCCGCACATATTCTAAAAAGGCCTGTCTTGATCCCGGAGTGACATTTCTGCTGTCGCTAGTCATAATGTGCACATGCACAGGCTAATATGGAAAATATGAATGTACAGTAGAGAGGAAGGCCAGCGGCAATTCCCATGTGTTTCTCATTTGGCTTGAATACTGGTGAAAAAAATAACTGCTATTTTACAGTCGCTGAGTACTGTCCATAGTAATAGCCTCATGTCATGACGTTGGCCTGGGGGGTAGGTTTATGACAGTCATAAATACCTCTTTCCCCCTTTTTCCTCTCTACCCTACTGATGTTACATTTGCAAAACCCTTGGTTAACATAGAGATTCTGGGAACATCAGAAGATGGGGGGGAATGAACTATATTCTGGTAATCCGACCAATATGCGGTGGTACTTAATGAATATGATGTCAGTTCGGTTGTAATCTGAGACATTCTCATCAATGATAAGATGAAAAACTCTACAGTGGAGAGTCTACACATCAGAGTTATCGGATTCACATGGAATTGTTGTTCAATTTAAATATTTTGCATAAATGATTCGTGATGGGATGAAATGTGATTTTAGCTTCTAAAATATGAGATTTGGATTTTCATGAGATAGGGCTCTGCTCAATCAGTGGCCCGCCCCTGTGAAGGGACATGGGCTATAAAACTTTTCAAACACGCCCTCCTCTCCCTTCCTATATAAGCCCTTGACGACAATATAACCTCCGGTTCCGAGGACGTGAGGATGACGGTCCTAGGTCAGAATGGTTCAGATAATAACTACAGAACGAAGCCAACATCAGCGTGAGCTTTGGTTGCGAATGTTATGAACTTTGAACTCTTATTCACTACAGAAGTGATACCTCCTAGCCATTGAGTTAGCAACAGCAGATGCAAACGAGGGTTAGGAAGGAACAGAGTATCCCGTCTATCACACAACGACGTTACTACAATGTATCCAATTGACCACCAGAGACATTCTTCAAAGGACTCGGTTGGGCAACATGGCCTTCCATCTACCACCAACCTACCGAAGCGCAGCTCAGAGTAAATATTTATTGCATTTTCCTTTTACAAATGGGTGGTAATTTAGAATGCATAAAATACTGTATTTACGATAGCACAGCTTCTTCCCTTTGTTCCTCAGTCTTCCCGCTCCTTCACTCAAACCCAGCCCCTTTTCTTTTGTGTAACAAGCTGTCATATCTGTTCCGCCCGCTAGGGACGTTTTCCTTTATGACGTAATTTGTAATCAAGTTATGATTTAATTATGTGTATGTGTAATTCTGTGTGATTAGTTAGGTATTTAGTAAATAAATAATTAAACCCAATTTTGCATTGCTGATTCGAATTGTTAGCCAAGGTTCGTGCAGATAACCAAAATTTCCAACTTTCAGATGAGACTGAATTAAGATGCCGATTAATATTGACTGCTATTGATGTAAAATACTACTAGGTCTTTAAGAGTTTAATCGGAAGATAACAGCTCTATAAATATTATTCCGTGGTGCCTGACTCTCTAGTTAATTACATTTACACGAATCAGGTAATATTAATTACGGAGGAATTATTTTATAGAATAGCATGTCATTTCCCTTAATCCGGCATAGCCAAAGACACGACACTAGTAAGTGATAACTTGCAATGCAGGAGCATACTTAACATTGTACTTGTGTAATCTGCTGAGACTGCAATGGAAATAAGGTTATCTATTAACATTGTACAGTAAAAAAAACAGCACTGTTATTTTGTCTCCTCAGCAATTGTTTGTGACAAATCGGTGTTTTTCGATCTGGAAAGCAACTTGTTTCCAGTGGAATGGAGAGGAAGGCACACAGCATGTGGGCTACTGATAAATAAAACATGTCAGTTTCACTGATTATCACATTGTGCCACAATAATGGAATATTAACAGGAAATGTGTTTTATGTTATGAAATGTTTCTTCAGTTACACTGTAGACTACTTATGAGTTAGATGTGCCGCGCAATAATTTTGCAGAAAAAAACTGCTTACTGAAGTGTCGATTGCTTTTGTTTTTAGACAAACTAAGTGTATTGCTCTATAAGGAATATGAAATGTATCTCAATGCTTTTGGTGACATTCAATACTACAACTTTTTTTGTCACCCACACAGTGAAATTGACTGTTCATTTTCATGTATTTTGGGAAACAATTCTCAAATAACAGTGGAAGTGGGACTGTAAAAAAAGCATTACTAGCAGACAGGGGGCCAATGCTTTCAGTGCCAACCCTTTTTATACATTTACATTTTAGTCATTTAGCTACAGAAAAGTATTTGTGCCAAGTGAAGAGAAAAAATAAAAACGGAAATGGATAGTACTTAAAAAACTCGAAATACTTTGACAAAAAAGAGGACATTTTGAGAATAAAGTGAAAATGTCACTTCAAGAATGAAGTCAAACTATTTTGAGAAAAAAGTAGAAATATGATTTAGAGAATAGTCACAATTTTGAGAATAAAGTCATCATATTGACAAAGTTGCAATTATATTTATAAATCAAAGTAGGGGATTTGGTTAATTCCATGCCTTCCTGGCTGTAAGGGTTTTCCTGTGGTGAAGGAGAAGCGGACCAAAAAGCAGCGTGGTGGTTATTCATGTTCTTTAATAAAGAAATAACTAACAAAACAATAAATGTACGAAAACCTAAACAGTCCTATCTGGTGCAAACACAGAGACAGGAACAATCACCCACAAAAACACACAGTGAAACCCAGGCTACCTAAATATGGTTCCCAATCAGAGAAAATGACTAACACCTGCCTCTGATTGAGAACCATATCAGGCCAGACATAGAAATAGACAAACAAGACATCCAACATAGAATGCCCACTCAGATCACACCATGACCAACCAAAACATAGAAACATACAAAGCAAACTATGGTCAGGGTGTGACACTGGCTCCCTGTTGCTGTGCACGCCATTGTTGAAATGCCTGGGTTAGATTGCCTGGAGATAATTTCCAGCTATTCTACACATTTTGCCATGATGGTAAGAGAAAATGTTACAGTTTTACAGCTAATTTCTTGTAATTCTAAAAGAAATTGCCATGCCATGTTCATATGCTATCTGTGCATGTGGTTTTCCCAATGTACAGTTTCGGGCAAGGGCACGGCACTGGATAGTTTAGATGACACCCGCAGAGGCACAGGTGGTGGTGGTTCTTCTGTCTGATGGGTTGGTTGGTTTTTGGATGGGGGAACTGTTTGAGTTTTAGCAATTGTGCGCACAACGAGTGCATATAACCCGGAGAGATTACTGCTTCCAAGGTTTTCTTTTTCCAAGCTATACGGAGGGTGCTCTAGCAAACAAACAGCGGAGACCTGAGGACACCATTCCATCCTGGAACTGAGGACAGACCAGATACAAATTCAATTAGCACTAAGGTGTGAGGTTCAAGGGCTTTCGGCCCAACAAGTTTTACATTACATTTACATTTAAGTCATTTAGCAGACGCTCTTATCCAGAGCGACTTACAAATTGGTGCATTCACCTTATGACATCCAGTGGAACAGCCACTTTACAATAGTGCATCTACATATTTTAAGGGGGGTGAGAAGGATTACTTTATCCTATCCTAGGTATTCCTTAAAGAGGTGGGGTTTCAGGTGTCTCCGGAAGGTGGTGATTGACTCCGCTGTCCTGGCGTCGTGAGGGAGTTTGTTCCACCATTGGGGAGCCAGAGCAGCGAACAGTTTTGACTGGGCTGAGCGGGAACTGTACTTCCTCAGTGGTAGGGAGGCGAGCAGGCCAGAGGTGGATGAACGCAGTGCCCTTATTTGGGTGTAGGGCCTGATCAGAGCCTGGAGGTACTGAGGTGCCGTTCCCCTCACAGCTCCGTAGGCAAGCACCATGGTCTTGTAGCGGATGCGAGCTTCAACTGGAAGCCAGTGGAGAGAGTGTCAGGAGTCTTTGAAGCGTCCTCTGAAGCCCCCTCCTGCTGTTCAAAGACCATTCACTGGCATTTTCTACAAGAAATCTGCCTCCAGAAATAAAAGCTTCTTCCAAGTGCCTGCTGAACTACTGCTTGGATTCCACCTGGCGATCGGTTCACCGTCTGCCCTGGCCTGTCTCCCCCTGTCTGGTACAGGTTTCCCCACCTCACTCACCTATCTCTCCCAAGCTTTTGCTCGCCTCCAGCACACAGGCACTGTTGGGGCGAGTGACTCTGAACTTACAATGGCTAGCCCCAAGTCGTTTAAATATTTTTAAAAATTCTTGTGCATTTAGATATTTTGCTATTTGCCTCATGACTCCTGCATACTTTGTTGACTACAAACTTTCTTTACCCAACCGTGGGATAGACTGTTTGTTCCCACACTCAAGATTCTGACTATATTGGTTACACAGACTTTTGGCCTATCCTAATCTAACCACCTCTCGCCAGCTTTGTATTCATGTTACCTGATGATTTTGCTGTACAATAGGATCTTGTTGCCATCTGATGCACATTCAGATGTCATAAGTCAGCACTGCAGATCTCTCCGTGTCCTCTGCCGTGCCTTGATTGTATTACTGTTGATAATATCTGGAAATGTGCAAGTATACCCTGGCCCACCTACTGTTGCTAGTCCCAATTCTGACTCTGATATCTGCTTCACTGATTTTGGCTCTTTTAAATCCTGGCTTATTACCTAAAATGGATCAATTGAAAGTGTGGGTGCACAGCTCCCATCCAGATGGTCGACGACATCCGATCCTCGTTTGCTAAGTCAAACGACACCGCTGGTTCTGCTCACACTGCTCTACCCTGTGCTCTGACCTCTTTCTCCCCTCTCTCTCCAGATGAAATCTCGCGTCTTGTGACGGCCGGCCGCCCAACAACCTGCCCGCTTGACCCTATCCCCTCCTCTCTTCTCCAGACCATTTCCGGAGACCTTCTCCCTTACCTCACCTCGCTAATCAACTCATCCCTGACCGCTGGCTACGTCCCTTCCGTCTTCAAGAGAGCGAGAGTTGCACCCCTTCTGAAAAAACCTACACTCGATCCCTCCGATGTCAACAATTACAGACCAGTATCCCTTCTTTCTTTTCTCTCCAAAACTCTTGAACGTGCCGTCCTTGGCCAGCCCTCCCGCTATCTCTCTCTGAATTACCATCTTGATCCAAATCAGTCAGGTTTCAAGACTAGTCATTCAACTGAGACTGCTCTCCTCTGTATCACGGAGGCGCTCCGCACTGCTAAAGCTAACTCTCTCTCCTCTGCTCTCATCCTTCTAGATCTATCGGCTGCCTTTGATACTGTGAACCATCAGATCCTCCTCTCCACCCTCTCCGAGTTGGGCATCTCCGGCGCGGCCTACGCTTGGATTGCGTCCTACCTGACAGGTCGCTCCTACCAGGTGGCGTGGCGAGAATCTGTCTCCTCACCACGCGCTCTCACCACTGGTGTCCCCCAGGGCTCTGTTCTAGGCCCTCTCCTATTCTCGCTATACACCAAGTGACTTGGCTCTGTCATAACCTCACATGGTCTCTCCTATCATTGCTATGCAGACGACACACAATTAATCTTCTCCTTTCCCCCTTCTGATGACCAGGTGGCGAATCGCATCTCTGCATGTCTGGCAGACATATCAGTGTGGATGACGGATCACCACCTCAAGCTGAACCTCGGCAAGACGGAGCTGCTCTTCCTCCCGGGGAAGGACTGCCCGTTCCATGATCTTGCGATCACGGTTGACAACTCCATTGTGTCCTCCTCCCAGAGCGCTAAGAACCTTGGCGTGATCCTGGACAACACCCTGTCGTTCTCAACCAACATCAAGGCGGTGGCCCATTCCTGTAGGTTCATGCTCTACAACATCCGCAGAGTACGACCCTGCCTCACACAGGAAGCAGCGCAGGTCCTAATCCAGGCACTTGTCATCTCCCGTCTGGATTACTGCAACTCGCTGTTGGGTGGGCTCCCTGCCTGTGCCATTAAACCCCTTCAACTCATCCAGAACGCCGCAGCCTGTCTGGTGTTCAACCTTCCCAAGTTCTCTCACCTCACCCCGCTCCTCCATTCTCTCCTCTGGCTTCCAGTTGAAGCTCGCATCCGCTACAAGACCATGATGCTTGCCTACGGAGCTGTGAGGGGAACGGCACCTCAGTACCTCCAGGCTCTGATCAGGCCCTACACCCAAACAAGGGCACTGCGTTCATCCACCTCTGGCCTGCTCGCCTCCCTACCACTGAGGAAGTACAGCTCCCGCTCAGCCCAGTCAAAACTGTTCGCTGCTCTGGCCCCCCAATGGTGGAACAAACTCCCTCACGACGCCAGGACAGCGGAGTCAATCACCACCTTCTGGAGACACCTGAAACCCCACCTCTTTAAGGAATACCTAGGATAGGATAAGTAATCCCTCTCACCCCCCTTTAAGATTTAGATGCACTATTGTAAAGTGACTGTTCCACTCGATGTCATAAGGTGAATGCACCAATTTGTAAGTCACTCTGGATAAGAGCGTCTGCTAAATGACTTAAATGTAAATGTAAATGTTGGTCATTACTGAGACGTGGTTAAGGAAGTGTTTTGAATACTGATGTTAACCTTTTTGGTTATGACCTTTTTCGGCCAGACAGATCTTCCAAAGTTGGGTGAGTGACAATCTTTACCAATGATCACCTTCAGTGCTCGGTTGTCACTACTAAGTCTGTCCCCAAACAATTAGCTGGTTTTAAGCACTAAACTTTCAAAAAGTTCTTTGTTGACTGTTTCTGGGTTCTATCGCCCTCCATCAGCACCGTTCTGTACCCTTCCTGCACTAAGCTTTGTCCTGGCCCCTTACACTAAAATCTGAATTTGTACTACTAGGTGACCTAAAATGAGACATGCTTAAACCACCTGATCAAGTCCTAAAGCAATGGGACTCCCTAAATCTTTCTCAGATGATCACAAATCCCACAAGGTATGACTCCAAATACCCAGAAAAGGCAACTCTCCTTGATGTTATCCTCACAAATAATCCTGATAGCTATCATTCTGGTGTTTTCTGTAATTACCTTAGTGATCACTGTTTTACAGCCTGTGTTCGTAGTGACTGCTCAGTGAAACGACCTGTCCTGATTTGTCATAGACGCTTGCTAATAAAATTTAATGAGCAAGCCTTCCTTCATGAATTGGCCTTTATAAAATGGTATAGAATCAGCTTGATCCCCTCTTTCGAAGACACTTGTACCATGTTTATTTTTATTTTCAGTGGTATTGTTAAAGAAAATTAGAATTAGAAAGCCCCTGGTTACTCCACCTCAAGAATTGCATTTGGCAAAAGGCTCGGCACACAAACACTCAGGCTGACTGGCTATTGTTCAGGCAAATGAGAAATAAGTGCACTCATCCTATCCGGAAGGCCAAAGTTAGTTACTTTAAGGAGCAGTTCTCTCTCTGTGGGTCTATCCCCAAGAAGTTCTGGAAAACGGTTAAAGACCTGGAGAATAAACCCTCCTCCTCACAGCTGCCCATGTCCCTTAATGTTGATGATGTGGTTGTTACTGACAAGAAGCACATGGCTGAGTTCTTTAATCACCACTTCATTAGGGTCAGGAACCCTATTTGACTCAGCCATGCCTCCTTGCCGGTCCAGTATTTCCTCATCTCCCACCCCTTCTAATGTGACTATCCCCGATGCTTCTCCCTCTTTTTCCCCTGCCCCGCTACAAAATTTCTCCCTGCAGGCGGTCACTGAGTCCGAGGTGCTAAAGGAGCTCCTTAAATTTGCCCAAAGAAATATCTGGGTCAGATGGTTTAGACCCTTTCTTCTTCAAGGTTGCTGCCCCTATCATTGCAAAGCCTATCTCTAACCTTTTTAAACATTCTCTCCTTTCTGGGGAGGTTCCCATTGCTTGGAAGGCAGCCACAGTTAATCAGTTATTTAAAGGAGAGATCAAATTGATCCTAACTGTTATAGGCCTATTTCTATTTTGCCCTGTTTATCAAAGGTGTTGGAAAAATGTTAAAAAATAATCAACTGACTGGCTTTCTTGATGTCCATAGTATTCTCTTGGGTATGCAATCTGGTTTCCTCTCAGATTATGGATGTGTCATTGCAACCTTAAGGGTCCTCAATGATGTCCCCATTGCCCTTGATTCTGAGCAATATTGTGCTGCTATTTTTATTGACTTGGCCAAAGCTTTTGATACGGTAGACCATTCCATTCGGCTAAGGAGTATTGGTGTCTCTGAGGGGTCTTTGGCCTGGTTTGTTAACTACCACTCTCAAAGAGTGCAGTGTATAAAGTCAGAAAATCTGTTGTCTCAGCCACTGCCTGTCACCAAGGCTTAATCCTAGGCCCCACGCTCTTTTCAATTTACATCAACAACATAGCTCAGGCAGTAGGAAGCTCTCTCATCCATTTATATGCCAATGATACAGTCTTATACTCAGCTGGCTCCTCCCTGGATGTTGGGTTAAATGTTCTACAGCAAAGCTTTCTTAGTATCCAACAAGCTTTCTTTACCCATAACCTTGTTCTGAACACCTCTAAAACAAACGTCATTGGTTGGTTCGGTGGCTCCTCTTCCCACAGGTGTTATTACTACCTCTGAAAGTTTAAAGCTTGAAGTAGTCACCTCATACAAGTACTTGAGAGTATGGCTAGACATTGCACTGTCCTTCTCTCAGCACAAATCAAAGCTGCAGGCTAAAGTTAAATCTAGACTTAGTTTCCTCTATCGTAATCGCTCCTCTTTTACCCCAGCTGCCAAACTACCCTGATTCAGATGACCATCCTACCCATGCTAGATTACAGAGACATAATTTATACATCGGCAGGTATGGGTGCTCTCGAGCGTCTGGATGTTCTTTACCATTCGGCCATCAGATTTGCCACCAATGCTCCTTATAGGACACATCACTGCACTCTTATACTCCTCTGTAAATTTGTCATCTCTGTATACCAGTCGCAAGACCCACTGGTTGATGCTTATCTATAAAACCCTCTTTGGCCTCTCTTTGGCCTCACTCCCCCATAGCTGAGATATTTACTGCAGCCCTCATCCTCCACATACGATACCCGTTCTGCCAGTCACATTCTGTTAAAAGGTCCCCAAAGCACAGATATCCCTGGGTTGCTAGTCTTTTCAGGTCGCTGCAGTGAGCGACTGGATTGTGCTGCAACAAACACTCAAACTGGACAGTTTTATCTCAATCTCTTCATTCAAAGACTCAACCATGGACACTCTTACTGTCAGTTGTGGCTGCTTTGTATGATGTATTGTTGTCTCTACCTTCTTGACCTTTGTGCTGTTGTCTGTGCCCAATAATGTTTGTACCATGTTTTTGTGCTGCTACCATGTTGTGTTGCTACCATGTTGTTATCATGTTTTACTGCCTTGTTATGTTGTTGTCTGTGGTCTCTCTTTATGTAGTGTTGTGTGTCTCTCTTGTTGTGATGTGTGTTTTCTCCTAAATGTATATTGTTTTTATTTATTTATTTTAATCCCAGGCCCCTGTCCCCGCAGGAGGCCTTTTGCCTTTTGGTAGGCTGTCATTGTAAATAAGAATTTGTTCTTAACTGACTTGCCTAGTTAAATAAATGTTTTTTTTTTAAAGAAAAGAAATATGACATGTCCTACAGGAGTTGGGATAACATCAATATTTTTGTTGTGTGGATATGTCCGATTTGAGTGCAGCGTACACACGTTTGCCGCTGAGGTTGGTGTTCCAATATGTGAACTGTGTGGTATCATTATCCATTCAGGTGCCACTAACCTCCAGTGTTCTAGAGACATGATAGTATATAATTGTCGTGGAAAATCGGTTCAAATACGACGCTTTCAAGAACTGGTGAATTCAATAGACTTTTAATACAAAAGTATCGCAAGCCGGAGTGGTCCGCGGAACACACACACTTTTTCAGAGCACTCGAAATCAAAAACTGAAAAATTGGGCGTGCAAAATTATTCAGCCCCCTAAGTTAATACTTTGTAGCGCCACCTTTTGCTGCGATTACAGCTGTAAGTCGCTTGGGGTATGTCTATCAGTTTTGCACATCGAGAGACGGAATTTTTTTCCCATTCCTCCTTGCAAAACAGCTTGAGCTCAGTGAGGTTGGATGGAGAGCATTTGTGAACAGCAGTTTTCAGTTCTTTCCACAGATTCTCGATTGGATTCAGGTCTGGACTTTGGCTTGGCCATTCTAACACCTGGATATGTTTATTTTTGAACCATTCCATTGTAGATTTTCCTTTATGTTTTGGATTGTCTTGTTGGAAGACAAATCTCCGTCCCAGTCTCAGGTCTTTTGCAGACTCCATCAGGTTTTCTTCCAGAATGGTCCTGTATTTGGCTCCATCCATCTTCCCATCAATTTTAACCATCTTCCTTGTCCCTGCTGAAGAAAAGCAGGCCCAAACCATGATGCTGCCACCACCATGTTTGACAGTGGGGATGGTGTGTTCAGGGTGATGAGCTGTGTTGCTTTTACGCCAAACATAATGTTTTGCATTGTTGCCAAAATGTTCAATTTTGGTTTCATCTGACCAGAGCACCTTCTTCCATATGTTTGGTGTGTCTCCCAGGTGACTTGTGGCAAACTTTAAAACGACACTTTTTATGGATATCTTTAAGAAATGGCTTTCTTCTTGCCACTCTTCCATAAAGGCCAGATTTGTGCAATATACGACTGATTGTTGTCCTATGGACAGAGTCTCCCACCTCAGCTGTAGATCTCTGCAATTCATCCAGAGTGATCATGGGCCTCTTGGCTGCATCTCTGATCAGTCTTCTCCTTGTATGAGCTGAAAGTTTAGAGGGATGGCCAGGTCTCGGTAGATTTGCAGTGGTCTGATACTCCTTCCATGTCAATATTATCGCTTGCACAGTGATCCTTGGGATGTTTAAAGCTTGGGAAATATTTTTGTATCCAAATCTGGCTTTAAAGTTCTTCACAACAGTATCTCGGACCTGCCTGGTGTGTTCCTTGTTCTTCATGATGCTCTCTGCGCTTTTAACAGACCTCTGAGACTATCACAGTGCAGGTGCATTTATACGGAGACTTGATTACACACAGGTGGATTGAATTTATCATCATTAGTCATTTAGGTCAACATTGGATCATTCAGAGATCCTCTGTGAACTTCTGGAGAGAGTTTGCTGCACTGAAAGTAAAGGGGCTGAATAATTTTGCACGCCCAATTTTTCAGTTTTTAATTTGTTAAAAAAGTTTGAAATATCCAATAAATGTCGTTCCACTTCATGATTGTGTCCCACTTGTTGTTGATTCTTCACAAAAAAAATACAGTTTTATATCTTTATGTTTGAAGCCTGAAATGTGGCAAAAGGTCGCAAAGTTCAAGGGGGCCGAATACTTTCGCAAGGCACTGTAAGTGTATCTCTCTCTTGTGTTACAGTATTTATGTTCCTCCATATATATACATAATTTCTCCCATACCGTCCACAAAGCTGCCTGAGGAAGACCAATCGAAAAGAGTTGCAGTTGTGCATCCTCTTAGCAGGTTGACATTTGGACGTACTGCCAAAAACTCTCAAACAACGTTGGAGGCGTTTATGGTAGAGAAATGAACATTCAATTCTCTGACAACAGCTCTGGTGGACATTATTTCAGTCAGCATGCCAATTGCACGCTTCCTCAAAACTTGAGACATCTGTGACATTGTGTTGTGTGACAAAACTGCACATTTTAGGGTGTCCTTTTATTGTTCCCAGCACAAGGTGCACCTGTGTAATGATCATGCTGTTTAATCATATTCTTGATATGCCACACCTGTCAAGGGATGGATTGCCAAGATAAAGTCCACTAACAGGGACATAAACAAATTTGTGCACAAAATTGGAAAGAAACAAGCTTTTTGTGTGTATTTCCGAGATCTTTTATTTCAGCTCAGGAAACATGGGACCAACAAATGACATGTTGCTTTTCTATTTTCGTTCAGTATACTTTACTTATAGTGTATGTAGACCCCCTCAGATTGCGCCTATTGTAGTGTGTCTATTGATCTATTGTTTTGTGTGTCATTGAAGCAATAATTACATTGCTGCATCAAATACAGCTCCGACTCCAAGTCTTGTTTAATTTAGTTGTGTTCATGTTGGTACAAACATGACAAATTGGTGACGAGATTCAACCTGCTTTTTTACCAATGTGCCATCCTGGTCTGAGATTACAGCAAAACTTGACGGAGAAGACAGAAAAGTCGAGACGAGTTGGATGTCGAAATCATGCAATGTCAGAGTGCTCCGTCTGTCACGCCCTGATCTGTTTCACCTGTCCTTGTGATTGTCTCCACCTCCTCCAGGTGTTGGATATTTTCCCCAGTGTATTTATCCCTGTGTTTCCTGTCTCTCTTTGCCAGTTCGTCTTGTCTGTTTCAAGTCAACCAGTGTGTTTTTCCCTTGCTCCTGCTTTTTCTATTCTCTTTTGCTAGTCCTTTTCTGGACTCTGTACCTGCCTGCCTGACCAGTCTGCCTGCCCTGACCTCGAGCTGGCCTGCCACTCTTTACCTCCTGGACTCTGATCTGGTTTTGAACTTTTGCCTGTCCATGTCTATTTTCTTGCCTACCCCTTTTGGAACAAATAAATATCAAACACTCAAACCATCTGCCTCCCATGTCTGCATCTTGGTCTGGCCCTGAGCCCTTATACCATCTATGCTAGCAAGAGGGATGCGTAAGTCAATTGAAAAGCACAGAATGACTTTGAAATAAAGTTAGCTTATGAATGTTTATTTTTTTTTAACCTTTATTTAACCAAGTAGGCTAGTTGAACACAAGTTCTCATTTACAATTGCGACCTGGCCAAGAATAAAGCAAAGCAGTTCAATAGATACAACAACACAGAGTTACACATGGAATAAACAAACATACAGTCAATAATACAATAGAAAAAGTATATATACAGTGTGTGCAAATGAGGTGAGATAAGGGAGGTGAGGCAATAAATAGGCCATGATTGCGAAGAAATTACAATATACCAATTAAACACTGGAGTGATTGATGTGAAAAAGATGAATGTGCAAGTAGAGATACTGGGGTGCAAAGGAGCAAAATAAATAAATAAATACAGTATGGGGTTGAGGTAGTTGGATGGGCAATTACAGATGGGCTATGTGCAGTGATCTGTGAGCTGCTCTGACAGCCGGTGCTTAAAGCTAGTGAGGGAGATATGAGTCTTCAACTTCAGTGATTTTTTGCAGTTCGTTCCAGTCATTAGCAGCAGAGAACTGGACGGAAAGGAGGCCAAAGCAGGATTTGGCTTTGGGGGTGACTAGTAAGATATACCTGCTGGAGCGCGTGCTACGAGTGGGTGCTGCTATGGTGACCAGTGAGCTGAGATAGGGTGGGGATTTACCTAGCAGAGACTTGTAGATGACCGGGAGCCAGTGGGTTTGGCGATGAGTATGAAGCGAGGGCCAACCAACGAGAGCGTACAGATCGCAATGGTGGGTAGTATATGGGGCTTTGGTGACAAAACAGATAGCACTGTGATAGACTGCATCCAATTTGTTGAGTAGAGTGTTGGAGGCTATTTTATAAATGACATCGCCGAAGTTGAGGATCGGTAGGATGGTCAGTTTTATGAGGGTATGTTTGGCAGAATGAGTGAAGGATGCTTTGTTTGCGAAATAGGATGCCGATTCTAGATTTAATTTTGGATTGGAGATGCTTAATGTGAGTCTAGAAGGAGAGTTTACAGTCTAACCAGACACCTAGGTATTTGTAGTTGTCCACATATTCTAAGTCAGAACCATCCAGAGCAGTGATGCTGGACGGGTGGGCAGGTGCAGGCAGCGATCGGTTGAAGAGCATTCGTTTAGTTTTACTTGCATCTAAGAGCAGTTGGAGGCCACAGAAGGAGAGTTTTATGGCATTGAATCTCGTCTGGAGATTAGTTAACACAGTGTCCAAAGAAGGGCCAGAAGTATACAGAATGGTGTCGTCTGTGTAGAGGTGGATCGGAGAATCACCGGCAGCATGAGCGACATCATTGATGTATACAGAGAAGAGAGTTGGCCCGAGAATTGAACCCTGTGGCACAACCATAGACTGCCAGAGGTCCCGACAACAGGCCCTCCGATTAGACACACTGAATTCTATCAGAGAAATAGTTGGTGAACCAGGCGAGGCAGTCATTTGAGAAACCAAGGCTGTTTAGTCTGCCGATAAGAATGTGGTGATTGACAGAGTTGAAAGCCTTGGCCAGGTCAATGAATACGGCTGCAGAGTAATGTCACTTATCGGTGGCGGTTATCATATAATTTAGCACCTGCTCTGAAACCAGATTGCATAGCGGAGAAGGTATGGTGGGATTCAAAATGGTCTGTAATCTGTTTGTTAACTTGGCTTTCTATGACCTTAGAAAGGCAGTGTAGGATAGATATAGGTCTGTAGCAGTTTGGGTCTAGAGTGTCTCCCCCTTTGAAGAGAAAAAGAGGTTGAACAGGCTAGTAATAGGGGTTGCAACAATTTCGGCAGATAATTTTTAGAAAGAGAGGGTCCAGATTGTCTAGCCTGGCTGATTTGTAGGGGTCCAGATTTTGCAGCTCTTTCAGAACATCAGCTATCTGGATTTGGGTGAAGGAGAAATGGGGAGGCTTGGGCGAGTTGCTGTGGGGGGTGCCCCAGTTGACCCGGGGTAGGGGTAGCCAGGTGGAAAGCATGGCCAGCCATAGAAAAATGCTTATTGAAATTCTCAATTATAGTGGATTTATCGTTGATGACAGTGTTTCCTAGCCTCAGTGCAGTGGGCAGCTGGAAGAAGGTGCTCTTATTCTCCATGAACTTTACGCTGTCCCAGAACCTTTTTGAGTATGTGCTACAGGATGCAAATTTCTGTTTGAAAAAGCTAGCCTTAGCTTTCCTAACTGCCTGTGTACATTGGTTCTTAACTTCCCTGAAAAGTTACATATCACGGGGGCTATTCGATGCTAATGCAGTATGCCACAGGATGTTTTTATGTTGGTCAAGGGCAGTCAGGTCTGAAGTGAACCAAGAGCTATATCTGTTCCTGGTTCAACATTTTTTTAACAGAGCATGCTTATTTAAGATGGTGAGGAAGGCATTTTTAAAGAATAATCAGGCATCCTCTACTGACGGGATGAAGTCAATATAATTCCAGGATACCCCGGCCAGGTTGATGAAGTGAAGTGTTTTAGGGAGCGTCTGACAGTGATGAGGGGTTGTAATTTGCCCGCAGACCCATTACGGATGCAGGCAATGAGGCAGTGATCGCTGAGATCTTGGTTGAAAACAGCAGAGGTGTATTTGGAGGGCAAGTTGGTTAGGAAGATATCTATGAGGGTGCCCGTGTTTATGGATTTGGTGTTTTACCTGGTAGGTTCATTGATAATTTGTGTGAGATTGAGGGCATCAAGCTTAGATTGTAGGATGGCTGGGGTGTTAAGCATGTCCCAGTTTAAGTCACCTAGCAGCACAAGCTCTGAAGATAGATGGGGGGCAATCAATTCACCTATGGTGTCCAGGGCACAGCTGGTTGGCAGAGGGTGGTCTATAGCAAGCGGCAACGGTGAGAGACTTGTCTCTGTAGAGGTGCATTTTTAAAAATAGAAGCTCAAATTGTTTGGGTGTGAAAACACTTAGATGAATACAAATGTTGGGATATATTGGATCTATTGGGCAACCTACATTGAAAGAGTGGAACTTGTTTGTGACATTAACGATGTCGCTGATGGGAAGAAAGTGTCTGTTGTGCTTAACACTATGGTTGCAAAGACATACAGCTTGCTACGCAGCTTGTTTACACCAGAAAAGCCAGCCGACATGTCATTCGAAGACATTGTTGACACATTACAAAACCATTTAAGCCCAAAACCTTTGGTAATAGCAGAGAAATTCTGACACCATAAACGGAGCCGGTCAAAAAGTGAGACCATATCAGAATACATTGCAGAGCTGAGGAAAATATCTGAATATTGCCAATTTAGGGCAGGGCTGTCAGATGCATTGAGGGACACGCTTGTATGTGGCATGTAAAGAGAAAGCATACAAAAGTGGTTGCTAATAGAAAAGGACTTGACATCAGGACGTGCACTGAACATTACAATTCCAATGGCGAGCGCAGCAAAGGAAGCATCTGAATAGCAAAGGCTTGAATGTGGTAACAAATAAAATGTCATTTAAAATATAAAGGGAGACCGGTAGATTGCACTCGACTTGTCAATATCCAAGGCTTTCCTAGTTGATCGCCAAACATTCCTGAAAAAAAACATTCCTATTTGTGTCTTTTTTTGCACTGTTTGGGGTAGGTGCACTTGATTCAGCTGCCCTGTGCCCCGGGGTAGTCAAAGTTCCCCCGTTTTGAACCATTTTCATGTGTCTGAAGGTACAAACTCAGCCTACCCAGCGGGCCTGAAGAGCAAATCAAGTGCACCTATAGGTCTACCGCTGGCTAATCAGAATATTTGTTATTTAACCTTTATTTAACTAGGCAGATAGCTTAGAGCACCATGTCTGTAGCTTTCTCGAGCCCACAGCAAAGTTGATAGTTAACTACTGTGTGACTCATGTAACGGCCGTTGTTGGTGGAAGAAGGTGAGGACCAATGCTCAGAGTGGTAAGTGTCCATATTGATTTCATGGAATAAATGAACACTCAACAGAAAACAATAAAGTGACAATGAACGAAATGAAACAGTCCTATACGGTGAATACACAAAGCACAGAACAGAAAATAATCACCCACAACTCAAAGGTGAAACCAGGCTACCTAAGTATGGTTCTCTGATTGAGAACCAAACCAGGCCAAACACAGAAATCCCAAATCATAGAAAAAAAGAACATAGGCAACCCACCCAACTCACGCCCTGACCCATACTAAAACAAAGACATAACAAAAGAACTAAGGTCAGAACGTGACAACTCAACATGACTGGAGACACACTGTCAACGAATAGATTACAGCAAAGAGCTGCTGTTTTTATCAGTTAGTTCATGTTTAAGATTTTATTCAACACTTATAAGCCATAAAATGCCCTCTTCCTATCCACCTGCTCTACAAAGTGTATTGATAGACTTGCGTTGTTCTTAGCGGCTTGTGTCTTTCTAATATTGCGGAGTAGCCTATTTCACGCTCTTTGGTCATACCAATAACAACATGAATTGGTGCATGAGTCAGAAATAATGAAGGGCGACTCAAGTTTCGTCGTCAGCTGGAAGACAGTGTCCCCTTTTTGGTCAGTTAGAGGAGGGAGGAAGAGCTGAGGGACATTGAGAGGCAGCCTCTCCGCCTTTCGCTCTCTCCCCCTCCCCTCCTTCCACCATCCACGCATCAGATCAGTAAAGAAAAAAATTGTTGTATTTCATGACTCACAAGTAATACAACAACTGATCTATTGTCAGTGAGATCTTACACCTCATGTTTTGAAATAAAAACGTTAAATGGTCTGAGGAGAACAACTTTGGCAGGGCAATTCAATAATAACCAATATGCAGTGCTAACGTATTGAACCTATAGCCTACTGCACAAACCTCATTGTTACAACACTGGTTTTAATAGGTTAAAGTTTGCATAGGCTCACTGTTTTTTTAAGTCATGTTTAATAAAACATCTTAACGGTAGATCTTGGCCTGCATTTGGACTCAAAGTGATCTTGGTTTGTGCCACAAGCAGGAGAGAGTGTGTAAAAGCAAACAAAAAGCAAACAGAAATTGCATAGAGAGAAAAGCAAAACTACAAATGTACACAAAGTGACTGAGAGTGAGTCAGACTCAACTGGAAACAACACAAAATCATAGAAAGATGCTCTGCCATTCCTTGAACTGCATAGCATTACAGAAACAGAGCGCAGAGTAATATGGATTACTCCAGAGAGCTGACAGGAGTCCATTTATAAATGGAGATAGACACCGGGTCAGCGTTATCAGTAATCTCAGCTACAGATTACAACAGACTCTTTTCAAAAATACCATTACAGAAGACAACAGTGATGCTCAAAATACACACTGTGGAAAAGGTTTCTCATTTGGGAAAAATGAATGTACATTTTACAAAGGCAAAACACAGCAGCTAGACCTGTACGTACTACAAAATGGAGGACCAGCACAGCTGTCAACTGGACAGGCACACTATCAAAGCACTGCACTGAATGTGTCATCACTAGGCAGCAGCAGCACTGCTAAGAGACTATCCAACTGCTCACAAATTACCAGGATGTTTTCAAAAAGGGAATTAGAAAACAGAAAATAATGAAGGCCAGGACTGAGAGAGATGAAAAGGCTACTCCAAAATTTCACAAGGCCCATCCTGGGCCATATGCAATCTGGCCTAAAGTGGAGGCAGAGTTGCAGAACTTAAAGAATTCTGGGATTCTGTCCAAGGTGGACTGGAGTGAGTGGCCATTGTTACAGTTTTGAAGAAAGGGAAAGCTGGAATCTGGAAACTTAGGCATCTATGGGACTTTAAACTGACAGTCAACCCCGTATCCACTGTCACACATTGAGGACATAGAGTTGAAGTCGGAAGTTTACCTTGGCCAAGTACATGTAAACTCAGTTTTTCACAATTCCTGACATTTATTCCTAGTAGAAATTCCCTGTCTTAAGTCAGTTAGGATCAACACTTCATTTCAAGAATGTGAAATGTCAGAATAATAATAGGGAGAATGAGTTATTTCAGCTTGTATTTCTTTCATCACATTCCGAGTGGGTCAGACACTCAGTATTTGGAAGCATTGCCTTTAAATTGCTTAACTTTGGTCAAACGTTTCAGGTAGCCTTCCACAAGCTTCCCACAATAAATTGGGTGAATTTTGGCCCATTCCTCCTGACATAGCTGGTGTAACTGAGGCCTACTTACTACTACTACTACTTACACACTTTTTCAGTTCTGCCCACACATTTTCTATGGGATTGAGTTCAGGGCTTCGTGTTGGCCACTCCAATACTTTGACTTTGTTGTCCTTGAGCCATTTTGCCACAGCGTTGGAAGTATGCTTGGTGTCATTGTCCATTTGGAAGACCCATTTGAGACCAAGCTTTAAGTTCCTGACTGATGACTTGAGATGTTGCTTTAATATATCCACATAATTTCCCTCCCTCATGATGCCATCTATTTTGTGAAGTGCACCAGTCCCTCCTGCAGCAAGCACCCCCACAACATGATGCTGCCACCCCTGTGCTTCACGGTTGGGATGTTGTTCTTCGGCTTGCAAGCGTCCCCCATTTTCCTCCAAACATAACAATGGTCATTATGGTCTAATAGTTCTATTTTTGTTTCATCATACCAGAGGACATTTCTCCAAAAAGTACGATCTTTGTGCAGTTGCAAACCATAGTTTGGCATTTTTATGGCGGTTTTGGAGTAGTGGCTTCTTCCTTGCTGAGTGGCATTTCAGGTTATGTCCATATAGGACTCGTTTTTACTGTGGATATAGATACTTTTGTACCTGTTTCCTCCAGCACCTTCACAAAGTCCTTTGCTGTTGTTCTGGGATTGATTTGCACTTTTCGCACCAAAGTATCTCTAGGAGACAGAATGCTTCTCCTTCCTGAGCGGTATGAAGGCTGCGTGGTCCCATGGTGTTTATACTTGCGTACTATTGTTTGTACAGATGAATGTGGTACCTTCAGGCGTTTGGAAATTGCTCCCAAGGATGAACCAGACTTGTGGAGGTCTACAATTTTGTTTCTGAGGTCTTGTCTGATTTCTTTTCATTTTCCCATGATGTTAAGCAAAGAGGCACTGAGTTTGAAGGTAGGCCTTGAAATACATCCACAGGTACACCTCCAATTGACTCATATGTTGTCAATTAGCCAATCAGAAGCTTGTAAAGCCATGACATAATTTTCTGGAATTTTCAAAGCTTTTTAAAGTCATAGTCAACTTAGTGTATGTAAACTTCTGATCCACTGGAATTGTGATACAGTGAATTATAAGTTAAATAATCTGTCTGTAAACAATTGTTGGAAAAATTACTTGTCATGCGCAAAGTAGATGTCATAACCGACTTTCCAAAACTATAGTTTGTTAACAGGAAATTTGTGGAGTGGTTGAAAAAACGAGTTTTAATGACTCCAACCTAAGTCTATGTAAACTTCCGACTTCAACTGTATTTGCTTCCCTATCAGGAGCGGGACGCTTCACGAAGATAGACCTAGTGCAAGCTTACTTACAAATGGAAATTGAGGAATCGTCATAATAGTTTCTGACAATCAACACACAAAGGCTTATTCTCATACAACCATCTTGTTTTCGGGATAGCCTAGGTACCAGTCAACTAACAAAGCAATGGACCAAGTGCTTCAGGGGATATCAGATACCGCTGCTCCCGAGAGGCGCAGGGGTCTAAGGCACTGAATCTCAGTACAAGAGGTGTCACTGCAGTCCCTGGTTTGAATCCATGCATGCAGGGTCTTAGCAGGGGACCATTGTTTGCTTATGGCCCCCACCCCACAGAGGGTGTGCCCGAGTGAAACATGCCAGTGAGATGTTTCGCTCTGGGGCACCCCCTTCGTGGCAAGGGGCAATAAGCAGACCAGAGTGGCCCTACCATGACCAGAGAGAAATTAAGGGCTTTCTCTACTGCCCCTGCCTCGGATCTGTTTCCTGTTGTTCGCTAGCGATAGCAAAGATTATCTATTATATTGACAAGATATATTGACAGTACATGTCCTCAAAGGGAGGAGACGAGGACAGGTGGGACCATTCTAACCAATGAGAGGGCAGATATGTGTGTCAACCACAGGCCCAACTAAGTTGTTTTTCTCAAAGTTACGAATGCCACGTGCGTCCATATATATCAGTACATTTGTAACAACCTAAACATGAATGTATTTGATGAAATAAGCCTCACGTAATTTGACACACTCTCATAGACCTCCATGCAAAATGGTCTGCTTATCTCGTGGGGACAGATTTTGGGTGGAGATAACCCTCCCTGGTGGTAGCCAGTCATATGATGCACAAGCTAGGTCTATTTTAAACATTACCATCCATAAAAGTATGCCAGCTGATTCATGATTTCGACTGGCTGAGAAATGCTGCCTGCCTGTCTGTCTCGTCCCGACTCCCGACACATTCATTACTATGGCACAGGCTGGAGATCGAATTTGAATATCGAAACAAAGTTGCAAATGTCGGAGAGACAGACAGGAAGGTTTATACAAGTCTCTGCTGTTGAAAACTAAATGTCAGTCTCAAAGAAATGTGAGATAATGTCTAGATGCTTTTTTATAGTGAGATCAAGTTTATAAATGCCTGGCTGGGCTGATAAGACAGTGCATTATGCAGTCAGATGGAGCAGAGTAAATATGCATTTTAATGTCATAGATTTAGCCGGTGGTGGAATAGACACCGTCTGGAATGTGGTTTTAACCAATCAACATTCAGGATTAGATTTACCCATTCTATGAAAAGGTCGTTTTTGTAAACCTGACAAATGTTTTTGACTAAACTACAGTATGATTCTCAAAGTACAATAACTATTCCTCTCTAGCAAAACACATGGAGAGAAATCAAAGCAATACTAATTGGACAAATTGAAGGGAAAAGTTCAACATGCTTCATTACCTTTCACAACCTTTGTTTTGCCATGCCTAGGGATATGCACACCACAAATCCACACACATACAATTTGAAGTGCTGTTAACGTGAACAAGTGGGAGTAGATAGTGAATGTATGGTACACCCACCTAACCACCCTCCCAATTTAATTGTTTGCCCTCTCAGTGCATTAAGCATAGCTTAAAAAACTGTGAATAAATAGTGGACGAAGTCAGCAATCTCTACACACTCTCCGGCACACTATGTTCAAAGATTTTGCAACTGCTCATACAAAACAATGAGCTGGGGGAAGCTGTGTAATTAATGTGAGTGTTTAATTGGGTTGTGTGTCTAGTGTACCGAATGCTATTCACACGGATATTACCGCTGACCTTCAATATCTAATGCGGGCATCCCTTCAATATTCTATTGTGTAAGGAACTTAAAATCTTCACAATTGGCCCGAAAGATTCTTGAACAGTGTTTGTCATTTTGACAGTTGGCTGTCTGCCAGATACAATACTGCCACATACATTGTGGGGACTCTTATCTTGAAGTGGCACCGTAAAGTTTCATTACAAAAAGTAGTTATGGTGTAATTATTACATAGTACCCACAACAGTCATAACTGTTTTCAGTTTGTGTAATTACACTTTTGTATGAACATTTGTATTGCATTGCATTTATGTCATAAATGTGTGTATAGGTGGCAGGGAAGTCAGGTGCAGGAGAATCGAACTTGGTAAAATGGAGTAGTTTAATAACTTAAAAACATAGCTCCAAAACCATGACAATAAATCAAAACAAAGTGGGTACGAGGACCAGTTGCGCACCAATACAAGCAACACGATAAATGAACGACAAACAATCTCTGACAACAGAGGGTTAAATACACAACAGGTAATGAATGGGATTGGAACCAGGTGTGTAGGAAGACAAGACAAAACCAATGGAAAATGAAAAAATGGATCAATGATGGCTAGAAGACCGGTGACGTCGACCGCCGAGCTCCACCCGAACAAGGAGAGGCATCGACTTTGGCAGAAGTCGTGACACATTTACTACAATTGTGTCTAAGCAACCACCTAAAATTACATTGCTAAGCCTTGTTTATACATCTTTTGTCCTGATCTTGCCCACATTCTGATTGTACCCACATTTTCCGAAATATGCCTACACGTGTCTCATATCCGTCCACAGTGTCTGCATTGTGACCACATTTCCTGTTCCCTCCCTGTATGCAAGTTATTTGACAGTTATTCTTTCAAAATAATATGATTTATTTATTTGAAGACACATATTGATGCGATAAGTCAATGGTGCCACCTGTCAAAGATTAAATGATGATTTTAAATGGTTTCACTGTCCAGATCCGTCTACACTTGTAAGACACAATGCGTGACTGACTTCCTCCGGAGGTGGTCAAGACCTGATCACAATCAGACCACAACTAGTCTTTTAATTGTCGGCACAAACAGAATGTGGACAAGATCAGGACTAAATATGAATGTTAGAACCAGAACAAGGGCATAAGATCACTCAATGTTCAATCTCTGTTATTGTGCATGCTGGAAACAGGAACACGAGGTACTATGGTACAGTATGTAACAATTTGTTATGTAACTACCACATTAGTACATAGATATGGGGAGTGACCCAAAAGTAAAATCTGAATGTGCTACTTTTGTTTAGCGTCTAATTACATGACATACTGATTGCAGCTCGTTTCCTTAGAAACGACATAGTTACACCAGCACTGCCTCTGCCCTCGGCACTCATGGAATCCTTTTCCAGCCAAATCATGGAGAGGAACCATTGTTGCTTTGTTGGAAAGCTATCCACTAGACCCCTGTGATATGCTATAACCTGCCACAAAGAAGGATTAGAGGACCAAAAAGAGTTGTACACCTGTCATCCCATATTTTCCTGCTCGGTCACACTCGGATCCTGCTGACTGTACCAAATATCACAGGGAAAGGGATAAAAAAAAGTATTTTAAAAAGATGTGATACAGTAGGCCTACTGTGTCCAGTATCACAATTACTTACAACTAACTAACTAACTAACTAACTAACTAACTAACTAACTAACTAACTAACTAACTAACTAACTAACTAACTAACTAACTAACTAACTAACTAACTAACTAACTATATACTGACTTATACATACTGTCACGTTCCCAACATTTTTGGGGGCGCTCAGCAGATAAAGGGAACTAATCAATAAGTTACTGATAACCAAAATGAAACAGGTGGGGTTTTAAAATGGGTTCTGAAAGGCATTCATGGGGGGGGGGGTGACAACAACTCCAGTTGGGTCTTAAAAGAACCCCACCATGGACCCCTACTGGATTTGCCTAAGAACTGTTATGCAGGTGAATGAGGACCCAAAAGCGACTTGGCGAAAACAGAGTCTTTAATCCAGTTTAAGGAAATAGCAATACTCCTAGACAAATCGGAGCGGTAAATAAAGCATAGAAAACAATTCCACTCGTAATCACGAGAACTGACTGGAGACTCGATAATAAACTGCAGGTTGCCTCGGGAAGGCACTTGACCGTAGCAGACTCAGACACCTGCTCACCACGCAGCATCTGAGGGAAACACGACACGACAGGGCGATACAAAGACACAGCACGGTGAACAATATACAAGGATCCGACAGGACAGAAACGGAAAACAAGGGGAGAAATAGGGACTCTAATCAGGGGAAAAGATAGGGAACAGGTGTGGGAAGACTAAATGATTGATTAGGGGAATAGGAACAGCTGGGAGCAGGAACGGAACGATAGAGAGAAGAGAGAGAGGGAGGGAGAGAGAAAAAGGGGAACGAACCTAAAAAGACCAGCAGGGGGAAAACGAACAGAAGGAAAAGCAAAATGACAAGACAATATAAGACAAAACATGACAAAAACAGACTAACTAAAAGGTAATCCCAAACCAATTTAGGTTAGGGTTACGTTTTTAGTTCCATGCACCAGCACTACCACAACAGATTGAAATAACTGACTCATCATCAAGTTTTGTTGATTTGAATCAGCTGTGTAGTGCTGGCACAAGACCAAGTTTGGGAAACCCTGGGTGAGGTAGGAAAAAAAACAAAGCCTGTAACACATACTTACGTACTTATGTATCATAATGGTTAATGTCATTGCTATTTGAATGATGAATATATTTTCTTTATTACATGTAAATGACAAGTCCTCATCAGCTGTATGCCGATTTTAAAATTTCTTCGGGCCCCACTCCTAAATCACACAGTAGTTCACGACACTGCTATTGAAATATCTAGGTTGCTTATAAAGGTGTGTAATAAAAAAAAGTTAAAAAACAAGCTAAGCTTTGCTATCATTTAAAATTGCACACCTTTTGACATTCATAACACTTCTGTTGTGTATCATTCTACTTCATTTCAAGTGACGCACATACATTCACAACAGATCCGTGATGCTGTTGTATCACGTCAACAAGAGACTCCCCACAATCTGTTCACTTTGTTTTTAAATTATCACCCCCCCCAATGATATATAAATGGTATTCCTAATGATTAATAGCTCTAGCTTCCTTGCTGTCTTGTTTTGATTCATTTGAGAAAGTCAAATAGGGTATCTGGCGCATGTTGTCGGTAATGTCATGGAAATGCTAAAAAAGGCGATGTTGGTAGCCCTATAACGGTAGTGGCATTAGCATATTATAAGCATTATTATTATAATTATTATGAATCATTACGTTCCAGTTATATTAAGCGGCCAAACATAGCCTAGCTAATAAAAAAAATCACACCAAGACTGATTAAATACTTGACTACTTTTCTTTTTAACTCTGCTCCTTTATAAAGTCTGGAATCATTACTAGCTGCCCTCCTTTGAGATTTCTTCCATAATGAATTAGTATGCAACTGCCAATGCTGGAGTGAACATAACTTGAATAAAAATATATCTTTTGGTGTACAGCGACAAAAGAGTAAGTAGTTGCTTTAATGACAACGGTTGGTTTTGTTTTAATGTCATGCAGGTGAAAGAGGACCCAAAAGCGACTTAACAGAAACAGAGTTTATTCAAGCCCAAACAGGGAATAACAGACATCCTCTAGTCTGTAGAGGGGGAATAACAGGAGAAGCGGCCACAGACTGCAGGTCGCTTCGGGTAGGCGCAGGCCGTAGTTGACAGAGACACCTGCTCACACGCAGCATCTGATGAAGGCAAAAAAACACGACAGGACAGGGCGAAACACAATCACAGCACGGTGAATACTAAACAAGGAACCGACGGGACCGGAACGGAACACAAAGGAATAAATAGGGACTCCAATCAGGGGAAAGGATCGGGAACAGGTGTGGGAAGACTAAATGATGATTAGGGGAATAGGAACAGCTGGGAGCAGGAACGGAACGATAGAGAGAAGAGAGAGCGAGAGAGTGAGAGAGGGAGGGGGAGAGAGAGGGATAGAAAGAGGGAAAGAACCTAATAAGACCAGCAGAGGGAAACGAATAGAATGGGGAGCACAGGGACAAGACATGATAATAAATGACAAACATGACAGTACCCCCCCACTCACCGAGCGCCTCCTGGCGCACTCGAGGAGGAATCCTGGCGGCAACGGAGGAAATCATCGATGAGTGAACGGTCCAGCACGTCCCGAGACGGAACCCAACTCCTCTCCTCAGGACCGTAACCCTCCCAATCCACTAAGTATTGGTGACCCCGTCCCCGAGAACGCATGTCCATGATCTTATGTACCTTGTAAATAGGTGCGCTCTCGACAAGGACGGGAGGGGGGGGGGAAGACGAACGGGGTGCGAAGAAAGGGCTTAACACAGGAGACATGGAAGACAGGATGGACGCGACGAAGATGTCGCGGAAGAAGCAGTCGCACAGCGACAGGATTGACGACCTGGGAGACACGGAACGGACCAATGAACCGCGGAGTCAACTTACGAGAAGCTGTCGTAAGAGGAAGGTTGCGAGTGGAAAGCCACACTCTCTGGCCGCAACAATACCTTGGACTCTTAATCCTGCGTTTATTGGCGGCTCTCACCGTCTGTGCCCTGTAACGGCAAAGTGCAGACCTCACCCTCCTCCAGGTGCGCTCACAACGTTGGACAAACGCTTGAGCGGAGGGAACGCTGGACTCGGCAAGCTGGGATGAGAACAGAGGAGGCTGGTAACCCAGACTACTCTGAAACGGAGATAACCCGGTAGCAGACGAAGGAAGCGAATTGTGAGCGTATTCTGCCCAGGGGAGCTGTTCTGCCCAAGACGCAGGGTTTCTGAAAGAAAGGCTGCGTAGTATGCGACCAATCGTCTGATTGGCCCTCTCTGCTTGACCGTTAGACTGGGGATGAAACCCGGAAGAGAGACTGACGGACGCACCAATCAAACGACAGAACTCCCTCCAAAACTGTGACGTGAATTGCGGACCTCTGTCTGAAACGGCGTCTAACGGGAGGCCATGAATTCTGAATACATTCTCAATAATGATTTGTGCCGTCTCCTTAGCGGAAGGAAGTTTAGCGAGGGGAATGAAATGTGCCGCCTTAGAGAACCTATCGACAACCGTAAGAATCACAGTCTTCCCCGCAGACAAAGGCAGACCGGTAATGAAGTCTAAGGCGATGTGAGACCATGGTCGAGAAGGAATGGGGAGCGGTCTGAGACGACCGGCAGGAGGAGAGTTACCCGACTTAGTCTGCGCGCAGTCCGAACAAGCAGCCACGAAACGGCGCGTGTCACGCTCCTGAGTCGGCCACCAAAAGCACTGGCGAATAGACGCAAGAGTGCCTCGAACACCGGGATGACCAGCTAACTTGGCAGAGTGAGCCCACTGAAGAACAGCCAGACGAGTGGAAACAGGAACGAAAAGGAGGTTACTAGGACAAGCGCGCGGCGACGCAGTGTGCGTGAGTGCTTGCTTAACCTGTCTTTCAATTCCCCAGACTGTTAACCCGACAACACGCCCATAAGGAAGAATCCCCTCGGGATCAGTAGAAGCCACAGAAGAACTAAACAGACGGGATAAGGCATCAGGCTTGGTGTTCTTGCTACCCGGACAGTAAGAAATCACAAACTCGAAACGAGCGAAAAACAACGCCCAACGAGCTTGACGGGCATTAAGTCGTTTGGCAGAACGGATGTACTCAAGGTTCTTATGGTCTGTCCAAACGACAAAAGGAACGGTCGCCCCCTCCAACCACTGTCGCCATTCGCCTAGGGCTAAGCGGATGGCGAGCAGTTCACGGTTACCCACATCATAGTTGCGCTCAGATGGCGACAGGCGATGAGAAAAATAAGCGCAAGGATGAACCTTATCGTCAGACTGGAAGCGCTGGGATAGAATGGCTCCCACGCCTACCTCTGAAGCGTCAACCTCGACAATGAATTGTCTAGTGACGTCAGGAGTAACGAGGATAGGAGCGGACGTAAAACGTTCTTTAAGAAGATCAAAAGCTCCCTGGGCGGAACCGGACCACTTAAAACACGTCTTGACAGAAGTAAGAGCTGTGAGAGGGGCAGCAACTTGACCGAAATTACGAATGAAACGCCGATAGAAATTAGCGAAACCTAAAAGCGCTGCAACTCGACACGTGACCTTGGAACGGGCCAATCACTGACAGCTTGGACCTTAGCGGAATCCATCTGAATGCCTTCAGCGGAAATAACGGAACCGAGAAAAGTAACGGAGGAGACATGAAAAGAGCACTTCTCAGCCTTTACGTAGAGACAATTCTCTAAAAGGCGCTGTAGAACACGTCGAACGTGCTGAACATGAATCTCGAGTGACGGAGAAAAAATCAGGATATCGTCAAGATAGACAAAAACAAAGATGTTCAGCATGTCTCTCAGAACATCATTAACTAATGCCTGAAAAACAGCTGGCGCATTGGCGAGACCGAACGGCAGAACCCGGTACTCAAAATGCCCTAACGGAGTGTTAAACGCCGTTTTCCACTCGTCCCCCTCTCTGATGCGCACGAGATGGTAAGCGTTACGAAGGTCCAACTTAGTAAAGCACCTGGCTCCTGCAGAATCTCGAAGGCTGATGACATAAGGGGAAGCGGATAACGATTCTTAACCGTTATGTCATTCAGCCCTCGATAATCCACGCAGGGGCGCAGAGTACCGTCCTTCTTCTTAACAAAAAGAACCCCGCCCCGGCCGGAGAAGAAGAAGGCACTATGGTACCGGCGTCAAGAGACACAGACAAATAATCCTCGAGAGCCTTACGTTCGGGAGCCGACAGAGAGTATAGTCTACCTCGAGGAGGAGTGGTCCCCGGAAGGAGATCAATACTACAATCATACGACCGGTGAGGAGGAAGGGAGTTGGCTCGGGACCGACTGAAGACCGTGCGCAGATCATGATATTCCTCCGGCACTCCTGTCAAATCGCCAGGTTCCTCCTGAGAAGTAGGGACAGAAGAAACGGGAGGGATGGCAGACATTAAACACTTCACATGACAAGAAACGTTCCAGGATAGGATAGAATTACTAGACCAATTAATAGAAGGATTATGACATACTAGCCAGGGATGACCCAAAACAACAGGTGTAAACGGTGAACGGAAAATCAAAAAGAAATAGTCTCACTGTGGTTACCAGATACTGTGAGAGTTAAAGGTAGTGTCTCAAATTTGATACTGGGAAGATGACTACCATCTAAGGCAAACATGGGCGTAGGCTTGTCTAACGGTCTGAAAGGAATGTTATGTTTCCGAACCCATGCTTCGTCCATGAAACAACCCTCAGCCCCAGAGTCAATCAAGGCACTGCATGTAGCACCCGAACCGGTCCAGCGTAGATGGACCGACATAGTAGTACAAGATCTAGATAAAGGGACCTGAGTAGTAGCGCTCACCAGTAGCCCTCCGCTTACTGATGGGCTCTGGCCTCTTACTGGACATGAATTAACAAAATGTCCAGCAACTCCGCAATAGAGGCACAGGCGGTTGGTGATCCTCCGTTCCCTCTCCTTAGTCGAGATGCGAATCCCTCCCAGCTGCATGGGCTCAGTCTCAAGGCCAGAGGAGGGAGATGGTTGCGATGCGGAGCAGGGAAACACCGTTGATGCGAGCTCTCTTCCACGAGCCCGGTGACGAAGATCTACCCGTCGTTCTATGCGGATGGCGAGAGCAATCAAAGAGTCCACATCTGATGGAACCTCCCGGGAGAGAATCTCATCCTTAACCACTGCGTGGAGTCCCTCCAGAAAACGAGCGAGCAGCGCCGGCTCGTTCCACTCACTAGAGGCAGCAAGAGTGCGAAACTCAATAGAATAATCCGTTATGGACCGTTCACCTTGGCATAAGGAAGCCAGGGCCCTAGAAGCCTCCCTACCAAAAACTGAACGGTCAAAAACCCGAATCATCTCCTCTTTAAAGTTCTGGAACTTGTTAGAGCAATCAGCCCTTGCCTCCCAGATAGCTGTGCCCCATTCTCGAGCCCGGCCAGTAAGGAGTGAAATGACGTAAGCAACCCGAGCTCTCTCTCTAGAGTATGTGTTGGGTTGGAGAGAGAACACAATCTCACACTGCGTGAGAAAGGAGCGGCACTCAGTGGGCTGCCCGGAGTAGCAAGGTGGGTTATTAACCCTAGGTTCTGGAGGCTCGGCAGGCCAGGAAGTAACAGGTGGCACGAGACGTAGACTCTGGAACTGTCCAGAGAGGTCGGAAACCTGAGCGGCCAGGTTCTCCACGGCATGGCGAGCAGCAGACAATTCCTGCTCGTGTCTGCCGAGCATGGCTCCTTGGATCTCGACGGCAGTGTAACGAGCGTCTGAAGTCGCTGGGTCCATTCCTGGTTCGGTTCCTTCTGTCATGCAGGTGAAAGAGGACCCAAAAGCGACTTAACAGAAACAGAGTTTATTCAAGCCCAAACAGGGAATAACAGACATCCTCTAGTCTGTAGAGGGGAATAACAGGAGAAGCGGCCACAGACTGCAGGTCGCTTCGGGTAGGCGCAGGCCGTAGTTGACAGAGACACCTGCTCACACGCAGCATCTGATGAAGGCAAAAAACACGACAGGACAGGGCGAAACACAATCACAGCACGGTGAATACTAAACAAGGAACCGACGGGACCGGAACGGAACACAAAGGAATAAATAGGGACTCCAATCAGGGGAAAGGATCGGGAACAGGTGTGGGAAGACTAAATGATGATTAGGGGAATAGGAACAGCTGGGAGCAGGAACGGAACGATAGAGAGAAGAGAGAGCGAGAGAGTGAGAGAGGGAGGGGGAGAGAGAGGGATAGAAAGAGGGAAAGAACCTAATAAGACCAGCAGAGGGAAACGAATAGAATGGGGAGCACAGGGACAAGACATGATAATAAATGACAAACATGACATTTAACCTCAAACAAAACAACAACAAAAAATATCAGTTGCAGTGTTTTCTTCAGGTCCTTCTTTACGTTTCATTGACCTTATGCCATAACGTTATAAATACCCTTGGCCTAAAAAAATAGTATATAGTAACTACCGTGATGCCTCGTTGAATGTTCTGTAATTAACACGTCATTTGTTATACACATATTATATTGGCAAGCAAACTGAAATACATTGTTTGATTCTCCCCGTACATTTCCGGCTACCTATGCTGCAATTACACTGCACTTACAAGGGTGTGATACATTTTTTACGGAAGTGGTATAAAGTCTACATTTTGTAAATAGTTCTTCACACTATAGGTTAAAAATAGACCAGTCGATTCGTTTTCTCCACAAATATCCATTTAATCTTCACAAATTTACTGAAAATCACAGTTTATTGAAAGAAAGGTCAAATAACACAGATCAATGTCGCTAGGAGTAACTACTCAGTGCATGGCACATTCTCAGGGAGACGACTCATTGTGAGTCTTTGGCTCTTCACCTCTAGCATGTTAAAGGCAGAAAGAGCTCTGAAATATTAAATGTTGAAATACGTTGGCCAGCCAACTTGAGAGCCTATATACTTTAAAATATGGAGGAGATAGTAAATTAACCTTGCTACAATGAGTGACAAACCATATTTGTAAGTTTGGTGTTACAGCAGTTTTTGTTAATGGGACTACTTATATTACAGAATATCATGACCTCACCAGTGCAAAGGGATTTATTTAGAAATAACACACATTTACTGTAGAAAGTAGTGTCCTCGCTCTGAAAAAAAACAACAATGAACAATCATAAAACAAGTTACCAATGCCATTGCTACCTTTTAAAAGAAGTCTAGAATGCATGCCATGTTATTATGCAGGTTTTCAATCGAAAAATGTAAACATTTCACGGTTGAGAAGTTTGTTTTCGTCCAACAATTCCTGTGTCTCTTTTGCAAACTGTGTGTGTGTGTGTGTGTGCGTGTGTGTGTGTGTGTGTGTGGTGTGTGTATGTGGGCACAAGTATGTGCTCTGAAAAAGATCTCCAAGTAACGCAGGTGTTCTGCATCTCCAATGACATCCCATCCATTCAGTTGTTTTTGTGTAGTTTTGTGTTTTCGCTGCCTCCCTCTACTTCCTCCCTGCCATCTGAGGGCTTTGCATTTGATTTTCCAATCTGCGCTGCAGGCCTTTGCTGTTGACAATACAAAAGACAAGAATGTATAGCTCATTAACAACAGCGGCAGAGTAACAGAGAAACAATGGGCTACTGTACAGAAACAATAGTGGATTGATGACAGCAGTACTAACAATACAGCAGTATTACTTAAATAATACAGCAGTATTACTTTAACAATACTGCAATCCTACTTCACACTCATGTTGATTAGCCTATCCCTTTTACTGCAAATATACACTCCACATACACTTAGGTCTGGGACAATACAAGTGTTGCAATATATATTTTGTTCCATGGCAAAATAGAAAACTTGAAGCTGTCCTTTAAAAAGCTGCTGTATGTAAAATATTGTGTTATTATTTTCCATCCACAGTTTTTATGCAAGTAAAATCATACTATATATATATTTTTTTACAGCTGTGACAGAAACAGGTAGTTTAATAAATGCAATTTAATAAATGCAGACAGATCATTTGAGATGAGATCTTTTAGTGTTGGTTAAATTAATTATGCGAGAAATGCTGGTGGAAACACTTATGTACAAATATTGATATAATAACAAAAGTTGAGCTTTAACCAAAATGTATGTTATTTTTCATTTTTTAAACAACTAATTGACCAACATTAGTTACATTTTTGAATTCCATTACATTTTTCTCTGAGCTGAATGCGCAGTTTCTCTAGAGATGAATTAGATCAAGCCCGAACTGTGCAATGTGGTAGGGGGTTGTAGTTTCCAGCAGGCTAATATTCTACATACAGTACCAGACAAAAGTTTGGACACACATACACATTCAAGTGTTTTTCTTTATTTTTACTATTTTCTACATTGTAGAAAAATAGTGAAGACATCAAAACTATGAAATAACACATATGGAAACATGTAGTAACCAAAAAAATGTTAAACAAATCAAAATGTATTTTATATTTGAGATTCTTCAAATAGCCACCCTTTGCCTTGACAGATTTGCACACTCTTGGCGTTCTCTCAACCAACTTAACCTGGAATGCTTTTCCAACAGTCTTGAAGGAGTTCCCACATATGCTGAACACTTGTTGGCTGCTTTTCCTTCACTCTGCGGTCCAACTCATCCCAAACCATCTCAATTGGGTTGAGTTCGGGAGATTGAGATCTGATGCAGCACTCCATCATTCTCCTTCTTGGTCAAATAGCCCTTACACAGCCTGGAGGTGTGTTGGGTCATTGTCCTGTTGAAAAACAAATGATAGTCACACTAAGAGGAAAACAGATGGGATGGCGTATCACTGCAGAATGCTGTGGTAGCCATGCTGATTAAGTGTGCCTTGAAATCTAAATAAATCACAGCAAAGCACCATCACACCTCCTCCATGCTTCACGGTGGGAACCAGACATGCAGAGATCATCCGTTCACCTACTCTGCGTCTCACAAAGACACAGCGGTTGGAACCAAAAATTTAAAATTTGGACTCATCAGACCAAAGGACAGATTTCCACCGGCCTAATGTCCATTGCTCGTATTTCTTGGCCCAAGCAAGTCTCTTCTTTTTATTGGTGTCCTTTAGTAGTGGTTTCTTTGCAGCAATTCGACCATGAAGGCCTGATTCATGCAGTCTCCTCTGAACAGTTGATGTCGAGATGTGTATGTTACTTGAACTCTGTGAATCGTTTATTTGGGCTGCAATTTCTGAGGCTGGTAACTCTAACTCTCTTATCCTCTGCAGCAGAGGTACCTCTGGGTCTTCCTTTCCTGTGGCGGTCCTCATGCGAGACAGTTTCATCATAGCGCTTGAAGGTTTTTGGGACTGTTCTTGAAGAAACTTTCAAAGTACTTGAAATGTTCCGGATTGACTGTCTTAAAGTATTGATGGACTGTCGTTTCTCTTTGCTTATTTGAACTGTTCTTGCCATAATATTGACTTGGTCTTTTACCAAATAGGGCTATCTTCTGTATAATATCCACCTCGTCACAACACAACGGATTGGCTCAATCACATTAAGAAGGAAAGAGATTTCACAAATGAACTTTTAACAAGACACACCTGTTAATTGAAATGCATTCCAGTTGACTACCTCATGAAGCTGTTTGAGAGAATTCCAAGAGTGCAAAGCTGTCATCAAAGTAAAGGGTGGCTACTTTGTAGAATCTCAAAAATAAAATACATGTTGTTTAACACTTTTTTGGTTACTACATGATTCCATATGTGTAACATCTTCACTAATATTCTACAATGTAGAAAATAGTAAAAAATAAAGAAAAACCCTGGAATGAGTAGGTATGTCCAATTTTTGACTGGTACTGTAGTTTTAGCGCAGAAAATGTGATAATTAACCACAATGACCATAATCTATTGCGCACCTACTTGTCCGGTCTGTGTGGGCATGGAGGCAGACAGAAGAATGCACGATCAAGAAGGATAGAGAGCAGTTGCTTTGCGAGGTGTTAGTACCTGAAATCGAAGTGGATCGAAGTGATTGATAGTTGGTATTCAGTAGTCATAAAAGTGTTCCTTACAAATACATTTTTTATTTTGTCAGACAGCATAGGCAGCAGCTCTATAGAGATGAAATGATGACTTGGGATGAAATAATGTCAGCTAGCATCTGTTTACTGTTAACCAACATTGCATTGGGCTCCCAAGTGGCGTAGTGGTCTAAGGCATTGCTTCTCAGTGCAAAAGGTGTAATGGCAGTCCCTCGTTCAAATCCAGGCTGGATCACATCCAGCTGTGATTGGGAGTCCTATAGGGCAGCACACAAATGGCCCAGCGTCGCCGGGGTAGGCTGTCATTGTAAATAAAACTTTGTTCTTAACTGACTTGTCTAGTTATGTAAAGGTTAAAAAAAAATAATTTGTTGCTGGATACCTTAAGGCTTCTGCATCACACTTTATGTCAGTGGCCAAGCCTTTTATTGCCTGAAGTAAAGCCAATACAAACAAACAACATATACAGTGGGGCAAAAAATGATTTAGTCAGCCACCAATTGTGCAAGTTTTCCCACTTAAAAAGATGAGAGAGGCCTGTAATTTTCATCATAGGTACACTTCAACTATGACAGACAAAATGAGAAAAAAAATCCAGAAAATCACATTGTGAATTTATTTGCAAATTATGGTGGAAAATAAGTATTTGGTCACCTACATACAAGCAAGATTTCGGGCTCTCACAGACCTTTAAGGGGCTCCTCTGTCCTCCACTCATTACCTGTATTAATGACACCTGTTTGAACTTGTTATCAGTATAAAAGACACCTGTCCACAACCTCAAACAGTCACACTCCAAACTCCACTATGGCCAAGACCAAAGAGCTGTCAAAGGACACCAGAAACAAAATTGTAAACCTGCACCAGGCTGGGAAGACTGAATCTGCAATAGGTAAGCAGCTTGGTTTGAAGAAATCAACTGTGGGAGCAATTATTAGGAAATGGAAGACATACAAGATCACTGATAATCTCCCTCGATCTGTGGCTCCACGCAAGATCTCACCCCGTGGGGTCAAAATGATCACAAGAACGGTGAGCAAAACTCCCACAACCACACGGGGGGACCTAGTGAATGACCTGCAGAGAGCTGCGACCAAAGTAACAAAGCCTACCATCAGTAACACACTACGCCGCCAGGGACTCAAATCCTGCAGTGCCAGACGTGTCCCCCCTGCTTAAGCCAGTACATGTCCAGGCCCGTCTGAAGTTTGCTAGAGAGCATTTGGATGATCCAGAAGAAGATTGGGAGAATGTCATATGGTCAGATGAAACCAAAATATAACTTTTTGGTAAAAACTCACCTCATTGTCTTTGGAGGACAAAGAATGCTGAGTTGCATAAAAATAACACCATACCTACTGTGAAGCATGGGGGTGGAAACATCATGCTTTGGGGCTGTTTTTCTGCAAAGGGACCAGGACGACTGATCCGTGTAAAGGAAAGAATGAATGGGGCCATGTATCGTGAGATTTTGAGTGAAAACCTCCTTCCATCAGGCATTGAAGATGAAACGTGGCTGGGTCTTTCAGCATGACAATGATCCCAAACACACCACCTGGGCAACAAAGGAGTGGCTTCGTAAGAAGCATTTCAAGGTCCTGGAGTGGCCTAGCCAGTCTCCAGATCTCAACCCCATAGAAAATCTTTGGAGGGAGTTGAAAGTCCGTGATGCCCAGCAACAGCCCCAAAACATCACTGCTCTAGAGGAGATCTGCATGGACGAATGGGCCAAAATACCAGCAACAGTGTGTGAAAACCTTGTGAAGACTTACAGAAAACATTTGACCTCTGTCATTGCCATCAAAGTATTGAAATGCACTTTTGTTATTGACCAAATACTTATTTTCCACCATCATTTGCAAATAAATTCATTAAAAATCCTACAATGTGATTTTCTGGATTTTTTCTTCTCATTTTGTCTGTCATTGTTGAAGTGTACCTTTGAGGAAAATTACAGGCCTCTCTCATATTTTTAAGTGGGAGGACTTGCACAATTGGTGGCTGACTAAATACTTTTTTTTGCCCCACTGTACCTGTACAGATGCAGGATCTTAATTGTATCACCCTGTTGCAGTGTATTTGAGGTATAAAAAAGCTTCTGAAGTTTATAAATTCCACTTTGACATTTCAGACTTGATTTTCCCTCACGAAACATGTATCAACCCCTTACAAAAATGTCAATTCATTTGAATCCACACAATAATTCACATGTCCTCTTGCTGCGGGATTATTTCCATGCTGTAGCAGACTGGCTAAAATAAAATAAAATAAAATGGTATTTGTCACATGCTTCGTAAACAACAGGTGTAGACTAATAGTGAAATGCTTACTTAAGGGCTCTTCCCAACAATGTGATAGAAACATATATAAAAAATAATAACACAAGGAATAAATACATAATGAGTCACGATAACTTGGCTATATACACAGGGTACCAGTACTGAGTCGATGTGCAGGGGTAGGAGGTATAGGTAGGGGTAAAGTGACGAGGCAACAGGATAGATAATAAACAGTAGCAGCAGCTTATGTGAATTGTCGAACGAGTTAGTGCAAAGAGGGTCAACGTAGATAGTCTGGGTAGCTATTTGGTTAACTGTTTAGTAGTCTTATGGCTTGGGGGTAGATGCTGGTTCCAGACTTGGTGCATCGGTACCACTTGCTGTGCGGTAGCAGAGAAAACCGTCTATGACATGGGTGGCTGGAGTCTTTGACAATTTGTAGGGCGGTCCTCTGACATTGCCTTGTATAGAGGTCCTGGATGGCAGGGAGCTCGGCCCCAGTGATGTACTGGGCCGTACGCACTACCTTCTGTAGCACCATGCGGTTGGATGCCAAGCAGTTGCCATACCAGGTGGTGATACAGCCAGTCAAGATGCTCTCAATAATGCACTGTAGAACATTTTGAGGATCTGAGGGCCGATGACAAATCTTTTTAGCCTCCTGAGGAGGAAAAGGTGTCGTCATGCCTTCTTTACGACTGTGTTGGTGTGTGTAGACCATGTTAATTCCCTTAGTGATGTAAAGACCAAGGAACTTGAAGCTCTCAACCCTCTCCACTACAGCCTCGTCAATGTGCTCAGCCATCCGTTTCCTGTAGTCCACGTTCAGCTCCTTTGTCTTGCTGACGTTGAGGGAGAGGTTGTGTTCCTGGCACCACTGACCTCCTCTTTATAGGCGGTCTCATCATTGTTGATGATCAGGCCTACCAACATCATCTCATCAACAAACGTAATGATGGTGTTGGAGTCGTGCCCCAGTGTTAAGGGTCAGCGTGGCGGATGTGTTGTTGCCTACACTCACCACCTGGGGACGACCTGTCAGTGTTCAGTCCCAGGATCCTGAGCTTATTGATGAGCTTGGAGGACACTATGGTATTGGATGCTGAGCTGTAGTCAATGAACAGCATTCTCACATCGCTGTTCCTCTTGTTAAGGTCGGAGAAGGCATTGTGGAGTGCAATAGAGATTTCGTAATCTGTGGATCTTTTGGGGTGGTATGGAGTGGGGTGATGGTGTTGATGTGAGCTATGACCAGCCTTTCAAAGCATTTCATGGCTCATGTTGCTTACCCCGAAGCAAGCATAGAAGGAATTTCGCTCATCTGGTAAGCGTGTGTCACTGGGCAGCTTGTGGTTGGGTTTCTTTTTGTAATCCGTGGTCGGTTTTAAGGCCTGCCACAGCCGACGAGTATTAGATCCGACTTAGTAGAATTTGATCTTAGTCCTGTATTGATAGCTCGTCGATTTCTTATAAGCGTCCGGATTTGAGTCCTGCTCCTTTTGGTTGGGATATGTACGTATGATCACTGTGTGGACGACTTCGTCAATGCACTTATTAATGAAGCCGGTGACTGATGTGGTAAATTCCTCAATGTTATTGGATGAACCCCAGAACATATTCCAGTCTGTGCTAGCAAAACAGTCCTGTAGCTTAGCATCCTCTTCATCGGACCACTTCAGTATTGAGCGCGCCACTGGTGCTTCCTGTTAGAGTTTTTTGCTTGTAAGCAGGAATCAGCTTTATGGTCTGCTTTGCCAAAGGGAGGGGGAGGGAGGGCCTTTAGTGATTTCTGTGTGTGTACTAAAGGTGATCTACAATTTTGTTGCCTCTAGATGCACATGGGACGTTCTGGTAAAAAATTAGTTAAGACGTATTTCTGTTTCCCTGCATTAAAATGACCAGTCACGAGAAGCGCCGCCTCTGGATGTGTATGTATTTTATCCATGTCCTTGTTCTGACACGACTCCAGGGAACATAGGATAGTCTTCAACAGAGCTCGTCCAGTTTCTTCTCTAGTGAGTCTATATTGGCCAACAAACCAGAGGATATGGCAGTCTAGATGCTCGCCGACGTAGTGTAATCATGACGCCGCCGCTTCCTCTTTCAAGACCTGGGGATCATAACGTCCAGAGCTGCTGACTTACTGAATTCAAAATCTTTCTCCAAATTGAGGTTAGTGATTCTGCTCTGATGTCCAGAAGCTGTTTTCGATCATAGGAAATGATGCAAAGAAAGTTAAAATCATCATAAAAAAACATAACACAAAACAAACGCAGAATTGGTTAGGAGCGTGTTCATCTTGAGGCTACATTTATCCTGTCACCTTTAGTGACGAACAAACTAAAATCAGTTTATCAAGCAAAACACACCCTGAAAGAAATATACATTTAAAAAAACAAAAAATACAAAATCGTGTTATTCTCAGTGTTTTTGAATGGTGACTACCCAACATGGCAGTGGAATTTAGGTTGACGTAAGGTCTCTTTCGCTCCCTCAGTCAGGCAGTTGAGTATCACATGCTCTGGGTGGCTGGCTGCCACATGGCCTTATCAGTGAGGGATCAGCCTCTTTGTGAGCACCTCTCCCTTATAATCAGTCAATTTGACAATGACCACAGGAGGGAGAAAGCACTGGGCCTTTGCTATTGCAAAGCTTTCCCGTGACGTAATAATATTGTCATGTTCATTTCCATTCAACCTTTTCTCGTCCCAGGTTCGTCTCTATTATAATATAATCTCTTTTACCAGGGACCCTGGTAAAAGACTCATAAGGTTAAGAATGAGGTTAAGAATAAACACTTGTTTGAATGTGGGTGGTATTACATAGATCATACTGTAGGCACGGTATAGGTATTAGCCATTTCCCCTGCAAATGGTTATAGAATCGATGGTAGCTGATCCTATTTCAGCATGACAGAGATGGAGAAATCTCACTTAAAATGCATGGCAGCGGCTCAGTTACACAGTGTTATACTACATTGCAATGGGATCTGTTTCGCTGTACCATCTGCCACGTCCAAACAGGTGTGACACTGCTTCCTTATGATTGAGTGAGCCAGGCTTGGATTTGTTTGGCAGAGCGCAATACAATCAATATCACAGTTCAGTAGATTGTGGTGGTATTGTGGTGGTATTTGCTGTAACAATGTGTATTAATTTCACCAAAATATCCCACACAGCCCACATTGTTATTCCCATGGGGAGAAATGCAAGAGGCACCTTGTAGAACGGGTCTTATGCTTTGTACACCACCGCTCAAAAGATTGGGGTCACTTAGAAATGTCTTTGTTTGGCCTTCTTTAGACTAGTTGAGTATCTGGAGCATCAGTATTTGTGGATTCGATTACAGGCTCAAAATGTCCAGAAACAAAGACCTTTCTTCTGAAACTCGTCAGTCTTGTTCTGAGAAATGAAGGCTATTCCATGCCAGAAATTGCCAAGAAACTGAAGATCTCGTACAATGCTGTGTACTACTCCCTTCACAGAACAGCGCAAACTGGCTCTATCCAGAATAGAAAGAGGAGTGGGATGCCCCGGTGCACAACTGAGCAAGAGGACAAGTACATTATTGTCCAGTTTGATAAACAGACACCTCACAAGTCCTCACCTGGCAGCTTCATTAAATGGTACCCACAAAACCCCAGTCTCAACGTCAACAGTGAAGAGGCAACTCCGGGATGCTGGCCTTCTAGGCAGAGTTCCTTTGTCCTGTGTTTGTGTTCTTTTGCCGATCTTAATCTTTTATTTTTATTTGCCAGTCCATGATATGGCTTTTTCTTTGCAACTCTGCCTAGAAGGCCAGCATCCCGGCCTCCCACTCCTCTTTATATTCTGGTTAGAGACAGTAAACAATGTTTACACTGTATTTCTGATCAATTTGATGTTATTTAATGGACCATAAATTATATTTTCTTTCGAAAATAAGGACATTTCTAAGTCACCCCAAACTTTTAAACGGTAGTGTATATAAACATTTAAATGCTAACCTTCTGTTCAAGCAGCTTTTTACTGTCGGGAGAGGATTCTGTCTCCGTCTGGTTTTGGAAGCAACCACCGCCAATCTGTTGTGATACAAAGAAACACAAACTTAAATGTATTTCTTTATTTGACGGGGACAGTGCACATGAATCAAAATGTCATTGTAAATCTATGTAACTGTACCACAGTTAGCTAAAGAGATCAATTTCATAAGGCCTGAACAAGCTGGTTTAATGAAAACGAAAATGCATGAAAATGCACGAAAATGCACGAGGTGAAAATAACTATTATACTGCAGATTAAAACAATTTTCACGGTGTGTGTCCGTGCATTCAAGCGTGAAAGTCATACAAGGACATCATTAGCGCCAGCGTGAATATTTCAAAGACAAACTTCAATAAACAGAGGCGGGATCCAGATCTCTCACAACTTGCATCCTTTCATTGTTGGATGAAAGTAGAATCCAACATTTCCCTTTGAACAGAACTACTTTACTCATTACACCTACAGTGCTGTACTGTGGCTAAACGACCATAGATAATATAAAGACATACACCATAATCTCTGTTTCTACCCTCCATGTGAATGCCCCATCGTTCTTTGCTTTCTTGGACGGTTACCACAGAATTCATACAGTTCAGTGGCAGTTACATTTGCGAGTACTCCTCAGTTTACAAACACAAATGTTACGGGTTCTGTGGCCCATCTCTTGGTGGCGGAGAGAAAAAAAATTGCAGTTTTAATGTTAATGTCCTGCAATTCTACACATTTTACCATGGGGCGTAGAGATAATGTTGCAGTTTAAAAATTAATTTTATAGCACATTTTCTGCAATTCTACACATTGTTTCATGGGCCAGAGAGAAAATGTTGCAGTTTAAAAATTCATTGAATGCAATTCTACTCATTTTTGCCATGGGGCGGAGAGAAAACGTTGCAGTTTTATGTCATGTGTGCTCCCTCTCTGGCCTCTAGGTCAACAGGCTGCTCGTTATGGCGCACACCTGTCACCATCGTTATGTGCACCTGCGCGTCATCAGATTCACCTGGACTCCATCACTTCCCTGATTACCTTCCCTATATATGCCACTCCCTTTGGTTCCTTCCCCCAGGCGTTATTGTTTCTGTTTCTTGTCTTTGTGCTGTTAGTGTTTCTTATTATGTTCTGTTTATTTTTATAAAAAACACTCACTCCCCGATTCTCAGCGCACATTGTTACATTTTAAAGCAAATTTCCTGCAATTCGACACATTTGGACATGACTTATGTCATGTTAATATGCTACATGTATCTGAGTATGCATGCCCAGTCAGTAATTCGGCCATGATTACGACAAGGTTGAGATACCGGGCTAAACTAATTTACCTAGCAATCTATAAAATGTTAGTTGACGTGGGCTAATTGAGTGACTGTCAGTGACTGACACAACTACAGGAAAACTGCTGATGCACTACCAAATGTCAATATTGCACCTTCGAGAACTTGGGACCAATGTTCCCTCAAATGTCTTTTGTCACTGAGCAAATGTCAAGTCTGCTGAGCGCAAAGTTGAATGTTGTGAAAATTCTGTGTGAGTTTACTGTGAACATTGATGATGTACCTGCTTTGATGTACTGTTTTAACAGCCGCTACAGTAGCAGCCAATGTGTGGTGTTCCATGAGACTTGAAACAAACATGCAGGGCTTGACATTAACCTGTTTCTCCACCTGGAGGTGACTGAACATTTTGTTGTGTTGATAGATCCACTTTACAAAATAAAATGTATTACTATTCCCATATCATTATTAGACAGAATTAGACAAATTATGCTACTCACTGCCTATTGGCTACTTAGCTTTAAAAACGCATGAGATGAAAATAACTATTATACTACAGATTAAAACAAATTTCACTGTGTGTGTCCATACATTCATGCGTAAAAGTCATACAAGGACATCATTCGCGCCAGCGTGAATATTTCAAAGACCAACTTCAATAAACAGAGGTGGGATCCAGGTCTCTCACAACCTGCATCCTTTCATTGTTGGATGAAAGTAGAATCCAACATTTCCCTTTGAACACGCCAATGGGCTCGGGAGGCGAAGGTCGAGTCATGCATGCCCCAAAACGTGGCTCGCCACCCGCCCGAACCAATGTGTCGGAGGAAACACCTTTCAATTGACAACGAAGTCAGCCTGCAGACGCCCGGCCCACCACAAGTTGCTAGAGCACATGACACAAGTAAAGCACAAGTAAAGTATCAACAAAAAAACATTTGTAAATCTGTTTTTTAGGGGGGTGCATTTGCAGATACAACCTTATGGCACTGAAATGTCATTCTGGGTTCAGAATGTATAAATTATTTCAATTTCAATAGAAAAGTACAGATATTTAATGATTAATTGAAGAGAATACTCTTCCTTCTTTCTAATCATATCATCAAACATCAATTCATGTTCATCACAAATTGGTTATCTCAATAGTTCCCTAAAATGCCAAATAGACTATATCCTATGGATGGATAACTAGCAACATTGCTAAAGCTTGTGTCTGTAAAATGTATATCGGTGTTTCTTTTGTGAAACAGCACAGTTAAAAATATATGGCAAATAGAATCTTCAGAGATACTGTAGATGGGAGGGATTTAGGGTAGGATGGGATTAAAAACAAACAAAATATAACTATTGTACGATACATTGTGTTCGTAAAATGTATCTAGCATGTATAAGCTGGAAGTAGAAGCATAAGTGTTGTTGTCCATTCATTTAATATATGCCATTTAGCAGACGCTTTTATCCAAAGCGACTTACAGTCATGTGTGCATACATTCTACGTATGGGTGGTCCCGGGGATCCCGGGGATCGAACCCACTACCCTGGTGTTACAAGCGCCATGCTCTACCAACTGAGCTACAGTGTGGCGGCATTTACTCCAATTAGGATAAAATAATAAAGGAATATATATACAGTGCCTTGCGAAAGTATTCGGCCCCCTTGAACTTGAGCTTGGGAAATCTTTTTGTATCCAAATCCGGCTTTAAACTTCTTCACAACAGTATCTCGGACCTGCCTGGTGTGTTCCTTGTTCTTCATGATGCTCTCTGCGCTTTTAACAGACCTCTGAGACTATCACAGTGCAGGTGCATTTATACGGAGACTTGATTACACACAGGTGGATTGTATTTATCATCATTAGTCATTTAGGTCAACATTGGATTCTTCAGAGATCCTCACTGAACTTCTGGAGAGAGTTTGCTGCACTGAAAGTAAAGGGGCTGAATAATTTTGCACGCCCAATTTTTCAGTTTTTGATTTGTTAAAAAAGTTTGAAATATCCAATAAATGTCGTTCCACTTCATGATTGTGTCCCACTTGTTGTTGATTCTTCACAAAAAAAATACAGTTTTATATCTTTATGTTTGAAGCCTGAAATGTGGCAAAAGGTCGCAAAGTTCAAAGGGGCCGAATACTTTCGCAAGGCACTGTATATTGTAGCTGGAACACAGGAGTGATGGTTGTTGATAAGGGGCCTCTGTACACCAATGTAGATTTTCCATGAAAAATCTGCAGTTTCCAGCTACAATAGTCATTTACAACATTATCAATGTCTACACTGTATTTCTGATCAATTTGATGTTATTTTAATGGACAAAAAATGTGCTTTTCTTTCAAAAACAAGGACTTTTCTAAGTAACCCCAAACTTTTGAACCGTAATATGTTTCTAATTTTGTTAGAAAGTAGTGTCATTGCAAGTTAAAGTGTACCGCTACCTAGCTAGCTAACGTTACATGTATGATCTATGAAGCAATATTATTAGTATCTCAGAAAGCAATTTGCATTGCTAGTTATAGCCTAATGTTAGCCTAGTTGGTTAAATTGAGTTACCTTTCGATTCATGCATGGTAGTAATGTTATGAGTTGGGCACTGCATCACTACAAACACCCTGGTTCGAATACAGGCTGTATCACAACCGGCCGTGATTGAGAGTCCCTTAGGATGGCACACAATTGGCCCAGTGTCGTCCGGGTTTTACCGGTGTTGGCCGTCATTGTAAATAAGAATATGTTCTTAACTGACTTGCCTATTTAAATAACAAACATTTTTATAAAATAACAAAACATTCCTGTGCATGTGACAAATAAACATTGATTTTATTTGATAATGTGTGTGTTAACCAGGGACAGTAATGCGAAGAACCACATGACCTGCACCAAAGTCAAATTAGGATATATAGTTAGGCCAAAGAGACCGTGTCCAAGTTCAAAAATTCTCCATTAGAATGTCCTGCTTATATTTTGTCACACTGAGAACCGTAAGCAATTTTCTGTAATTAGTTCACCATTAACTTGTAAATAATGATCTTGCTGTGAGTTTATTTTCCTGTGCTAATGAATAAAAATGTGCTAAATGTAAGACGTTGTCAGCTATGATATCGTCATTATTTGAACTGGCTAGCCAGCTAACTTAACATTAGATAGCTAGCTAGCTAGCTAGCTAGCAAGCTACAAACTAACCAAATCAATGTTTAGAAAGTTGCTTTTTGTTGCCTGGTTTGCTAGATTGACATATCCTAAAATAATGTTTAAATGGATGGGTTTGTTGATGTTAAAATATATCAGTTATGCTATTTTGGACCACCAGGCATGTCGGTAGACATATAGTATACCAAAAAACATTCAAGGGCCATTTTCTCAAAAGTGGGGTTACAAGTTTATTAACTTTCAAAGCAGAATTACTTTCCCATTTCCCCTCAACCGTAGTGTATGATATACCATTTTCTAGCTCTGAGTCTCTACTTTTATCCAATGTAAAAACACAATTTCATTTTTTTCTACATACTGTGTACTCGGAAAGTACTCAGACCTCTTCTTTTTCCACATTTTGTTGCATTACAGCCTTATTCTAAAATTGTTTAAATAAATATTTGCCTTCCCTCAATCTACACACAATACATCATAGTGACAAAGTGAAAACAGGTTTTTTGACATTTTTGCAAATGTATTAAAAATAAAAAACAGAAAAATCTTATTTACATAAGTATTGAAACGCTTTGCTATGAGACTCAAAATTGAGCTCAGGTACATCCTGTTTCCACTGATCATCCTTGAGATGTTTCTACAACTTGATTGGAGTCCACCTGTGGTAAATTAAATTGATTGAACATGATTTGGAAAAGCACACACCTGTCTATATAAGGTCTTATAGTTGACAGTGCATGTCAGAGAAAAAACTAAGCCATGAGGTCAAAGGAACCGGATGGTCACTCTGGGGGACTGGAGAGTTTCTCTGCGGAGATGGGAGAATCTTCCAGAAGGACAACCATCTCTGCACCAATCAGGCCTTTGTGTGAGAGTGTAGAGTCCTACCCAAGAAGACTCTAGGTTGTAATCGCTACCAAAGGTGTTTCAACAAAGTACTGAATAATGGTCTAAATATGTGAATATGATATTTCAACTTTGTTATTTTTAATAACTTTGCAAAAACGTCTAAAAACGTGTTTTTGCTTTGTCATGATGGGGTATTGTGTGCAGATTGATGAGGGGGGGGGACAATTGAATCCATTTTAGAATATCGCTGTCATGTATCAAAATGTGGAAAAAGTCAAGGGGTCTGAATACTTTCTGAATGCACTGTAGGACCAAATCCAGGTGGTTGGTCACAAATGAAAAAACACAAGGTGATAGAAGGTTATGGGACGTTGCATTTCACCTACTGTATATATACCTCTAGAAACTATAATGTTTATGCCTTTCTCTTCACAGTATATAATCTTAAATAAGACCTAATAACATAACACCTACAGAACATGTTTTGGCTGAAGCCTGTCAGTAAAACCAATTATTCTAGTCTTCTGGTCTTTTTCGATTCTCAAATAGCTGATATTTCTCCAACACTAGCCTGACCGACTATACCAGCCATCACAACCATCTACTGAAGCTGATTAAGTGAGCACAAATACATCTTATGATATTACCTGTGTGTAGAAGTTTGAGCCCTATAATTTCTAAGCAAACAGCTGGAGGCAGGGCTTTCTCCTATAGAGCTTCATTTTTATGGGATGGTCTGCCTACCTATGTGAGAGACGCAGACTCGGTCTCAACCTTTAAGTCTTTATTGAAGACTCATCTCTAGAACCTCTCAGTAGGTTCTATGATTGAGTGTAGTCTGGCCCAGGAGTGTGAAGGTGAACGGAAAGGCACTGGAGCAACGAACCGCCCTTGCTGTCTCTGCCTGGCCGGTTCCCCTTTCTCCACTGGGATTCTCTGCCTCTAACTCTATTTCAGGGACTGGCTTACTGGTGCTCTTCCATGCTGTCCCTAGCAGGGGTGTGTCACTTGAGTGAGTTGAGTCACTGACGTGATCTTCCTGTCTGGGTTGGCACCCCCCCTTGGGTTGTGCCGTGGCAGAGATCTTTGTGGGCTATACTCGGCCTTGTCTCAGGATGGTAAGTTGGTGGTTGAAGCTATCCCTCTAGTGGTGTGGGTGCTGTGGCAAAGTGGGTGGGGTTATATCCTGCTTATTTTGCCCCGTCTGGGGGTATCGTCGGATGCGGCTACAGTCTCTCCCGACCCCTCCTATCTCAGTATTTATGCTGCAGTAGTTTGTGTCGAGGGGCTAGGGTCAGTCTGTTATATCTGGAGTATTTCTCCTGTGTATATTTAAGTATGCTCTCTCTAATTCTCTCTTTCTTTCTTTCTCACTTTCTTTCTTTCCTTTCTTTCTCTCTCTAGGAGGACCGGAGCCCTAGGACCATGCCTCAGGACTACCTGGCCTGATGACTCCTTGCTGTCCCCAGTCCACATGGCCGTGCTGCTGCTCCAGTTTCAACTGTTCTGCCTGCGGCTATGGAACCCTGACCTGTTCACCGGACGTGCTACCTGTCCCAGACCTGCTCTCTAGAGACAGCAGGAGCGGTAGAGATACTCTGAATGATCGGCTATGAAAAGCCAACTGACATTTACTCCTGAGATGCTGACCTGTTGCACCCTCGACATCCACTGTGATTATTATTATTTGACCCTGCTGGTCATCTATGAACATTTGAACATCTTGGCCATGTTCTGTTATAATCTCCACCCGGCACAGCCAGAAGAGGACTGGCCACCCCCCATAGCCTGGTTCCTCTCTAGGTTTCTTCCTAGGTTCTGGCCTTTCTATGGAGTTTTTCCTTGCCACTGTGCTTCTACACCTACATTGCTTGCTGTTTGGGGTTTTAAGCTGGGTTTCTGTACAGCACTTTGAGATATCAGCTGATGTAAGAAGGGCTTTATAAATACATTTGATTTGATTTGATCACTCTGCAGAAATATTGTAAACACTCATCGCTTCACTGAAAACATCACAGAACTTGGTGAATTAATTGTCTGTTTGGATAAACATGATGTGCAAAAATGTTTATTGCTCTAGGCTTCTTTTGCTGTAAAACTATGTTGGGATGCATGTTCTTAAGCTCGAACTTTGACTGGTTAGAAGGATCCTAAAAAGAGTACACGGTTGTTTCAGAACACCATTTTGCAATCCCCAAGCTCATTCATTTTGTATGATACAGGAATAATACAAGTGCTAACGGTGGTTGGTGAAGCTGCCTATGAAGAGGAGATTTAAGGATTGCAGTAAAACAATCCCTAAATGTGCACATTGTAAGAGAACACATGATAACACTTTCTATGAGGCGCGGGGCACACACACACGCGATGCCTTATAAATCCATTTATCATGCCTTGATGTACACTTACAGCGCATTATAACAGTTGTTATAAACTGTCCTCATTTCTAATCTCTCTTCATCTCATCCAATCGCACAGTGGAAGAAAAGTAGAACTCGACGGTGTCTGTGGGGGACAGGTCTCTTTGCTGCAGGATTTCCACTTTTACTGCCCCGCCAAAAATGATATCATCAATAACACGACAGGAGCGAACATTGTTTTTGGCACACGGGTTCATTATGGGACTATCTTTTTGACACGTTTCTCCATAGAGGGTAATTTAGTCTCTGGAAAGGATCCCTCTGGACAGTCCACTGTCTCTACCCAGTATCCCCCCCGCCTCATTTCTGTCATGGTTATTGATAACCACATGTCAAGGAGAACCTTCCTCCCTGGAACTGTCCCTTCCCTGCCGCCCAATCCAATAGAGTCGTAGCAGTCGTAATTTGGCTTCCTCGTCCACGGATCATAACCATACTAATAAAAAGGGCTCGAGTTTGTTTGTTTGTGTCTTCAGCGAAGGCCGGCTGTGTATTTCTGGTTTCTTGAAAATACAAACATTTACAACAAATTATTTTTCTCCAATTCCTCCAATGACACTGAAAGCCTGGCCCAAGCCTCACAGACTAGTTGTTGATTGACCCAGATCCTGTGATCTGAAATTAGCCACAGTGCGGGTGTAACACTGTGCAACAGAAAGACGTTTTGGGGTAAAAGTTGCCAGTGATCCATAATGACTGAAGGATTAAAAGGATTTTAATGAACAGACGAACCTGCTGGATTGGGGCCTGAGGGTCACAAATAGGCTATTACAGATTAATTAGTCCAAAGGTTCACCTTTTCCATCTGGCAGTCCTTGACTCCGGGACTACTGTCTCTCCTCATTATCCCAATGTTCGCAGGCGATTTACTGGCTGTGATGATTCTCTGAACTTTCGGGATATCCTGCGAGAAAGAAGTGCAGGAGAGAAAAGGAAATTCTAAATATGGAAGGTGGAACATGACAGGCATGGATAAGATTGGTATAAGTCATGACACACAGTGCTTCTCTGTTGAAATAGACCATGACAAGGGATTTGGTACTGAGGTGCATTTAAAGCGGTTTGTTTTTCATTGAACTGGACAGAGCTGAGCATTTTATTTTGCTTATACCACAGCTACTTTCCAGAAAAAGAAAAAGACCGATTTTTAATTTATTTTGAATTTGCCTCTTGAAGTGACCTATTTCAAAGTACGTATCATGAATTATTTCAGTTATTTTTGACAGAATCCGTCAGGGCCAGGACAATTCAATGGAACAGCGATGGGGTATGAGTGCCTGCTGAAATGGTTTTCTGCTCACAACGGTCCTGCTACTCAAGGGACACAAGAGATGTCATGTCTTTAGAAATTCATGCATGGATGGCTGGTCTGGAGAGTTCATTGTCTGTTCTCTTAACAGCTCTCGCAGCACATAGATCTTACCAGAAATATTAACAAAAACATCTAGAACTTTAAAAAAATAGACAGAAATATGCAAATTGCAGAGATCTTACCCAACTCAACCAAAACATTTAAATAGTTCTCAATACTTCACTCTGCAGTTTGATGGCATGTTGCACACTTCCCTTTCAATCCACATTAATTATTCCTGTCCATCTCATGGACTTAGTTAAAAGATACATTTTAAGTCATTCAAATGAATGTTGCATATTTTAAGAGATCCAATGCGTTCTGATCATAGCAATACTTCTACACTGTAAAAAAAAGGACAAAAACAAACTCACTGTTTACCCCCGCAACTGATTTCAGCTGGAGAAACCATCAACAAGTCTAAAGGGAAGTCTAGAGAGGAAGCCAGCAAATAAATATCCAGCTGTTTCTTTAGGCAGTAAATTACTACCCCAAACATTCCACAGAATCCACATTCCACACATCATCTCCCATTACTTGGTTGAAAATTACATGCTATCACCACCACCACATGACTTGGCTTCCTCCCTCGGCCTGTTAAATATGAAGAGACTTCCACCCTGATCTTGCTGATCCCGGCAACCTCTCACTAATGAATCTTTCACCAACGGGGGATTGTGTCTGCAGCCAAAGACTGGAGTCTTATCTAGTAATTGTTGTCTAGTGGAGCTTAAGACCCATTACGTTTAGAAACTCAAACACCAAACATGATGCTGAGAGGGTAGCTGGTACACACAAATATCCCAGCACTTATCCACTTTGGAATCCAAAGACAGAAAGTGGGTTTTAGCATAAGAGTGCTTATATAAGCATTATATTTTGTAAAGCTGGAGAGGAAATAATGGTAGCCCTTCAAACCTTTCTCATTTCAATGATGTAATATCATATTGCTGTGCAAATTAATTGTACCTTTTAAATCACAGACAATAATGGCCCTTGTCAGGCTAGTCAGGCATACTAACACATATCAGCATGTCCAGCAGAATGTTTTTAGTAGCTATTCATTTCTATTAAATACCTAATAGATAACCAAATATGCAACGGAAACTGGGCCACAAAAGGGCTGATAGTAGTGAGTGCTCAGGATGGAGTGGAGCTATCTGTATGCTAATCAAGTGACAAGTAAACACTTGGTTTGCATAAGCAGATCCTTAGCACCCGTACGTATGTTTTCCCTCAGTTGTCTTTCCTTTTGTCAGATCCACCCACCCTCAACCCCCACACAACCCCCTTAATTTGGGTTGGAACATGAGACGACGCCCAAAATATTTCACTCATATCGGATGTAATAGTGTCATCTTCTGCCATTGTGAACATTGACTTTAGTTTATAACTTTGGAGATAGTCTCCATTACATCTTTTGCTTTAAGTGAAGCTTCCGTGTGGAGGGGTATTGGAGCGTTCTCTGAAAGAGCTGTAAAGTCCTCTGGGTGGCACATAGCTAACGTCAAGGCTCTTAGCTTGACACCCAACATACAGAGAGGCAGAATGACTTCCGACAGCATCAGGGATTAAAGCCTCTTTGAAGCAGGATTGCTCACTAGGATCAGGGCCAATAAGAAACCGCAACAGAGCTGTGATTGACTTCGAAAATTCTGATTTTGATGTGACTGCAGTAGTTGATTGATATGACCTGTGATTAGGTCCGACATGACTTTGCACAGCGTATAAAGAAAGTGAATGGGATGTAGAAGACGTGGATGTCAATTATGGCAGTCCTCCGCACCTCTCTGATTCAGAGGGTTTGGGTTAAATGCCGAAGACACATTTCAGTTGACTAGGTACCCCCTTTTCCCTTTAGTTCAGAACAGATGAATGTGCCGGAAGAATTGAGCTCAATTTCGTTTTCATGTGAAAAAGTACAGTCACTGAGAGGGAGGCCGTAAATCTTTAAAAATAAATAAATAAGCTGTGCCCTCAAAGGGTTCATCCTCTTGGCAACGCTGCTGACAAACTTTTCTACATATCCTTGGGCAGAGTGAGTAAGACACAAACCTTCATTTACACTCTTTATGAGGTAAATCACTTTTCTATTTACTGTGGAAAGCTACTATTGATAAGCTACTCATCATCTAGAAACCTGCTCCATTACAATTCCTATGTTTATTTATTTATCATCCATTTTTGGGTGGGTGGAGGATGTTGAGGCCTATGTCTTGTGACAGTACCCACTCAACTAATCAGAGTGACAGCCAGGTGTCAGCATAACAAATCAGCTGTCAATCCTGTAAGCTAGTTGCTAATAGCGCCCCACAAAATAAATCCTTACTGATCTTCTCTATAAATCACTCACGACATATCCAACTTCGAGTTATTGTGGCCTGTAGGTGTTTCACTGTCATGGTGACCGTTTTGACTGAAAATGTGCGTATAGAGCTTCCCCAGGTTAGTCCTCCATAGATATAATCCTGTTTTCAATAGATAACCTTCCCCTTACCACTGTCACCCTTGGTTTGCTCCCAGGGGATGAAGTCATTTTGTTAAGTGGTCTACGAAGATGACTTTGAAAGACATTCAACAAAGAATGTGTCACATTTAATTATGTTTTTTATTGAAAACAAGTGCCGATAGCACACCCTTACATTTCAAATAATTGGGTCTTATATTCCTGGCAATAGAGTGTGAAGAGTAACATAAATTACACAAAAGCCTGCTGTATTTGGACATGTTATTATTTTGAACAACTTCTGCAATCCTACTTGCCCGACTATTGTCTTTAGTAGTAATTATGTTCGGAACGACTCCTCCACAGGGAGTGACACTGGGTGCATTCGATTGAGAAATCGGTACTTTGCTCTGTGGTCGTCACCCCCTATAATCTGCTGCAATGTTTATGTTGCTGTTTCTCTTAACTGGCGGGAGTTGCATGGGGTCAGAATGTGCATTACCTTGGCGTGTGGCTGCTGAAAGGTGACTCTGGAGCTGTTGACGAGAGAGGAGTATCTGAACAAGTGGGTGGGGGTGGCGGGGAACCTGTGGCTGCTGGTGGGCTGGTTGTGCAGAACAGCAGAGAAGCAGATGTGCACTGTGTCCTTCAGTGCCTTCAACTGAGACTCCTGTACCAAGCAACAGAAGCAAAGAGATATGAGTCTTTGACCATCCATCCATGTAACAGCAAATAACAATCACTGGGGCTTCCCTTTCTACATTAATCTGACAATTCCCTCAATTACACACCAATTATTGTATATCCACCCATTGATAAAATGTAACCGTTATCAAATCACATTATATTGATCACATGTGCCAAATACAACAGGTGTAGACTTTACCGTGAAATTCTTACTTATGAGTAAATTCCCAAAAACGCAGTTAAAAAGATATTTGCTAAATAAAAACAGAAATAGTAACACAAGGCTATATACAGGGAGTATCAGTACCGGGTCAATGTGCAGGGGTACGAGGTAGTTGAGGTAATACAGCATGAACATGTACAGTTGAAGTTGGAAGTTTACATACACCTTTGCCAAATACATTTAAACTCAGTTTTTCACAATTCCTAACATTTAATTAGAGTAAAAATTCCCCTTCTTAGGTCAGTTAGGATCACCACTTTATTTTAAGAATGAGAAATGTAAGAACAATAGATGATTTATTATTTCAGCTTTTATTTCTTGCATCACATTCCCAGTGGGTCAGAAGTTTACATAAACTCAATTAGGATTTGGCAGCTTTGCCTTTAAATTGTTTAACTAAGGTCAAATGTTTCAGGTAGCCTTCCACAAGCTTCCCACAATAAGCTAGGTGAATTTTGGCCGATTCCTCTTGACAGAGCTGGTGTAACTGACTCAGGTTTGTAGGCCTCCTTGTTCGCACACACTTTTTCAGTTCTACCCACAACAATTCTATAGGATTGAGGTCAGGGTTTTGTGATGGCCACTTCAATACCTTGACTTTGTTGTCTTTAAGCCATTTTTCCAGAACTTTGGAAGTATGCTTGTCCATTTGGAAGACCCATTTGCGACCAAGCTTAAACTTCCTGACTGATGTCTTGAGATGTTGCTTCAATATATCCACATCATTTTCTTACCTCATGATGCCATCTATTTTGTGAAGTGCACCAGTCCCTCCTGCAGCAAAGCACACCCACAACATGATGCTGCCACCCCCGTGATTCACTGTTGGGATGGTGTTCTGCGGCTTGAAAGCATCCCCCTTTTTCCTCCAAACATAACAATGGGCATTATGGCCAAACAGTTTTATTTTTTTCATCAGACCAGAGGACATTGCTCCAAAAAGTATGATCTTTGTCCCCATGTGCAGTCACAAACCGTAGTCTGGCTTTTTTATGGCAGTTTTGGAGCAGTGGCTTCTTCCTTGCTGAGCGGCATTTCAGATTATGTCGATACAGGACTTGTTTTACTGCGGATATAGATACTTTTGTACCTGTTTCCTCCAGCATCTTCACAAGGTCCTTTGCTATTGTTCTGGGATTGATTTTCACTTTTCGCACCAAAGTACGTTCATCTCTGGGATACCGAATGCGTCTCCTTCCTGTATATAACAGCTGCGTGGTCCCATGGTATTTATACTTGCATACTATTGTTTGTACAGATGAACGTGGTACCTTCAGGCTTTTGGAAATTGCTCCCAAGGAAGAACCAGACTTGTGGAGGTCTACAATATTTGTTCTGAGGTCTTGGCTGATTTCTTTTGATTTTACCATGATATCAAGCAAAGAGGCACTGAGTTTGAAGGTAGGCCTTGAAATATATCCACAGGTACACGTCAAAATGACTCAAATGATGTCAATTAGCCTATCAGAAGCTTCTAAAGCCATGACATAATTTCCCAAGCTGTTTAAAGGCACAGTCAAGTTAGTGTATGTAAACTTCTGACCCACTGGATTGTGATATATTGAAATAATCTGTCTGTAAACAGTTGTTGGAAAAATGACTTGTGTCATGCACAAAGTAGATGCCCTAACCGACTTGCCAAAACTATAGTTTGCTAACAAGAAATTTGTGGAGTGGTTGAAAAACGAGTTTTCATGGCTCCAACCTAAGTGTATGTAAACTTCCGACTTCAGCTGTAGGCAAACAGGATATATAATAAACAGAGTAGCAGAGGCGTGTGAAGACTGTGAAAGTGTGCGGCTTCAATATCATGTGCGTGTTAGCGTATGTAGTGTGTGTTGGAGTGTCAGTGCAGTATGTGTGAGTAGAGTCTAGTGAATGTGCATAGAGGCCGTGCAAGAGACGTTAGTGCAATAAAATAAAGAGGTAAAAATAAATCAGAAAGGGCGACAATATAAACAGTCTGGCCATTTGATTAACTGTCCAGCAGTCTTATGACTTGGGGGTAGACGCTGTTCAGGAGCCAGCCGTTCCACAATTACGCATTCATCCCTACACCTACTGTAGAACAGCACTATGAAACTCCTTCTCCCTGAAGCACCCATAAATATAAATAGAGCCGTTGAAAACTGTAGGGCGCAAGCGTCGTCTCGTGCCATCCATTTATTCATTTAGTAACTAAGGAGTAAAAAGCTACGCTTAAAACAGTTTGGCAGTGCAAAGCATTTCGATAGGTTAGACTGAGAACACTATCCCCGAGAAGAAAGGAAGAGGAGAAACACGATACAAACAAGAAGTCACCAAATATCAAAGGGAAAGACTGAAATGTGATGGATTACAAGGAAGTAACAGTTTAATGACATCCACCTTGTCCAGTGCGGCCTTTTCCAGCTCTTCTTTGGCAATGGTTAACTTGTGCTCCAGATCCATTAGCTGCTGTCCCTGCGGAAAGACAAGATACTTGAGCTGAAACAGTTGAACTCTTGCAAACACAGCAATTTCCTAAGCTACCGTGTCTTGACTACTAAATACAGGTTAGGCGGTCACTTCAGTCACAGTCGCTTGCTCAGACTTGCTCTGCGTGGGTTCATCACTTTTGGCTGAAAATCCCAGTGATTGTGTTCCTCTCAAAATTATTACCCCCAAAAGCCTACGATAAAAACGTGACAGAATTAAGAAGATTTGATTGAACATGGCTCAATTACTGTTTGAGCAATAAGGTGAATTGGGGTAATGAGTTTTACTTTAATCAACTGATATATCACCAAACTACCTTTTTTTTACAATCCATGAAAAAGGCAGAATATTTCTGCAATTGCAAGTTCCAGTATTGCAACATAATGAAAATGTAGCCTACAGTCTGGCTTTTAGGATTACGAATACCCTTCTGCTTTTAATAAAATACATACATATCCACGACTTATCCCTGTACGATGTGGTAACTCTAAGCCAAGCTATAGACTGCTAGACACCTTCCCCTCAAAAGCGTCTCAATGTGTAGACCAGTACATATCAAGGTTCAAACTTCAGGGTTACATAGTATAGGAGGGATAAGGGGGAATAAAGGGATCCACCTAGATTTATTCAAGACCGTCTCAACTAAAACAAGATGGCTCTTCACCAACAGTTTGATCTTGTCAACTAAAAAAAATGGCACCGGTAAAACCATCACGCGTGCTCGAGAGCAGGGTTGAGGCCAACTCGATCTCAACGCAATTAAAATTCCATCCGTAAATTGGAAATTTCAAAAAGGCTTGTTTTTATTCGCCCTATGAACAAATGTAATCTGATTCATTATGTGAATTGACTGAGTTCAAATGAATTTGATTCTAGAAGGACTCATTACAATATTGAGGAAGTCATCAGGGAGGGAGGACATGCTTAATAGGAGGGGATTTACAGAGGGTGTGTAAAACAGCCAGGGTGATGGACTTCACATTGTGAAATTTATAGCGCGCCTTTTACAGGGCTCTCCGACTGATATACTGTACAGGCGTACGTTCACAAATTACAAGGTCAACGTCTTCTGGCATGGAAAAAAAACTCAGGCCTAAATGATCGAGCATGAATATGTGTAGGAGACTATATGTGAGGGTGTCAGCTCACGTAAGACCTATGGCTATTATGGAGATGTGGAGTGTTGCATGGTGTACATTAGCACATACATGCTACATCAGACTCTAATCGAAAATGTCCTAATATGTCAAGGGACGGCGTAAAGATTTTTTTCAAAGGGGTGCAGGATTTTTTAAAAGCCTTCATAGTTTTGTTTCTGCTTATAATTTCAGACATTTAGGTGGCTACTTATTACTCAACTTGGCCTCGCTAGATTTTTAGGGACCGGGGCGAAAATCTTAACACGGGAATGAATAATCCCACACAAAAGGACATCAGTTTAACTGCTTTTGTTTTTTAATTTTTACCTTTATTTAACCAGGCAAGTCAGTTAAGAACAAATTCTTATTTTCAATGACGGCCTGGGAACAGTGGGTTACCTGCCTGTTCAGGGGCAGAGCGACAGATTTGTACCTTGTCAGCTCGGGGGTATGAACTCACATCCTTCCGGTTACTAGTCCAACACTCTAACCACTAGGCTACCCTGCCGCCCGAGGAAATGAAGGCTGTGACAACGATCCAACGTGCTTCTGATAATATTTCAGTTAGTTTTGGATGCATAATGTTATGTATCTTCCCCTTCCCCCAGGAGGCTGAAAATATTTGGCATGGGTCCCCAGATCCTCAAAACGTTCTACAGCTGCACCATCGAGAGCATCCTGATCGGTTGCGTCATCGCCTGGTATGTCAACTGCTCGGCATTCAACCGTAAGGCGCTACAGAGAGTAGTGCATACGGCCCAGTACATCACTGGGGCCAAGTTTCCTGGCATCCAGGACGTCGCTACTAGCCCCCCCCCCTTTGTTATTACACTGCTGCTTCTCACTATCTATTATTTATGAATAGTCACCCCTACCTACAGTACATGTACAAATTTCCTCAATTACCTCGACTAACATGTACCCCCGCACATTGACTTGGTACCCCTTGTATATAGCATTGTTATTGTTGTTGTGTTACTTTTTAAAATCTATTTGTTGGTTAAGGGCTTGTAAAAAAGCATTCCACGTTAAGGTCTACACCTGTTGTATTTGATTTGATTACATATTTCTCCACTCCTGTTCCCGAGAAAAAATTGACATTTGCAAGAAATACTTAATTTTGATAATTTGTTCAAGTTCATTTTATATTTGACATGTGAGAGGTTGGCCTACAGTCATTGTCCAGTTCAGGCCAGTTCATTTAACCCATCTTAAATTCAAAGATGCGGTAGACCATGGGGTGCTGCCGCACCTGCTACACCCCTACTTCCGCCATCGCTTAATTGAAACTACTAGAGATAGCACCCTTTTTTCAGTTTTCGCCTAAAATGACATACCCAAATCTAACTGCCTGTATCAATATTCTTGGTACCATTTGAAAGGAAACACTTTGTGTGAATTGAATGAAAATAATATAACACATTAGATCTGGTAGAAGAAAATACCACTGTCATGTTTTGTCTTATATTGTCTTGTCATTATGCTTTCCCTTCTGTTCGTTTCCCCCTGCTGGTCTTATTAGGTTCGTTCCCTTTTTTCTATCCCTCTCTCTCCCCCTCCCTCTCTCTCCTCTCTCTATCGTTCCGTTCCTGCTCCCAGCTGTTCCTCATTCTCCTACTCACTCATTTAGTCTTTTCACACCTGTCCCCTATTTTGTCCTCTGATTAGAGTCCCTATTTCTCCCCTTGTTTTCCGCTTCTGTCCTTGTCGGATCCTTGTAATATGTTCGCTGTGCTGTGTCATTGTCTCGCCCTGTCGTGTCTTGTCTCCTTCAGATGCTGCGTGTGAGCAGGTGTCTAAGTCTGCTACGGTCGGTGCCTTCCCGAGGCAACCAGCAGTCAATGGTCGAGTCTCCAGTCTGTCCTCGTCACTACGAGTGGATTTAAGTTTTTTCATGTTTTGTTTTCGTCTTTTATTGTCCAGGAGTATTACGTTTGCCATTTACTGGAATAAAGACTCTGTTTTCGCCAAGTCGCTTTTGGGTCCTCATTCACCTGCATAACAGAAGGATCCGACCAAGAATGGACCCAGCGACTACGGATTCTCGTAACACTGCCGTCGAGATCCAGGGAGCTATGCTCGGCAGACACGAGCAGGAATTGTCTGCTGCTCGACATGCCGTTGAGACCCTGGCCGCTCAGGTTTCCGACCTCTCTGGACAGTTCCAGAGTCTTCGTCTCGTGCCACCAGCTACTTCCTGGTCTGCCGAGTCTCCGGAACCTAGGGTTAATAACCCACCTTGTTACTCCGGGCAGCCCACTGAGTGCCGCTCCTTTCTCACCCAGTGTGATATTGTGTTCTCTCTCCAACCCAACACATACTCAAGAGAGAGAGCTCGGGTTGCTTACGTCATATCACTCCTTACTGGCCGGGCTCGAGAGTGGGGCACAGCTATCTGGGAGGCAAGGGCTGATTGTTCTAACAATTACCTGAACTTTAAAGAGGAGATGATACGGGTTTTTGATCGTTCAGTTTTTGGTAGGGAGGCTTCTAGGGCCCTGGCTTCCCTATGTCAAGGTGATCGATCCATAACGGATTACTCTATAGAGTTTCGCACTCTTGCTGCCTCTAGTGACTGGAACGAGCCGGCGCTGCTCGCTCGTTTTCTGGAGGGACTCCACGCAGAGGTTAAGGATGAGATTCTCTCCCGGGAGGTTCCTTCCAGTGTGGACTCTTTGATTGCACTCGCCATCCGCATAGAACGACGGGTAGATCTTCGTCACCGAGCTCGTGGAAGAGAGCTCGCGTTAACGGTGTTTCCCCTCTCCGCATCGCAACCATCTCCTTCCTCCGGCTCAGAGACTGAGCCCATGCAGCTGGGAGGTATTCACATCTCGACTAAGGAGAGGGAACGGAGGATCACCAACCGCCTGTGCCTCTATTGCGGATTTGCAAAACATTTTGTCAATTCATGTCCAGTAAAAGCCAGAGCTCATCAGTAAGCGGAGGGCTACTGGTGAGCGCTACTACTCAGGTCTCTCCATCAAGATCCTGTACTACTATGTCGGTCCATCTACGCTGGACCGGTTCGGCTGCTTCATGCAGTGCCTTGATAGACTCTGGGGCTGAGGGTTGTTTTAAGGACGAAGCTTGGGCTCGGAAACATGACATTCCTCTCAGACAGTTAGGGAAGCCCACGCCCATGTTCGCCTTAGATGGTAGTCATCTCCCCAGTATCAGATATGAGACACTACCTTTAACCCTCACAATATCTGGTAACCACAGTGAGACTATTTCCTTTTTGATTTTTCGTTCACCTTTTACACCTGTTGTTTTGGGTCATCCCTGGCTAGTATGTCATAATCCTTCTATTAATTGGTCTAGTAATTCTATCCTATCCTGGAACGTTTCTTGTCATGTGAAGTGTTTAATGTCTGCTATCCCTCCTGTTTCTTCTGTCCCCTCTTCTCAGGAGGAACCTGGTTATTTGACAGGAGTGCCGGAGGAATATCATGATCTGCGCACGGTCTTCAGTCGGTCCAGAGCCAACTCCCTTCCTCCTCACCGGTCGTATGATTGTAGTATTGATCTCCTTCCGGGGACCACTCCCCCTCGGGGTAGACTATACTCTCTGTCGGCTCCCGAACGTAAGGCTCTCGAGGATTATTTGTCTGTTTCTCTTGACGCCGGCACCGTAGTGCCTTCTTCCTCTCCTGCCGGGGCGGGGTTTTTTTTTGTTAAGAAGAAAGACGGTACTCTGCGCCCCTGCGTGGATTATCGAGGGCTGAATGACATAACGGTTAAGAATCGTTATCCGCTTCCCCTTATGTCATCAGCCTTAGATTCTGCAGGGAGCCAGGTTCTTTACTAAATTGGACCTTCGTAATGCTTACCATCTCGTGCGTATCAGAGAGGGGGACGAGTGGAAAACGGCGTTTAACACTCCGTTAGGGCATTTTGAGTACCGGGTTTTGCCGTTTGGTCTCGCTAATGCTCCAGCTGTTTTTCAGGCATTAGTTAATGATGTACTGAGAGACATGCTGAACATCTTTGTTTTTGTCTACCTTGACGATATCCTGATTTTTTCACCGTCACTCGAGATTCATGTTCAGCACGTTCGACGTGTACTCCAGCGCCTTTTAGAGAATTGTCTCTACGTGAAGGCTGAGAAGTGCGCCTTTCATGTCTCCTCCGTCACTTTTCTCGGTTCTGTTATTTCCGCTGAAGGCATTCAGATGGATCCCGCTAAGGTCCAGGCTGTCAGTGATTGGCCCGTTCCAAGGTCACGTGTCGAGTTGCAGCGCTTTCTAGGTTTCGCCAATTTCTATCGGCGTTTCATTCGTAATTTTGGTCAAGTTGCTGCCCCTCTCACAGCTCTTACTTCTGTCAAGACGTGCTTTAAGTGGTCCGGTTCCGCCCAGGGAGCTTTTGATTTCCTCAAGAAGCGTTTTACGTCCGCTCCTATCCTCATTACTCCTGACGTCACTAAACAATTCATTGTCGAGGTTGACGCTTCAGAGGTGGGCGTGGGAGCCATTCTATCCCAGCGCTTCCAGTCTGACGATAAGGTTCATCCTTGCGCTTATTTTTCTCATCGCCTGTCGCCATCGGAACGCAACTATGATGTGGGTAACCGCGAACTGCTCGCCATCCGCTTAGCCCTAGGCGAATGGCGACAGTGGTTGGAGGGGGCGACCGTTCCTTTTGTCGTTTGGACTGACCATAAGAACCTTGAGTACATCCGTTCTGCCAAACGACTTAATGCACGTCAAGCTCGTTGGGCGTTGTTTTTCGCTTGTTTCGAGTTTGTGATTTCTTATCGCCCGGGTAATAAGAACACCAAGCCTGATGCCTTATCCCGTCTCTTTAGTTCTTCTGTGGCTTCTACTGATCCCGAGGGGATTCCTCCTTATGGGCGTGTTGTCGGGTTGACAGTCTGGGGAATTGAGAGACAGATTAAGCAAGCACTCACTCATACTGCGTCGCCGCGCGCTTGTCCTAGTAACCTTCTTTTCGTTCCTGTTTCTACTCGTCTGGCTGTTCTTCAGTGGGCTCACTCTGCCAAGTTAGCTGGCCATCCCGGCGTTCGAGGTACTCTTGCTTCTATTCGCCAGCGCTTTTGGTGGCCTACTCAGGAGCGTGACACGCGCCGTTTCGTGGCTGCTTGTTCGGACTGCGCGCAGACTAAGTCAGGTAACTCTCCTCCTGCCGGTCGTCTCAGACCGCTTCCCATTCCTTCTCGACCATGGTCTCACATCGCCTTAGACTTCATTACCGGTCTGCCTTCGTCTGCGGGGAAGACTGTGATTCTTACGGTTGTCGATAGGTTCTCTAAGGCGGCACATTTCATTCCCCTCGCTAAGCTTCCTTCCGCTAAGGAGACGGCACAAATCATCATCGAGAATGTGTTCAGAATTCATGGCCTCCCGTTAGACGCCGTTTCAGACAGAGGTCCGCAATTCACGTCACAGTTTTGGAGGGAGTTCTGTCGTTTGATTGGTGCTTCCGTCAGCCTCTCTTCCGGTTTTCATCCCCAGTCTAACGGTCAAGCAGAAAGGGCCAATCAGACGATTGATCGCATACTACGCAGCCTTTCTTTTAGAAACCCTGCGTCTTGGGCAGAACAGCTCCCCTGGGCAGAATACGCTCACAACTCGCTTCCTTCGTCTGCTACCGGGCTATCCCCGTTTCAGAGTAGTCTGGGTTACCAGCCTCCTCTGCTCTCGTCCCAGCTCGCCGAGTCCAGCGTTCCCTCCGCTCAGGCGTTTGTCCAACGTTGTGAGCGCACCTGGAGGAGGGTGAGGTCTGCACTTTGCCGTTACAGGGCGCAGACTGTGAGAGCCGCCAATAAACGTAGGATTAAGAGTCCTAGGTATTGTCGCGGCCAGAGAGTGTGGCTTTCCACTCGTAACCTTCCCCTTACGACAGCTTCTCGTAAGTTGACTCCGCGGTTCATTGGTCCGTTCCGTGTCTCCCAGGTCGTCAATCCTGTCGCTGTGCGACTGCTTCTTCCGCGACATCTTCGTCGCGTCCATCCTGTCTTCCATGTCTCCTGTGTCAAGCCCTTTCTTCGCACCCCGTTCGTCTTCCCCCGTCCTTGTCGAGGGCGCACCTATTTACAAGGTACGTAGGATTATGGACATGCGTTCTCGGGGACGTAGTCACCAGTACTTAGTGGATTGGGAGGGTTACGGTCCTGAGGAGAGGAGTTGGGTTCCATCTCGGGACGTGCTGGACCGTTCGCTGATTGATGATTTCCTCCGTTGCCGCCAGGATTCCTCCTCGAGTGCGCCAGGAGGCGCTCGTGAGTGGGGGGATACTGTCATGTTTTGTCTTATATTGTCTTGTCATTATGCTTTCCCTTCTGTTCGTTTCCCCCTGCTGGTCTTATTAGGTTCGTTCCCTTTTTTCTATCCCTCTCTCTCCCCCTCCCTCTCTCTCCTCTCTCTATCGTTCCGTTCCTGCTCCCAGCTGTTCCTCATTCTCCTACTCACTCATTTAGTCTTTTCACACCTGTCCCCTATTTTGTCCTCTGATTAGAGTCCCTATTTCTCCCCTTGTTTTCCGCTTCTGTCCTTGTCGGATCCTTGTATTATGTTCGCTGTGCTGTGTCATTGTCTCGCCCTGTCGTGTCTTGTCTCCTTCAGATGCTGCGTGTGAGCAGGTGTCTAAGTCTGCTATGGTCGGTGCCTTCCCGAGGCAACCTGCAGTCAATGGTCGAGTCTCCAGTCTGTCCTCGTCACTACGAGTGGATTTAAGTTTTTTCATGTTTTGTTTTCGTCTTTTATTGTCCAGGAGTATTACGTTTGCCATTTACTGGAATAAAGACTCTGTTTTCGCCAAGTCGCTTTTGGGTCCTCATTCACCTGCATAACAACCACCATCTTTGAAATGCAACAGAGAGGTCCCAGTTCTAGCCATCACTCTGTTTGTAATTCTGATGGTGTCCACAAGAGGGCAGCAGTGTAAAGCGAACTACATGTATGAGTGAACTACATGACATTTAGTGTGAAGTCACCCAGGTACATTTGGGCAAATCGTGAAGGAGACATTTGCATTCATATTAAATGTTTCTGCAAGAATATCGCCAAATCTGTATACTTGGACTATGATTGAGCTTTTTCAGCATTAGTAGCCATATTATAAGTTCAACATTTGCAAAACATCCAGTTTTCATAACTCTGAATATTCTTATAATTTTTGCCCAAAAGGAAAAGGCATGCTGTTGCACAAGGTTAGCAAATACATTTTACGACAGATACAGGGTTTCCGGATACTCCTGTAAAGCCCAGCTCATTGGCTATCTAGCTAGCTTTGTTTGACCCCAATTGGTGCATATTTGACAAAGTTAGTCGATCAAGTGAAGACGCCCGCGTCATTGGCGTGCCATGAAGGCGTCGCTCTTTGACAAAATTTGGTGTCATATAGGATATACTACACCCCTATTGATATAGTGAAGACTGGTTACGTTCTAGGATCTCTGAGGAATACATACAAATGTGATTTGACTGGTTGAAACAACTTTTAGGGTTAGATTTTCACAGATTCCTTTCTTTGCAAATTGAACAAGTGGAAATACAAAATCAATCGTGCATGCTATATGGACCTTTTCAGGATATGAAAAAGGATTTTATCTAACAAAACAACATTTCATGTTATCTCTGGGACCCTTTGGATGATAAATCAGAGTAAGATTTCAGAATGTAAGTACACATTTCACCTTCAGAGGTGAATTTATCAAACTTATCGCTGTGAAAAAAGTGTTTTGTTGTTAGGAGCTTTCCTCAAACAACAGCATGACATGTTTTTTTCCACTGTAATAGCTACTGTAAATGGAACAGTGCAGTTATATGAACAAGAATTCAAGAATTTCAGCCGATACAAACCATTTATATGTAAGTGTAAAACCGACATTTGTTGTTTCTCTAAAATCTGTGATCATGACACAAGGCGCTGCATGATTTACAACTGTCCCATTGACGGGACACCGATCCCTAAGAAGCTTTTAATATGTCCACCATACTGTTGTGGAACATGTTGTTTCTTATCTTCCCCTCCTCTTCTATAGAATCTTAGAAAAAAATCCTTTCTGTGGAAAAGGTTCTACATGGAACCCAAAAGGGGTTTTCAAAGGGTTATCCTATGGGGACAGCCAAAGAACCCTTTAAGGTTCAAGATAGCACTTTTTTAAAGAGTGTGTGACCTTTCTGAGTTGTCTAGTGTCTGAATGTATCCTGTATTTTCCTGCTCTTAGATCATACAGAAATGCTTACACCTGATTTCATGTTTCAACTGTCATTGGCATTATAAAGGTGTGTTTAACTGCACCTGTGTGAATGCACCTGTGTTGTGTTGATTATGTGACAAGGTTGGTTTACACCCTCCTTTGTAGTACATTTACATGTTGGGTGTTGCATCAGTAACATTGTGTAGAAGTGAAATACTCAAATTCAGAGTGCTGCTGAGATCACCCAATTGATCTGATCAAAGAAAAGAAGTAGTCTTATTTTGTATTTGTCTTCACATGGTAAGAAAACAGAGCAAGTACACTCAGGCTGAGGCCACAAAAAGACATAAAATACACATACGCATTCATCATTATCCATTTTTGTCTGTCAAAAGCTCAACTCACCTCAAACTTTTCAGTCAATATTGACTGAGAGCTTCAAGTTGCAAACGTACAAAGGCGGACATCTTGGCAGTGTTTTTGACAGGCAAGCATCTCTGTTGTCCATCATCCGTCAACAGAAAAACTATTGACTAAATAAATTTTGGGAGTAAACAAAATCTCTGTGGTTGTACTGTTGTCAAGTTGTCTCCAGGTTTCAGTGAGCGAGCAAGGACATTAACTGTTGTGCTATTGAAGGCATCACTGAGATGTAGCAATGCAACAAGTCAGCCTTTCGAATGAGGCATTGCAGAACTTTTGTTTTTGTGTGGATTTCTTGCAGAGCACAGTCATGGACAGAACTGTGATTCAGAACGAACCGTTTACACTGAAACCAAGGAATCAAGCAGAACACCATAGTCCCTGTGCCCAAGAACACTAAGGTAACCTCGTAGTGCTCTCACGTCTGTAGCCATGAAGAGCTTTGAAAGGCTGGTCAAGGCTCACACTAACACCATTATCTCTGAAACCCTAGACCATCTTCAATTTGATACCGCCCCAACAGATCCACAGATGATCCAATCTATATTGCGCTCAATACTGCCTTTTCCCACCTGGACAAAAGGAATACCTATGTGAGAATACTATTAATTGATTACAGTTCAGCTTTCAACACCATAGTGCCAAGGAACATGAGACTAAACAACTCCCTCTGCAACTGGATCCTGGACTTCCTGACGGGCCACCCCCAGGTGGTAAGGGTAGGTAACAACACATCTGCCTCTCTGATCCTCAACACGGGGGTCCCTTAGGGGTGTGTGCTCAGTCTCTTCCTGTACTCCCTGTTCACTTATGACTGCATTCCCAGGCACGACTCCAACACCATTATCAAGTTTGCCGATAACACAACAGTGTTAGACCTGATCAATGATGAGATAGCCTATAGGGAGGAGGTCAGAGATCTGGCCATGTGGTGCCAGTACAACAACCTCTTCCTCAAGACAAAGGAGATGATTGTGGACTACAGGAAAAGGAGGATTGAGCACGCCCCCATTCTCATCGACAGGGCTGTAGTAGAGTAGGTTGAGAGCTTCAAGTTCCTTGGTGTCCACATCACCAACAAACTCTCATGGTCCAAGCACACCAAGGCAGTCGTGAAGAGGGCATGACAAAGTATTTTTCCGCTCAGGAGACTGAAAAGATTTGGCATGGGTCCTCAGATCCTCAAAAGGTTCTACAGCTGCACCATCGAGAGCATATTGACTGGTTTCATCACTGCCTGGTATGGCAACTGCTCGGCCTCCGACCACAAGGCACTACAGAGGGTAGTGCATACGGCCCATTACATCACTGGGGCCAAGCTTCCTGCCATCCATGACCTCTATATCAGGCGGTGTCAGAGGAAGGCCCTAAAAATTGTCAAAAACTCCGGCCACACTAGTCATAGACAGTTCTCTCTTCTACCACATGGCACCGGAGCACCAAGTCTAGGTCCAAAAGGCTTCTTAACCTCTCTGGGATATGCGGGACGGTAGTGGCCAAAATCCAGTGAAAATGCAGAGCGCCAAATTCAAATAAATTACTATAAAAATCGAACTTTCATGAAATCACACATGCAAGATAGCAAATTAAAGCTACACCTTTTGTGAATCCAGCCAACATGTCAGATTTACAAAAGGCTTTTCGGCAAAAGCAAACAATGCTATTATCTGAGGATAGCAAGCACTATAGTAAACAAAGAGAGAGAAGCATATTTCAACCCTGCAGGCGTGATACAAAACGCAGAAATAAAAATATAATTCATGCCTTACCTTTGACGAGCTTCTTCGTTTGGCACTCCAATATGTCCCATAAACATCACAAATGGTCCTTTTGTTTGATTAATTCCGTTGATATATATCCAAAATGTCAATTTATTTGGCGCGTTTGATCCAGAAAAACACAGGTTCCAACTTGACTACAAAATATTTCAAAGGTTATCTCTTATCTCTTACCTGTAAACTTTGCCAAAACATTTCAAACTAGTTTAACTTTAGGTATGTTTTAACGTAAATAATCAATAAAATTGAAGATGGGATGATCTGTGTTCAATACAGGAGGAAAACAAACTGTAGCTAGCTTTCTGGTCACGAGCCTATATCTAAGAGTACACTTCAAGTGACCCTCGTTCAAGATGGCCGTACTTCTTCATTACACAAAGGAAAAACCTCAAACAATTTCTAAAGACTGTTGACATCCAGTGGAAGCGATGGGAACTGCAAGAAGGTCCCTTAGAAATCTGTATTCCCAATGAAAATCATTGAAAAGAGAGTGACCTCAAAAGAAAATCTGAATCGTTTGTCCTCAGGGTTCTGCCTACTAAATAAGTTATGTTATATACTCACAGGCATGATTCAAACAGTTTTAGAAACTTCAGAGTGTTTTCTATCCAAATCTAATCTTCTGGCGATGAGTAGCAGGCAGTTGAATTTGGGCATGCATTTCATCCGGATGTGAAAATACTGCCCCCTGTCACCAAGAAGTTTAACAGCTTCTACACCCAAGCCATAAGACTCCTGAACAGCTAATCAAAGGGCTACCCAGACCCCTCTTTTACGCTGCTGCTACTCTCTGTTTAACTCTCTGTTTATTTACCTATGCACAGTCACTTTAACACTACTGTACCTACATAGTACCTGAGTTACCCCGACTAACCGGTGCCTCCGCACATTGACTCTGTACAGGTACCCCCGGTATATAGCCTCGCTATTGTTATTTTACTGCTGCTGTTTAATTATTTGCTACTTTTATTTTATATTTTTTACTTTTCTTAGAACTGCATTGTTGGTTAAAGGCTTGTAAGTAAACATTTCACTCTAATACCTGTTGTATTCGATGCATGTGACAAATAAAATGTGATTTGGTTTGAAAATAATAAACAATATGATAGGATTATTCTTTAGATCCCCATGGACCGTTCTTAACATTCCTATCTTTTATGAATATTGTTCCAAAGTTCAAAGACTGTTCCAAAGTATCACAGGCATAAAGACTAGTATATAATTTCCTCATATCAAATGACGTTTGAAAAGAGAGGTAGTCATTGCTCCCTACACTAAATTACTCTGAAGAAGATGGTGGATACTGAAGTGCTTACAAACGGTTCAAAGCGGTCCTTTTCGAGACAATTGGACAGAGAAGATTATCAAACATTGCTAGTCAATAACATGGGGTTATTTTCATGCTGTAAACATCTCAGCTGTATACTGTATGCAATGAAGGCTTTGTTTCCTTTTATGCAGGCTATATAGATGCAATTTGAAAATGTCAATATATGTTTTTTTATTGGAGAATAATATGAGTGCAGGGAGTTAAAGACTATTAAGTGTTGAATTTGCCTCTTTGAAAGAATTGACCACTAAAGAAAGGCCACCGAAGGCTCACCGTTTGTTTCCGTGGGGAATATACAATAAGGGTGTGGGGTACATACGGTGGAGAGTAGAACCATTACAATAGCTGTCATCATTCGAGAGTGCTCTGAACACTATACGGGCAAAGTGACCCATATATATCGAATTGTGTCTATAAAAGAAGTCACAAAAGGGAAAATCTTCTACAGTATATCCAGAGATATCCAGGCAGGAGGGGAAAAAACCTGGCATCTTCAGGATACTCAAGCCAGTGATGCGTTCCTTTGCAACATGTACATTTAAAAAAATATATATAATAAGTAAATGTAACATACACCATCACAATAAACCCATTATTTATTTTAGGCAGGTCTATAGAAACATTGATGATACTGTATGAAGACAATGTATTTCAGAAGCACAGAATGAGTTGGCCTACTGTATGTTATCTGGCTATGCGTCATGCCGCACGCTGGAAGGATTGTTCATTTAGCGGACAAGATATTCTTATAAATCCCATGTCATTGTTTTATATTAGATGATTTGATAGTATGAAGCATAAAATAGAAAGGATATTTTTCCCATCCTGGAGCGCGTGTGCATGTGAAGTGGCTATGTTGGAGCATAAAAGTGATCATTAGAAACAGGTCCGATATGTTAGATTTAGAGTTATTTGACCATGCTAATTGTGAATGATACAAGCCTTAGAATGTTGTAGAAATCCAAACAAATATGGGCTGCGTGATGCGACTAAAGGCTTTTGATGATTTGAGAAAGTCACCCAAAAAATAACTTGCGCTCTGTTCCTTGCCTCCGACTGCACATGCTGTTCTCTCATCAAGTAATCATGTTTTTCACCCATTAGACTATTCTCAATGTAATCTTGTCTTTACTAAGATGTCAAATTTGTTTCGATTTAGAATGGCCTATTATCAAATTGTCAGGAACAGGAGCAGGAAAAGAAAAATACATGTCAGTCATATGCACCCGAATAGCGAATGGAGACAACTTTCCCGTTTGCTTTTCATTCAAGCGGAGGGACTACTCAGGTTATTTCACTCCACACATCAACCGCTGTTCGAGGAGCAATGCAGCCATTCATAAGCCATGGGCTCTCGAACCCTGTTCCTGCAGCTATCCAGTGCTTAATTTGGGAAACCAAGTTAAATCTGCTTGGGAACATCAATAGTAACATGTTTCCACAACTAAACATATTTTATTTAACTGTTGACAGCCCCTCTCTCTGGAAAGGAATGAAGGAGGGAGGGGAGGAGATGGAAATGCACGGTGGTGGGATATTCTGTAGCTAAATGTCATGTCAGTCTATTAACTATGAAAATATAAAAAATGCACTATTACTAGGCTATTCAAAATCAAATACAAATTCACTATAATTGTAGGCTAACTCTGTAAGCCGCACAAGCTGCACAATCAATGAACCAACAGCATTGCCTAGACCTATACCTTCTTTCCCAGACTCATGTTTGAAGCATAGCATAAGGTAACGAGTCCATAAGTATGCCTAATAATAGTCCACACTCAAAGGTCATTACTAGAATTTGTTTCATTTTTGGAGTAAAGGCTAGACCAATTCTGTACCAAAGACATATTAAATCAGTTTTTTTCTTTTCTGCCATGCATAATATAAGTATGCTATGTAATTGTATAAAGGCACCATCATCGGGCTTGGACTCATATATAGGCCTATGCTATGCATAAGCTCTAATAAAACCTAATAGGTTTTGAATTAATCATCCCCTTAGAAAGCGCTGTCCATTTCGATGTGTTAGGCTTTTTAACAACATCCCAAACAACCTTGTTTTCACTCAGTTTCAACCTGTTATTGAACTTCTTTCTTCAAATTCATCAATCAAAGTGAAGTGAGTTTTAAAAGCACATAGAGTTTTGATTATAAGTGTTTGATGTGATGTTCTATTGCATTTGCATTGATGTCAGAGTGGTTAGAGGGACAATAAAGCCCGGAGTACCAGGCCATTAGCGACACGATGGTCGTTAGTGAGTTGGGCACTACCAACGCATGTCCATAGTGCATATGAGGAGATTACCGTTGTCAACGGTCATGTGGAATTTTACTTGACTGCTGGTGTGGCAGTAATACGGTGACACCAACAGCCCTAGCCACCCCCATGTTTCACGGTAGGGATGGTGTTAGACAGGTGATGAGCTGTGCCTGGTTTTCTCCAGACATAGTGCTTTGCATTTAGGCCAAAGACCTCAATGTTTGTCTCATCAGACCATACAATCGTTTGCCTTATGCTCTCAGTCTTTCACATGAAAACTCCAGGCGTGCTGTCATGTGCCTTTTTCTCAGGAGTGGCTTATGTCTGGCCACTCTCCCATAAGGCATAGATTGGTGTAGAGTGCTGTAGAGACTGTTGTCCTTGTGGCAGTTTCTCCAGCTCAGCCAAAGAACTCTATCAGAGTGGTGATTGGGTTCTTGGTCACCTCATTGCTCAGTTTGGTTGGATGGCCAGCTCTTGTCAGAGTCTTGGTACTTCCATATTTTTTCCATTTCCCAATTTTGGAGACCACTGTGCTCTTGGAAACTTTCAACACTCTAGAAATTGTTTTATACCGTTCCCCAGATATATGCCTCATCACAATTATATCTCGAAGATCTACAGACAGTTCCTTGGGCTTTGTGGTATAGTTTCTGCTCTGACATGCTCAACTGTGGGATCCTATAGACAGGTGTGTTTTTTTCTAAATCATGTCTAAACAATTGATTTGGCCACGAGTGGACTCCCATCAAGTTGTAGTGACATCTCAATGATGATCAAAGGAAATTGGATGCACCTGAGCTCAATTTGGAGTGTCACAGCAAGAGGGTGTGAATACTTATGTAAATAAGATCCTGTCCAAAAACATGTTTAGACTTTGTCATTATGGGGTAATGTGTGTAGATGGGAAGTGGGGGGGGACTATATTTAATCAATGTTGAATTCAGGCTGTAATACAACAAAATGTGGAATACCGGTAAGTCAAGGGGTATGAATACTAACAGCTTCTTTCTATAATGACCAAATAAAATATATACCCTAATCACCAAATGATGAAAACATCAGTAGCCTAAACATCATTGTAAATGACAAGTAGCCTTGATAAATAGTGAAAATCATCACAAAAGCAATATGTGTCGATATGCCCATTATTGTTAGCTCATAAAATAGTCAGTTATTGTCAGATTGTGTTCACATTGTGTGCATCTTCATGTAATGTTGGATTTCATTTAGCTGTTATAGTTGACACAAATATTCACACCTTTCACTTGCTTGACACACTTTGACATACAGTACCTTAGTTTGGTTGTAGTGCGTAATAGTATCCAGTTCTCTCTTTATTGTCTCCATCATCTTGTCATTCTTCAGCACTGTTGCACAACCGCTGAGGGAGCTCCCAAATCACTTTGTTCATGATGCCGGCCAATGACGGCACCAAGAAATTGTCCATGGTGAAATTTCCAAGAAATTGTCCAAGGTGAAATTTCCAAGAAATTGTCCAAGGTGAAATTGCCAAGAAATTGTCCAAGGTGAAATTTCCAAAAATTGTCCAAGGTGAAATTTCAATGGTGACAATGTAAAGGTTCCACAAGCTTCATCACCACATTCTCCAACAGTCGCTCACCTGATTCCCGATGTGGATCTTTTCCCATATATTGAAAGTCCTTCAACATGTACAATTATGCACACTCTCACTGTAGCCTAGCGAGTAGACTGATAAGACTGTTTGGATTCTGTGGACTGTTATAGGGTACATACACCCCCCCCACCCCCATTTGGGTGGTGGAGCATTCTTGATACACACGGGAAACTGTTGAACGTGAAAACCCCAGCAGCGTTACGGTTCTTGACACTAACCGGTTCGCCTGGCACCTACTCCCATACCCCATTCAAAGGCACTTAAATCTTTTGTCTTTCCCATTCACTCTCTGGTACACATACACAATCCATGTTTCAACATCTCAAGACTTAAAAATCCGTCTTCAACTTGTCTCCTCTTCTTCATCTACACTGATTGACGTGGATTTAAAAGAGTGACATCAATAAGGGATCATCATCACACTTGGTCAGTCTATGTCATTAAAAGAGTTCTTAATATTTTGTATACTCAGTGTATGTGTGAAATTAGTTTTGGTTTAGGTTCAGTTTCGAGGCAAGTATCGGGGTGATTATCATCTGGGCACTGCACTTTCAACTGTCGGAAGGGGAAGGAGCAATGGGGGAAAAGATTTCAAAAAATAACATGACCTCCTAAAACTGGTTATAACTCCAGTTCTGTTTGTGATTACTAAGCTTCTAACACTGACAGTGTGTTATATATACTTATTTAGGAAATATCAAGAACAGAGGGCATGTAATGAAATATTAATACATGTTTTAAATTCAAGAGCAGTCAAAATGACTGCTTTAGCAGTTCTAGTGTTAAAGAGCAGATGAAATGTGTCCTGGAAATGCTCTTGTAACAACAGGTGAATCTATCTTTCGAGACGTCCCCACATGTTCTCACCAGACTGTTCCAACAACCTAATGAAACATTCTGGGAACATTTAAAGAGCACATTGAATGTCTTAAAGCGTTCTTGCAACATCAGGCAAATGTTTTATACAAACATGCTATAATCATCACCAAGAATGGACATTTGCCGCGACCTAATGAATGCTCTGAGAACTTTCACTGAACCAATTTTGGTTTGCTGGGAAAACATTACTGGTACATTGTGTTAACACATTACCTGGAAACCTAATTAATGGTTTTGAGACCTTATCATCCTAATGTTAGATAAAAACCCTCACTAGAACTGAATTAAAATCTTCAATCATGTTCTGGGAAAAAAAAAAAAATGTGTTTTTCTAGGAAGCAAAACATGAAAATGAGCCACACAATTGGAATGGTGTCTTCTTATCAGTTACAGTCAAATGCTATCATGTATGAATCACGTGAAGCATTAGCAATAAAGTATTTTTGTATTATTGGCTTATTGGCAAAGTCATCAATAACTACATTTATTGATTAAACCTATAGCTGACCTCAGCATCACCACTGCAAAGCTGAAAAAACATTGAAGTCAGTGAAGTGTCTGCCTCTTACTTTCTGTTGAAGTGAATGCCTTTGGTCAGGTCTTACACATGACTAAACAAGAACTGAAGACTGGAATTAAATCAAAAGTAGCCACTTGTCTGCTATATCGCCTGTGTTTAATTTTCTAAAGGCCATAATACTTTTTAGGTTGAAGATTTTGAAAAATAAGGTTGTTCTGGATGAGCATCCCTGAGTGATTTGGGGACAACGATTTCCAACCTGTGACACAATCCCCCACAAAAAGTCTATGCATCCTTGAGATTGAAATTGAACGGTCGAGAGGACCAACTGGACAATATATTCAAACAATTTGCTATTGGAAGCATTAAACTCAGCGGGGAGGATGGAGCCCTTTTCTAGCCACTGTCATTATTCTATCTGACAGAGCTTAAAAAATGACAGGTCTGAGGGATCAAATCTCGCATTTATGAAATGGTAATAGGAGGCACTGTGGCAGAAATGTCAACTGACATTTCTCGACCCAGCCCTCCAAACAAAAACCGAAAGGTCAGCCTATGTCCCCGTAAATGCCAATGATTATTACATGAATTCTTAGTTACAAAAAAAAGACACTTAAAAAGGTCAATTCTTCCAATTAGAATGGGATTATAATGTGTAGTTGTGTGTAAGCGTATAGTTTACTTTATGTGATAGACCTGTGGATTCTTTTCACTGCTGGGGGTTACATTTTATTGTAGATGGTTTATGATACCAGAGCTTGTAGTCTTGTCCAGGTCTCCTTTATCTCAATAGGTCTTCATGGATTGCATAAGGATTCATTTATATATTTAACACCTTATACTGGTTTATGTATACTACTTTCCAAGGAATTTGGCAATGCAGCATAGATCGGACAATATCTCAGAAAAGGTTTGACATTGGATAATGTATTTTTTGGTTGTTGGAAACGGATGCAACACATGACAAATTAGATTTATTTTTGGAAAGGGGCTTATTCACTTCGGGGATGTGACAACAGTGTAAATAATGTGTGGCATGTCAATGACAATAGGAGTTGACAAGACAGCACAAACAGATCTGGAACCTGCAACTTATCTGTCCAAAGCTGTACACATCATGAAACCAAAGGAAACCTTCCAGGGTGGTAAAAGAATAATGCACGTTGCACTGACTACAGTATAAGAGGGGAATGCAATTGTGCAAAAGCCTGTGAGTCCTCTGTGTACTGGCCATCCCTTCCATTGGGAACGTACTAATCGCAGACTCAATTAAGCCAAGTAGCCCCAGATAGGATCTTCTTTTCAGGGTGGACTGGAGCACCTGTTTACTCCTGGTCTGGTACCATAATAAAGCAGCCCCTTTCACTTTGCGCTTACCTTGAAAATTAAATCCTTTTTCCCGTACCGCAGCTCTTTCAGTTGAACCTGGATTTTTTTGGACTGCAAGTAGAAGATAAGAAAATAAATGTTAGCTTATTCAAATAGTGAAATTGGTTTTAGATCACGTAGAAGGATTTCGCCGGATGCAGCGGAGCACACCTTTGTGCGTGTTACTTGGGCAAAGCTCCGGCTCAAAGGAGGGACCTACAGAGAGCAAGAACATGTAAAATCTCCCATTCAGTGAACTGCAAAGCCCACACAATTATTCAGTCATGCACTGGCTACTTGCCCACTGTCTAAAGCCCTATTCCCACTCCCACTCCCACTCCACACAACCTCTACCACACATGCAGTTCCCTGGTAGCACCCCTCCCTTCTCATCTGGATGGCGACACACACTCACACATACAGGCACACACAGAGCTCAGACAGTCTGCAAAATACATGGCTTTCCCTGGCCTCCGACTTTAACTGCAGCACACGTGTGCACAAACACACACGGTGCCCAGCTATCCTTGACATTACACTACTATTGTTACACATCGGTAAGCTCATGGACGCACATGGGGGTTGGTTCCCTGGTGCTGGAGATTACAGTCAGTCCTCTTGGGGCCTTTGCACTAATAAGAGTTGAACAGGTGTTTTCGTCCTCCGGGAAAGTAACTTCTTTAAACAAAAGGTGGATAGCGTGAAAGGGCAGAAAGCCCTATTTTAAAAGAATACATAAAATGCACATGTTTTAAAAGACTACATAAAAGGTGAGAGTGAAATGAGGTAAGGGACAGATCAAATTTTACTGGGGGGGAGGTGTGGTCCAAAATAGTGAAACATTTATTTTTGCTTTATTTTTGGCACAGGGACACAGGGAAGGGTAATGCATTTTTCCCCCTGGTTTACTTTTACTCTTCTGCTCATATTTTCCCTATAAACAATGGCTTGACTTACCTTTGATATTACCCTAATAAAGATTAGATACGTTTGTGAAGGTTTGGTATGGTGTGGCTATTATTCAGCTTAAACTACTGCAGGCCTATGATATGAATATCATATAGTGAACACCTAAGCCTATTGGCCTTTGCATGCAATGCCCTCATACATTTAGTGCTAAAATCTTTGAGAACTGAACAGTGAGGTGGACAACTATTGTTTTAGGAAAGTAGCCTAAAACCCCTCCTAAAATATAGGCGCTAAAGTTTTGCATATGCTACATAGTACATTACATTTACATTTAAGTCATTTAGCAGACGCTCTTATCCAGAGCGACTTACAAATTGGTGCATTCACCTTATGACATAATTTTGTAATTTTGGCTGTTTTTATAGGACACGTAAATATGACTGATTTAGCCAACATCCCGTGTTTAGTGATGCTGCTGGCTGCGCCAGGTTGGATCTGAATGCATATGGATGTCCATTACATTTCTCAAATGTCCGGAAAATGTCAATATTCCCTCTCATGTTGTCCGGCGCCAAATTTTCCTAAAGGAAATTCTGATAAAAGGCATGTTGTTTTCATTAAGATTTTAGAATACTCACATGAAATTCTGTCGCCAATTGGATGGAATCGTAGCTATAGACACCCTAAAGACTCTGATAAGTGTGCAAGTCCAGTGTCACTTTGATTATGCCTGCACTTCATGGTTCACCAGCAGCCCCAAACATCTAAGCTACCAGCCAAACAAGCTTGTAAGAATTGTACTCTCCCCTCATACTCATCTGGAGGTTGAGCATGTTCTTCATCTCTATCTCTGTAATGTGTCTATCTACGTAATGGTATATGTATTTATGTATAGAATAGGGACCACAATAAGTCCCTGACTGTATTGTGCAATCCCGGTCACTTAAACTATCTTTGAGTATACAGTTAGAAGTTTAAATACACTTAGGTTTTTTTAACCACTACACAAATTTCTTGTTAACAAACTATAGTTTTGACAAGTCGGTTATGACATCTACTTTGCGCATGACATAAGTCATTTTTCCTACAATTGTTTACAGACAGATTATTTCACTTATAACTCACTGTATCACAATTCCAGTTGGTCAGAAGTTTACATACACTAAGTTGACTGTGCCTTTAAACAGCAAGGAAAATTCCAGAAAATTATGTCATGGCTTTACAAGATTCTGATAGGCTAATTGACATAATTTGAGTCAATTGGAGGTGAACCTGTGGATGTATTTCAAGGCCTACCTTCAAACTCAGTGCCTCTTTGCTTGACATCATGGGAAAAAAAAAAAAAGATTGGAGAGCTCCATAAGTCTGGATCATCCTTGGGAGCAATTTCCAAACACCTGAAGGTACCACATTCATCTGTACAAACTATAGTACGCAAGTATAAACACCATGGGACCACGCAGCCGTCATACCACTCAGGAAGGAGACGCGTTCTGTCTCCTAGAGATGAACGTACTTTGGTGGAAAAAGTGCAAATCAATCCCAGAACAACAGCAAATGACTATATCTATATCCACAGTAAAACGAGTCCTATATCAACATAACCTGAAAGGCCGCTCAGCAAGGAAGAAGCCACTGCTCCAAGACCGCCATAAAAAAGCCAAACTACGGTTTGCGACTACACATGGGGACAAAGATCGCACTTTTTGGTGAAATGTCCTCTGGTCTGATGAAACAAAAATAGAACTGATGGGCCATAATGACCATCATTTTGTTTGGAGGAAAAAAGGGGAGGCTTGCATGCCGAAGAACACCATCCCAACCATGAAGCAAGGGGGTGGCAGCATCATGTTGTGGGGGTGCTTTGCAGCAGGAGGGACTGGTGCACTTCACAAAATAGATGGCATCCTGAGGTAAGAAAATGATGTGGATATATTGACGCAACATCTCAAGACATCAGTCAGGAAGTTAAAGCTTGGTCGCAAATGGGTCTTCCAAATGGACAATGACCCCAAGCATACTTCCAAAGTTCTGAAAAAATGGCGTAAGGACAACAAAGTCAAGGTATTGGAGTGGCCATCACAAAACCCTGACCTCAATCCTATAGAAATTTTGTGGGTAGAACTGAAAAAGTGTGTGCGAGCAAGGAGGCCTACAAACCTGACTCAGTTACACCAGCTCTGTCAAGAGGAATGGGCCAAAGTTCAACTAGCTTATTGTGGGAAAGTTGTGGAAGGCTATCCGAAATGTTTGACCCAAGTTAACCAATTTAAAGGCAATGCTACCAAATACTATTTGAGTGTATGTAAACTTCTGACCCACTTGGAATGTGATGAAATAAATAAAAGCTGAAATAAATAATTATCTCTATTATTATGTGACATTTCACATTCTTAAAATAAAGTGGTGAACCTAACTGACCTAAGACAACTGTATGTGTATTTTTTTAAATGACAATTAAAATCAATCACTCAATCAATCCAAACTATACAGCGGAAAATTGACGAATGCAAAGAGACATCTGTTACAAAACACCAAAATGTCTAAAATACTGGGTAAGCCTACAAGGTAGGGATGTATTTTCTGTTTGTCGAGATTGACATTTATTGTGGTGTTGAAAATGCAAACAATGATATTGAAGTGCCCAAAGTCAGTATGCTTTGTTTGTTGGTTGTGTGGTACATTAGTACAGAAACCTGTTGATGGAAAATTCGTTGCCTATATTTTATATAATTATCAAAATCAAAATCTTGAAAATCGGATTTCCCCCTTGCTGATCATTGTCTGCAGCCGAATCTGATCGTAGTGTAATGAAACAGGCAGGGAGAGTGAGCTCGTCTGTGGTGGTCAAAATATCAACCTTCTGGCCAGTAGCCCTCCGTGGCATCGAATGTGCCACAAAATCATGCTGATGTGGCAAAGTTGATATCCATGTCTATAAACACAGGGTTGCAGTTACTGTTATTTGTTATCATAAACATTATTTTGAGTTAATTCTACGAGTGGGGAGGAATTTACATTTATTTGACAGTACAAGGGGAGGGTATTGTGAAAATATTTTTTACTTTGGGTAGAGGGGTGCAATTTCTTCTTATGACGCTTTGAGTTGGACCAGTCCCCCCCCCCCCCCACCCCCACCCTAGTACATTTCGATCTGTCCCTTAGCGTTTCATGTTTTGTCAGTTTGTTTAAAGTTTGTCAAAAGTTTGTCAAAAGTGAGTTGAAATGGTAACCCAAGGACAGTTAACTTTTCATTGGTCTTAGACTTGAGTGATTGTTATTAACAACCAATGTTGTTAATCCATTTTGTAACATGTCGAAGTGCATGCTCTGAGTTCATGTCCTGGTAATCCATCTGGCCCGCGGCCTTGTGAATGTTGACCTGTTTAAAGGTCTTGCTCACATTGGTTACGGGGAGCGTGATCACACAGTCGTCCGGAAGAGCTGGTGCTCTCATGCATGCTTCAGTGTTGCTTGCCTTGAAGCGAGCATAAAAGTAATTTAGCCTGTCTAGTAGGCTTGCGTCACTGGGAATGCTCAGCTGATTTTCCCTTTCTAGGCAGTAATAGTTTGCAAGCCCTGCCACATGTGAAGGGAAATCTTAACTCTACAGCATACAATAACATTCAAGACGATTCTGTGCTTCCAACTTTGTGGCAACAGTTTGGGGAAGTCCCTTTCCTGTTTCAGCATGACAATGCCCCCCGTGCACGAAGCGAAGTCCATACAGAAATGGTTTGTCGAGATCAATGTGGAAGAACTTGACTGGCCTGCACAGAGCCCTGGCCTCAACTTCATCAAACACCTTTGGGATGAATTGGTGCGCCGTGCACGACCTCAGTAATGCTTTTGTGGCTGAATGGAAGCAAGTCCCCACGGCAATGTTCCAACATCCAGTGGAAACCCTTCCCAGAAGAGTGGAGGCTGTTATAGCAGCAAAAGGGGATCAACTCCATATTAATGCCCATAATTTTGGAATGAGATGTTCGCCAAGCAGGTGTCCACATACTTTTGGTCATGTAGTGTACGATCAGCTGATTGGCCATTGAAAGTGTCCATTGACAGCAGGATCAAGATGATAGGAAGTGTACCGGTCAAGCTTTGAAGGGTTTTGGTTTCTCTTCAGTGAGTATGTTACTGAGGAAAGAAGTATATATGTCACACCTCCCTCAAATGACTGGAGAAGCTGCTGGGACTTGAAAAAATATAGACTTTTTGAATAGACGAAAATACACACAGGGAAAAGCCTAATTGCACACAACATATTGTGTTGCTTATCGTCAGCATCCTTGAAAAACCTTGTATGTCCATATTTGCCTATTTTTATCCTTTTTACATAGACTGAGCGTAATCATTCCCCTCCATGTGCTGTGAAAGTTTCATGACTGTAGGACCAATCAAAGCAATTCCAAAATATCACACTGCTTTTTCAATTGCTGAAAAGTGAACTGTACAAAGTTATCCAAGGCACCGCTGGTTGTTTTTGCTGGGTAGGCTGTTCTAAGGGGCTTGTGTGCAGGAGAGATTCAGCCACTTGGGATACTATTAAAGTTAAACAAAAAGTGATTATTCATTATTAAAAGCTAACGATTTTTGCCAGCCTTTATGACAAGCACTCTTATGAAGGCTGCAATGCCAAAATATATATATATATATTTTTTAAATAATATGCATGTAAAGTGAGGGACAGTCTAATCAATGAAGACTTGGGCCCCAATTCAATCCAACTGAATTATGACCTTTTTAATTTTTTAAAACCTGTTCATCGGTGTGATTGAAAGGGCTTACCTCTTCTGCATGGACATCACACAGTTTGTTGCCAGATAGCAGTTTATTTTTCAAGCTCTTGTTCTGCAAAAAATAATAATAAAAAGGTGGTATTAGTTAAGGGTTGATGAGAGAAAATCATTGATAACATTTAGTAATGGCTTGCACTGCTTTTCTGTTTCATCCGCAGCGACAAATGTAATTACATTAGACGCTCATACAAGCCAGTTTCGATTCATCAGGCCTAAGTATTGACTACAGAACACATTTACAACAGCAAATGCATTCATCAATGATCTAATTAGCTAATCCAGAGCCTATTCTTCAACCACTCTCTGTTTAACACATGCAGTACGAGAGTTACACGACTCAACATTGACTAATCACTCATGAACATGCAGCAATAGAAATGACTGATAGCATGAGAGAGACATATACAGGTGCACTATTGTACAACATTGTTCCTTCACTCACACAGATTCATCAGAACAACATGTGTAGGGACACAACTCAGAGCAGTGGTGCTGACTGACTGGCATGCAGTAAGAGGTAATAGGTGGCCTTACAAAGAACAAGTTTTCTGTACCAGGGAGTAGCCCTCTTCCTTAGAATTGCTACATATGTTGGTCATAGAAGTATAAAACATGTTGGTTCCAATTCTGGTTTTGGGAAACTGGTCAGAATTGAAGAAATTATGGATGGCTCTAAATACAGGGAATTCTTGCTGGAAACCTTTTTCAGTCTTACAGAAATTTGAGACTGGGACAGAGGTTCACCTTCCAGCAGGACAATGATCATACTGCTAAAGCAACACTCGAGTGATTTAAGGGGAAACATTTAAATGTCTTGGAATGGCCTAGTCGAAGCCCAGACTTCAATCCAATTGAGAATCTGTGGTATCATAAAGATTGCTGTACACCAGCGGAACCTATCCAAATTGAAGGAGCTGGAGCAGTTTTGTCTTGAAGAATGGGCAAAAATCCCAGTGGCTAGATGTGCCAAGCTTATAGAGACATACCCCCAAGAGATTTGCAGCTGTAACTGCTGCAAAAGGTGGCTCTAAAAAGTATTGACTTTGTGGGGTGAATAGTTATGCATGCTCAAGTTTTTTTATCTTCTTGTTTGTTTCACAATAAAACATGTTTTGTATCTTCAAAGTGGTAGGCATGTTGTGTAAATCAAATGATATAAACCCCCCCAAAATAAATTTATTCCAGGTTCTAAGGCGAACAAAATAGGAAAAATGTCAAGAAGGGTGAATACTTTCGCAAGCCACTGTATCACTTTTTCATTTATTTTACTATCTCTCTCCCGCTTTTCTCTTTCTCTATGAAACACACACACACACACACTCTCTCTCTCTTACACACAGAATTAATGAGGTGGAATGACAGCGCTATGTGATTCAATGAGCTAGAATTGGCCGGGATTCCAGTCCAGACACTTACGCCTCCTCTCCTCTCTAAAGAAAGGGTACTGTGGCTGGGAGAAATGGCAGCTGTCATACAAGGTGACGTGTGCCTGCCTGAGAACAGACCCACAGTGAAATTTTGATCCAGTAGAGCTCATATGTCATGGAGTATTATGCTAAATGAGATCCAGTGAACCGCAAATGTCATAATATATTATGAACCAAGTGTTGCCATATTGGGAACCATGCATGAACTGTATGATAAAAAAGTGTGCGAGACATTACTGATTATGATCATACTTTCCTCTATATTTATTGTTCGCACTTACGCGAACAATATCATTTTATTTGTATGTATCCTTTTTTTCCCTCGCTGTATTAATAAAATTAATACATATTTTTGTTTGACCTTTTAAGCTGTTCAGTGTGCTTATGTATTGGTCATCAAGCAAGCAATGCAGCATGACTATTGTAAAGCACAACTAAGACATAACATTAATAAGTTCAAATTATTCTGACAATTTTGTGAATGGAGGGGTAGATAGAGGACCACCTTATTTTCTTCCTCTTCAGTATATTAAAGGGATACTTCAGGATTTTGGCAAGGAGGCCCTTTATCTACTTCCACAGAGTAAGATGAACTTGCTGATACCACTTTTATGTCTCTGTGTACAGTTTGAAGGAAGTTGCTCACTAGCGTTAGCTCAATTGCTAAATAGCATTAGTGCAATGACTGGAAGTCTATGGTAAATGCTAGCATGCTAGTCGATTGCACTAACGCTAGTTAGCATTGGCATGGAAAACTACCTCTAACTTCCTTCATACTGGATGCAGAGAATTGAAAATGGTATCCATGAGTTCTGACTCTCTGGAAGTAGATAAAGGGCTTCATTGCCAAAATGCCAAAGTATCCCTTTAAGGTTTCAAACACAGTATGACAAATTCTGTGATGAGATTTGACATTTGGACTTATATATTATAATTTTCTACAACAACAAAGTTTGAAGGTCAGGGAATCCAGGCTAATCAGCAAAATAATGCTGCGGAAATGCCTCGAGGTATCTCTCTCGAACTTGTTAAAGTTGCAGGTGCAGATGCTCGCTAGAGGATGATTGGATGAGACACGTGTCACCCTCATCTAAACGGTCACCAATAAAAGCATCTGGCAGACCATACTAAACTTCCATTTACCCCTCAGGACTCTTCATACACTGTTTCCTCCTGTCAGAGTGATCTCCTTCACACTCGCTGCAAAGAGTTTGAGCAGCTTATGGATCAGCTGTCTCCTACAGAAGCTCCACTCTTAGCGACTGTCATATCAAAGCGGAGGCGTGGTCTGTGTCGATCACTCAATCATTCTCTAGCCTTAATCCTAAAATGCACATCCACAGCCCTAAAAGTCAATTATAGAAGATGAGTTTACCGCGAATTGGTAACATGATCGATTGAAACGGATCCTTGGAAGGGCTGATGTGAAAGGAGCATGGTTTGTAAATGACTGCAACAAAGAGTTATCTGCAAATGCAAATGACCGCATCACACTCACAGAAACCATATTTTAATTCCGTTGCAGTGAACAATCGATCCAAACTCGAGTCGAAGTTTAAAAAAGAAGAACAAGAATAAGGTCAAGAACAAGACCTCTACGGGCTAATATTTTATTCAAAAAGGAAAAACATGTAGCTTAGCTGAGGTCTGATTCTAATTGGAGAGGAAAGCGTCAAACCTTTTAAGGGAATTGGCGGAGTCAAGGTCTTTACAAAGAGCTCATCAGAGCACCGGATCAAGTAGAAACTCAGACGTCATTGTAAATAAGAATTTGTTCTTAACTGACTTGCCTAGTTAAATAAAGGTTAAATAAAATACATGTAAAAGAAATCTGAGTGTCCTGTCTTGTACTCTTAACAGATCGCTTAACAAATCAAATTCTCGGAGAGAAATACAAAATGGTCGCACTTTACACTAAGGGGTGGTTTCCCGGACACAGACTACGCCTAAAACACACATTTATTGGATAATCTATTGATGCTTTTTAGTGCATGCTTAATCTGCATCTGGGAAACCACTTCCTTGTGTGCAAAAAAAAAATGTAAATAAAGTATAGTTACAGCGTACCAATTACTATTACTATTACCAATTGAAATGTATATGGCGATACATAGTTTGTAGTTTGCCACCAAAAAATCTTTAATTAGAGGAAAAGCTGATGGCCTTCAATGCCAGACCTTTCTAGCTACGGTATCAACATGGGCCCTGCCTACAAAGTGTCCCTGATATTGAAAAAAAAACAAGGCTCAAGATGAATCAGCATCTGCAAGGCCCCATATTACTCATTAATATGGTAATAGGGACAGATGCTCAAGCCAGGGTGGCCCACTATCTACTCTCCTGTTTGCATATTGATCTCAAGCTGCTTGCTAATTCAATAAGGTACTGGCGATAATATGGGAATAAAAATAGTAGCCACAACCCAGTTAAAGTTGAAGTCAGAAGAATACATACACCTTAGCCAAATACATTTAAACTCAGTTTTTCACAATTCCTGATATTTAATCCTAGTAAAACCCTGTCTTTGGTCAGTTAGGATCACCCTTTTATTTTAAGAATGTGAAATGTCAGAATACTAGTAGAGAGAATGATTTATTTGAGCTTTAGTTTCTTTCATCACATTCCCAGTGGATCAGAGGTTTACATACACTCAATTAGTATTTGGTAGCATTTTCTTTAAATTGTTTAACGGGCAACAGCAACAGCGGCGCAAAGAGGAATGGACATGGGACGATGTATTGGATGGCAAGGGTTGCTACACATGGGAGGAGATCCTGACGCGAAAGGATCACCATCCATGGGAACAGGTGGATGGAGAGGCAGCCGGAGAGAGGAGCCGGCGATATGAGGGAACACGGCTGGCAAGGAAGCCCGAGAGGCAGCCCCAAACATTTCTTGGAGGGGGGCACACAGGAAGTATGGCGAAGCCAGGTAGGAGACCTGAGCCAACTTCCTGTGCTTACCGGAGGGCTAGAGAGACCGGGCAGGCACCGTGTTATGCTTTGGAGCGCACGGTGTCCCCAGTGCGGGTGCGTAGCCCGGTGCGGTACATTCCAGCTCCGCGTATCGGCCGGGCCAGAGTGGGCATCGAGCCAAGTGCCATGAAGCCGGCTCTACGCATCTGGTCTCCAGTGCGTCTCCTTGGGCCGGCTTACATGGCACCAGCCTTGCGCACGGTGTCCCCGGGTTCGCCTGCATAGCCCAGTGCGGGCTATTCCACCTCGCCGCACTAGCAGGGCGACCGGGACCATTCAACCGGGTAAGGTTAGGCAGGCTCGGTGCTCAAGAGCTCCAGTGCGCCTGCACGGTCTGGTCTTTCCGGTACCACCTCCACGCACCAGCCCTCCGGTGGCAGCCCTACGCACTAGGCTGTCTTTCCGTCTCATCCTTACAGGTGCTCCCGCCTCTCTGGAGCTGCTAGAGCCTTCCTCCTCTCCAGCGCAGCCGGAGTCTCCCGCCTGTTCGGCGCTGCCAGAGCTCCCGCCCCTCAGTCCAGAGGTGCCAGAGCCCCTCATTCCAGAGGCACCAGAGCTCCTCACACCCTGACCATAGTTTGCTTTGTATGTTTCTATGTTTTGTTTGGTCAGGGTGTGATCTGAGTGGGCATTCTATGTTGTGTGTCTAGTTTGTCTGTTTCTGTGTTTGGCCTGATATGGTTCTCAATCAGAGGCAGGTGTTAGTCATTGTCTCTGATTGGGAACCATATTTAGGTAGCCTGTTTGATGTTGGGTTTTGTGGGTGATTGTTCCTGTCTCTGTGTTTGCACCAGATAGGGCTGTTTTGGTTTTTCACATTTCTTGTTTTGTTAGTCTATTCATGTATAGTTTCTTTATTAAAGAACCATGAATAATAACCACGCTGCGTTTTGGTCCGCCTCTCCTTCGACTCAAGAAAACCGTTACACCCACAACAAGTTGGGTGAATTTTGGCCCATTCCTCTTGACAGAGCTGGTGTAACTGAGTCAGGTTTGTAGGCCTCCTTGCTTGCACATTCCTTTTCAGTTCTGCCTACAAATGTTCTATAAGATTGAGGTCAGGGCTTTGTGATGGCCACTCCAATACCTTGACTTTGATGTCCTTAAGCCATTTTGCCACAACTTTGGAAGTATGCTTAGGGTCATTGTCCATTTGGAAGACCCATTTGCGACCAAGCTTTAACTTCCTGACTGATGTCTTGAGATGTTGCTTCAATATATCCACATAATTTTCCTACCTCATGATGCCATCTATTTTGTGAAGTTCAGCAAAGCACCCCCAAAACATGATGCTGCCATCCCCGTGCTTCACGGTTGGGATGGTGTTTTTTGGCTTGCAAGCGTCCCCCTTTTTCCTCCAAACATAATGCGGGTCATTAGGGCCAAACAGTTCTATTTTTGTTTCATCAGACCAGAGGACATTGCTCCAACAAGTACAATCTTTGTCCCCCATGTGCAGTCGCAAACTGTAGTCTGGCTTTTTTATGGTGGTTTTGGAGCAGTAGCTTCTTCCTTGCTGAGCGGACTTTCAGGTTAGGTCTCGTTTTACTGTGGATATAGATACTTTTGCACCTGTTTGCTCCAGCATCTTCACAAGGTCCTTTGCTGTTGTTCTGGGATTGATTTGCACTTTTTGCACCAAAGTACGTTCATCTCTAGGAGACAGAACGCGTCTCCTTCCTGAGCGGTATGACGGCTGCGTGGTCCCATGGTGTTTATAATTGCATACTATTGTTTGTACAGATGACCGTGGTACCTTCAGGCATTTGTATATTGCTCCCAAGGATGAACCAGACTTGTGGAGGTCTACAATTTTGTTTCTGAGGTCTTGGCTGATTTCTTTTTAATTTTTCCATGATGTCAAGCAAAGAGGCACCAAGTTTGAAGGTAGGCCTTGAAATACATCTACAGGTACACCTGACTCAAATGATGTCAATTAGCCAATCAGAAGCTTGTAAAGCCATGACATCATTTTCTGGAATTTTCCTTGCTGTTTAAAGGCACAGTCAACTTAGTGTATGTAAACTCCTTACCAACTGGAAATGTGATTCTGTAAAAGTTGTTGGGAAAATTACTTGTGTCATGCACAAAGTAGATGTCCTTACCAACTTGCCAAAACTATAGTTTGTTAACAAAAAATGTGTGGAGTGTTTGAAAAACTAGTTTTGATGACTCCAATCTAAGTGTATGTAAACTTCCGACTTCAACTGTATATATGCAGATGACATTTCATTAATTATAACAGGACAGGAAGGATATATCTCTGTTCTGTACTGTAATTGATTAAAAAAAATGTATTTCAGCAATTTTCCCAGGCTTAAGACAGGAACTTCTGTTATTATACGGTTATTTTAGAGATCCATTTATTTAAGCCTTTAGAAAGTCAATGCCAATGGTTTGTCACAACGAGATTACAATGTTTCTGAAATCTAAGAAAACGACTTCCATCTAGCCTCAATGGCATTGCAGAGTGTAGTAAAAACAATAAGAGTGGACAAATGGCATATGTTGTGTGATGGGATATGACAAAATTAGGATACCACTCTGACTTACACAGTAGGAATGCACAACAGATGAACCCTCTGTATCTAGTGAAAAAAAAAACACCCAAAGATGTTGAGATATATTTCATGACACACAGTGTAGGATATAGCCAAGACTTGAAATGTCAAAGCTACAGCCGTCAAAGTAGTTATCAGACGCCACTATCCACTACTGATGACCCCTCTGTATCAAGCTACAATGACACTCAAATCTGGAGAGATAGATCTGGCAGAGGAAAAAGCCAAGACTTCAAATGTCAACACTACAGCGACCAACTGATAGGGAACTGCTGGCTCTACATAATGTACTTCTAAAGTGTTCACAGAGCCCATTTCCAGTGCTTCTGACTGCCAGCAGAAATCTCAGAGGTTCTGCCCAAACACAACTTCAATGAACTGTGTAAAACATTTTCAATTGTAACTCTCCCAAAGACCCATGTTTATTTTGAGCTTGACTTAAGTACAATTCGACTCCCTCCTACATAGGTCATGCTACTGGAAGCCTTTGTTGGCATAGTGATTGGTGTGATTCTGTGCCTTGCAAGTATTTTTAAAGACGCGATTGAGGATTTATACTGAACAAAAATATAAACGCAACATGTAAAGTGTTGGTCTGAAATCAAATATCCCAGAAATTTTCCATGCGCACAAAAAGTGTATTTATCTCAAATTTTGTGCACACATTTGTTAGTGAGCATATCTCATTTGTCAAGATAATCCATCCACCTGACAGGTGTGGCATATCAAGAAGCTGATTAAACAGGATGATCATTACACAGGTGCACCTTGTTCTGGGGACAATAAAAAGGCCACTCTAAAATGTGCAGTTTTGGCACACAACACAATGCCACAGATGTCTCAAGTTTTCAGGGAGTGTGCAATTGGCATGCTGACTGCAGGAATATCCACCAGAGCTGTTGCCAGATAATTACATTTTTAATGTATCTACCATAAACCACCTCCAATGTAGTTTTTGACCAACCGGCCTCACATCTGCAGACCACGTTGTAACCACGCCAGCCCAGGACCTCCACATCTGGCTTCTTCACCTTCAGGATCTTCCGAGACCAGCCATCCAGACAGCTGATGAGTATTTCTGTCTGTAATAAAGCCCTTTTGTGGGGAAAAACTCATTCTGACTGGCTAGGCCTGGCTCCCCAGTGGGTGGGCCTGTCCCCCAAGTGGGTGGGCCTATGCTCTCCCAAGCCCACCCATTCATGTGAAATCCATAGATTGGGCCTAATTTTTTTTCTTCAATTGACTGATTTACTTATATGGACTGTAAAATCATTGACTGTGGCATACAAAGGACTGTATCCTTTCATTGCCTCATTTACAAGTCATTTAGACTAATCTGTTGTACAACATTACTGTAAAGACTGCGCTGAGAGTCGGGAAGCAAGTTCAGGGAGTGAATATGTTTAATGATGTTGGTGACAGGTGTGCGCCATAAAGAGCAGCCAGATGACCTCCTGGTGACCTAGAGGCCGGAGAGGGAGCGCACGTGACAGTACCCCCTCCACGACGCCCGGCCCCTGCCGCAGGACGCTGACCAAGATGACGATCAGGAGATCAGGAGCGGACCGGTCCCCTCTGCCAAGGCACGGGAACCTGTAGATCTGGCTGATGCGCGGAGGCATGACAACCTAGAGTGCCGGAGAGAGAGCATATGTGACAGCACCCCCTCCCCGGCGCATTCGGCTCCAGCCGCAGGACGCCAACCAAAGGGACGACCCTGGGGATCAGGAGCGGACCGGTCGCCTCCGCTGAGGTGCAGAAACCTGGCAAACCGGCTGAGGCGTGAGAGGCTGATGAGCCGGCAGAGACCTCCCCGGTTCCCTTGGTCGAGGCACAGGAGCCTATCGAGCCAGCTGAGGCATGGAAGCCTATTGAACCAGCTGAGGTATGGCAGCCTGTCGAGCCAGCTGAGGCAAGGGAGCTTATCGATCCCGCTGAGGTGTGTAAACCCGTCGAGCCAGCTGAGGCAGGGGAACCTGTCGAACCCACCGAGGCATGGGAATCCGACAAACAGGCTGAGGCCTCCCAAGTATCTCCGGTTTTGACAACCGGACCCGACATCACCTCCAAAATTATGAATATTGTGGTAGCTTCTGGTCCAGGGCTACTATGCAGCTGTGGTAGAACATCTTCCAAACCGCCATGACTCCATTTATGATTGATTACTTTCTTCTCCTCTGCTCTGGGGCATTTGCCCTTAAGCTATAGGATTTTGCGCCAGCCACGCTGCAGCCAGTAACTACCCACTGACCCCAGGTTAGCCAATTAGAAGGTCCCACGACACCAGCCCAGCTCAAAGCCCCGAGGCTCTGACAAATTCAGCGCATCCAGTGGTATTAGTGCTCATAATAGGCCTCTCCACCAATTACATAATTCAACACTGACAGTATAAGGCCCTTAGTTGCCTATGGCTATCTGTGACCTTTGCAATCCAAAATAACAGCATCATATTGATTTAGAAAAAAGGATATCAAAACTAGTTCACGTGATGTCGATGACCATAGATATTGTATGATACGATTACTGAGGCATTACTCTTGTAACAGTAACATAACATTTACAGGTCATGGTGATCATGAATTAGGAATGGGATCATGAATTAGGAATGAGTCAGTCATTGGCGGTAGGTGAGGAGAACAAAAGTACCTCCTGTTGCAGGTCCTTGATTATTTTGGTCTTTTTCTCCATCTCCATCTTGAGGAACTTGATCTGTGTAGGCGAAATAAATCAAAGTAAAGACATATTTTTTTACAGACTGTTTCTTACATTTAAATTATGACATTTACGTTAAGCTATCATGAAGGTAGTAACTGTCACCAACCATGCCACCTGCCTGCACTGGATTTCATCATACAGTATGTTGTTGCACTATCTTCAAAACAGATCTATACATCCCAAGGTCAAACAACTTAAAATGATTCTCTGCCTTTAAATCAGACATCCTGCTAATGCTCCAAGTGCCTCCGTGTGGTTATATTACACGTTTTACTGCTATTTTAGTTGGCTTCTCAAGATTCACCAAAACACATATGAAACGAAGTAAAACATTATGATTCACTGCTTGTTTTGACTATGATTTATCGTAAATGTGTGTATCTAGAAAAGGTAGGTTGACTGTTGGTGGGGTTGCTGTTTCTCATATTGGATGCATTTATGCCTGTGATGGGCGACTGACTATTTTCCACTGTGTGACTCATTTCATAGCCATATGCTCATTGTGTCAGAGTGATATCTTTGTTTATTGCAATCCCTATATCGCGAGCTCGGCATGTCTCTGTAGTGCAGCCATTCCCCTTGCCCTGTATTTTAACAAGCAGTCAGGCCTTAAACGGCTGATGCAGATAGCGGCCAACCGCAGCGCAGGACTACAACTGTAAGACTGGTTAGCGGTGTGGGTGGGGGGTTATTCCAATCCCGATTCTGCTTTCTATTTCACCTCTGCGACGAAGGATTCTGAGGGAAAGGTTGTCCTTCAATGAGGCCATTGAGATTGTCCCAGGGAGGAAGGGGAGAGAATTCATTGCCCAGGTGACCTCAGCTCTGAAGGCACCCGGGGGACTGTAAACTGGGGCTAGGCGGTTGACACACGAATAACATCACAGTTCATGTTGATGTATTTGTAGTTCATGGCTCTGCCCATGGGTACGTCGATAACACATCCCAGCACAACGTTCCCTTTGGACTGTGGCACGACACACTGAAATGATGGATAGAAAATATAAAACTGTAGCATTCTACATGGTTAAGTTTTGACATTTTGAATTGTGTTATTACAGTATAATTCATTCGTATGACGTACTGGTTAAATCAATGCAATAAGCCTGAGTAATGTTGGGAGAGTTTTGTGTGTTTCCAGAGCTGTTATATAATTAAACGGTATATTGCAATGCACAGCATGTGCAACTAGTGTTACAAATACGATGCCATATTTGTTGTGAAAGTGATGAAATAACCAGGTCAATCTTTTTCATCATGATGTAATACTTTTTGGAATAGCATGCCTCCCACTGGGAAATTCAATCAAACATTTTTGTGTGTGGTTTATCTATTGGAGTTTTTCTTGGCCAACCTACCTACATTGGTTAATCTTTTAACGTTTGTTTACAGGCTGCATAACTTTACTGATGCCAGGTTCGTGGACCAGTCATACAGAGGTAATACAATTGGATCTGTGTTTAATTGACAGGCACCACAGAACCTTTTTGCTAAGAAAGTTATGAGATTTGGGCATCTAGTGTTGTTGCTACTGTCTTGTCTAAGGTACCATTCATTCATGATTGGTTAGTCATGATTGGGGGGGGGGGGCATACGCCTGTCATCTCACACCTATGTCATAATGTTATTCATTTTGTAAATAATTCTGACAGTAACCCTCCTTTTTAATTTCCACATGTAGCAGGGAAAGTGTTTGTGTTGTCCAATCTTCATGGTAGTAGGTGAGTCAGACAGACAATATAGTTATCATGCATCTAGTTAGACTATTTCTCAGCAGCGCCAGCCCGCCTTGGCCTCCTCATCTAATTGGCCTCCTCATCATCTCATCTAAAATCAAGTTTTAAAATTTTTTGTGAATCAGGTCAGATTCGGATGGAGAGTGAGTGCGTTGATCAAGATGGATAAACAAAAGTCAAAACCAAGTGGTACACAAAAACTCCCCAAAAAAGATTTACCTGATCAAGCTCATGCCAAATTACAGAAGATAACTACATCAGCAAAGCTACAATCACCTCGACTGACGAAACACCATTACAGGTAGAAGATTAGCTAAAGGCTAGAGCTGCCGCTTTCAAGGAGCGGGACTCTAACTCGGAAGCTTACGAGAAATCCTGTTATGCCCTCCGATGAACCATCAAACAGGCAAAGCTTCAATACAGGACTAAGATCGAATCATACTACCCCGGCTCTGACGCTTGACCGATGTGGCAGGGCTTGCAAACCATTACAGACTACAAAGGGAAGCTCAACCAAGAGCTGCCCAGTGACATGAGCCTACCAGACAAGTTAAACTACTTCTATGCTCGCTTCAAAGGCAAATAAAACTGAGCCATACATGAGAGCACCAGCTGTTTGGAAAATGGTGTGATCACGCTCTCCGCAGCCGATGTGAGTAAGACCTTTAAACAGGTCAATATTCACAAGGCCACAGGGCCAGAAGGATTACCAGAACGTGTACTGTGAGCATGCGCTGACCAACTGTCTTCTCTGACATCTGTAGCACTCACATCTGTAGCCATGAAGGGCTTCGAAAGGCTGATCATGGCTCACATCAACACCACTATCCAAGAAACCCTAGACCTACTACAATTTGCATACCGCCCAACAGATCCACATATGATGCAATCTCTATTGCACTCCACACTGCCCTTTCCCACTTGGACAAAAGGAACACCTATGTGAGAAAGCTATTCATTGACTACAGCTCAGCGTTCAACACCATAGTGCCCTCAAAGCTCATCAATAAGCTAAGGACCCTGGGACTTAACACCTCCCTCTGCAACTGGATCCCGGACTTCCTGACGGGTTGCCCCAAGGTGGTAAGGGTAGGTAACAACACATCCACCATGCTGATCCTCAACACAGGGGTGCGTGCTCAGTCCCTTCCTGTACTGCATGTCCAGGCACGACTCCAACACCATCATCAAGTTTGCCGATGACACAACAGTGGCAGATCTGATCACCGACAATGACGAGACAGCCTATAGGGAGGAGGTCAAGACCTGGCTGTGTGGTGCAAGGAAAACAACCTCTCCCTCAACGTGATCAAGACAAAGGAGATGATTGTGGACTACAGCAAAAAGGGGACCGAGCACAACCCCATTCGCATCAAGTTGCAGTGGAGTAGGTTGAGAGCGTCAAGTTCCTTGGTGTACACATCACCAACAAACTATCATGGTCCAAGCACACCAAGACAGTTGTGAAGAGGGCATGACAAAACCTATTCCCCCTCAGGAGACTGAAAAGATTTGGCATGGGTCCTCAGATTCTCAAAAGGTTCTACAGCTGCACCATCGAGAGCATCCTGACTGGTTGCATCACTGCCTGGTATGGCAACTGCTCGGCCTCTGACCGCAAGGCACCACAGGCCAAGCTTCCTGCCATCCAGGACCTCTATACCAGGCAGTGTCAGAGGAAGGCCCCAGCCACCCCAGTCAAAGACTGTTCCCTCTGCTACCGCACGGCAAGCGGCAAGTCTAGGTCCAAGAGACTTCTAAACAGCTTCTACCCCCAAGCCATAAGACTCCTGAACACCTAATCAAATGGCTACCCAGACTATTTGCATTGCCCCCCCCCTCTTTTTTTACACCGCTGCTACTCATATGTTATCATCTATGCATAGTCACTTTAATAACTCTACCTACATGTGCATATTACCTCAACTAACCTGTACCGGTACCCCGCTGTATATACAGTTGAAGTCGGAAGTTTTCATACACCTTAGCCAAATACATTTAAACTCAGTATTTTACAATTCCTGACATTTAATCCTAGTAAAACCCTGTCTTTGGTCAGTTAGGATCACCACTTTATTTTAAGTATGTGAAATGTGAAAATAATAGTAGAGAGTGATTTATTTCAGCTTTTATTTCTTTCATCGCATTCCTAGTGGGCCAGAAGTTTACATACACTCAATTAGCATTTGGTAGCATTGCCTTTAAACTGTTTAACTTGGGTCAAATGTTTCAGGTATCCTTCCACAAGCTTCCCACAATAAGTGTGGTGAATTGTGGCCCATTCCTCTTGACAGAGCTGTAACTGAGTCAGGTTTGTAAGCCTCCTTGCTTGCACATGCTTTTTCAGTTCTGCCCAAAAAAATTAAATAGGGTTGATGTCAGGGTTTTGTGATGGCCACTCCAATACCTTGACTTTGTTGTCCTTAAGCCATTTTGCCACAAGTTAGGAAGTATGCTTGGGGTCATTGTCCATTCGGAAGCCCCATTTGCAACCAAGCTTTAACTTCCTGACTGATGTCTTGAGATGTTGCTTCAATATATCCACACCATTTTCCTACCTCGTGATGCCATCTATTTTGTGAAGTGCACCAGTCCCTCCTGCTGCAAAGCACCCCCACAACATGATGCTGCCATCCCCGTGCTTCACGGTTGGGATGGTGTTCTTTGGCTTGCAAGCGTCCCCCTTTTTCCTCCAAACATAACGATGGTCATTATGGCCAAACAGTTCTATTTTTGTTTCATCAGACCAGAGGACATTTCACCAAAAAGTACGATCTTTGTCCCCATGTGCAGTTGCAAACCGTAGTCTGGCTTTTTTTATGGCGGTTTTGGAGCAGTGGCTTCTTCCTTGCTGAGCGGCCTGTCAGGTTATGTCGATATAGGGCTCGTTTTACTGTGGATACAGATACCTTTGTACCTGTTTCCTCCAGCATCTTGACAAGGTCCTTTGCTGTTGTTCTGGAATTGATTTGCACTTCTCACACCAAAGTACGTTCATCTCTAGGAGGCAGAGTGGTATGACGGCTGCATGGTCCCATGGTGTTTATACTTGCGTACTATCGTTTGTACAGATGAACATGACACCTTTCAGGCGTTTGGAAATTGCCCCCAAGGATGAACCAGACTTGTGGAGGGCTACAATTTTGTTTCTGAGGTCTTGGCTGATTTCTTTGGATTTTCCCATGATGTCAAGCAAAGGGGCACTGAGTTTGAAGGTAGGCATTGAAATACATCCACAGGTACACTTACAATTGACTCAAATGATGTCAATTAGCCTAGCAGAAGCTTCCAACGCCATAACATCATTTTCTGGAATTTTCCTTGCTGTTTAAAGGCACAGTCAACTTGGTGTATGTAAACTTCTGACTCACTGGAATTGTGATACAGTGATTCATAAGTGAAATAATCTGAAAATAGTCTGTAAACAGTTGTTGGAAAAGTGACCTGTGTCATGCACAAAGTAGATGTTAACAAGAAATTTGTGGAGTGGTTGAAACACTTAGGTTGGAGTCATTAAAAATAGTTTATGTCAACTTCCGACTTCAACTGTAGTCTCACTATTGTTATTTTACTGCTGCTCTTTAATTACTCGTTTCTTTAAAAATATATATATATATTACCTTTATTTAACTAGGCAAGTCAGTTAAGAACCAGTTCTTATTTTCAATGATGGCCTAGGAACAGTGGGTTAACTGCCTGTTCAGGGGCAGAACGACAGATTTGTACCTTTTCAGCTCAGGGGTTTGAACTTGCAACCTTCTGGTTACTAGTCCAACGCTCTAACCACTAAGCTACCCTGCCGTCCCTTCTTTTATATCTTATTCTTATCCATATTTTTTACAACTGTATTGTTGATTAAGGGGCTCGTGAGTAAGCATTTCACTGTAAGGTTGTTGTATTCGGCGCATATGACTAATATAATTTAATTTGATTTGATTTGTAGATAGGAGGCCTACTTAAGCCTCAGCTAGCATAAGCAGCCTCCCAGTCCCGACAGAGGCCCAGAATTGACAGTAGCCTTGCTCCTCTTCATCTTCCTCCCCTTGAGAATAGTAACAGTTCTCTAGTGATGGTGCCGGCCTTCCTTATCCGCCTCCTCTCCCAGAAAACCAAGCTGACGACTGCCAGAGACCCAGTGGTGCTCATGAGAGCGACCCCCCCCCCCTTCTGTGAATACTTGTAAGCCTACGAGTGATGAGATGGATAGCCCCGACACGTTCCAATGTGTAATATAACTAGGCTGCCAGCTACACCTTTTTGTTTTATTCCCATAGCACTACACAACTGCTTCAAATAATCAAAGCTTGATAATGAGTTGGTTATTTGAATCAGCTGCGTAGTGCTTGGGCAAAAAACAAAACGTACACCCAGGGGAAACCCAGGACCGAGTTCAGGAAACCCTGGGCTTGACTGCATTGTCTGCATAATGAAACAATCCCTAGTCGGCTATTGTTTTGAAGGTGGACTGATTGTATTAATTGGAATTAATAGACTGGTTTTATATAGCACAAACCTTCTATCCAAGCTGCAAGAGAGCATGAGGACGGCTAAGGTAGGCTATAGGTCTACAGGACAGTTGTATATTCTTAAATGTTTAATTGGTTACTGATTAGTATACGCTGTTGCATTCAACATTCATTTTACAATCTACATGTTTGAATTTCCCACTTTAATTACTTAACAAGGAAATACATTATTGCCGCCGGCCTACATTCTAAATAGCAGCATTGTGACAGCGTAGACCTATGGCTTCGTAAAACATAAACGTTTGGCTTAACATGAGAAAATGACGACCAAATAAAAATAAACATGTACCCATTAAAGCAAAGCTACATGATACTTCAAGCAGCCGCGCAGACGTCACAATTTGAGAACAATTGACCGTGATCAATAGTCGAAACTTTGAGTGGCTGACGGGCTCATATTTTTTAGGGGTGGGCAAACTTCGAGAAACCGCTACGCCTGTCACACCCTGACCTTAGTTATCTATGTTTTCTGTATTATTTTAGTCAGGTCAGGGTGTGACGAGGGTGGGTATGTGTGTTTTGTCTTGTCTAGGGTGTTTGTATATCTATGGGGTTTTGATATGTCTAGGTAAATGTAGGTCTATGGTGGCCTGAATTGGTTCCCAATCAGAGGCAGCGGTTTATCGTTGTCTCTGATTCGGGATCCAATTTAGTTTGCCATTTTCCATTTTGGTTTTGTGGGTTATTGTCTATGTGTAGTTGCATGTCAGCACTTGTTGCAATTAGCTTCACGTTCATTTTGTTAGTTTGTTTAGTGTTCTTCGTTTATTAAAGAAGAATGTATATTCTTATCACGCTGCACCTTGGTCTCCTCGTTATGACGAACGTGACAACACCAGTGAACTTACATTGAATATGTGAACCCAAACAAGGTTTCTGAACCACACATTATGAACATTTTAATTAAATGCAAATAAAATAAAAAGGGATCTTTTGAGTGGAACCACATCTTCACGGTCATCAAATTCTCTACATGTTATAGGCATTTATGATGAGTATGTGTTTCCCATCGCAAATGTCAAATTCCAAGTACAGCTACAGCTGATCGCTGTATGTGGTCCACTGGGGGTACTAAATTATAGTTTTTTGCGTGTAAGGAGAAGGAAGATACAGATTCAGCTCCTAAATGATTGATTTATTTCAGCTTTTATTTCTTGCATCACATTCCCAGTGGTCAGACGTTTACATACACTCAATTAGTATTTGGCAGCATTGCCTTTAAATTGTTTAACTTCAATCAAACGTTACGGGTAGACTTACACAATTCCCTTTAACACCGTATTGATAATTGATTAACGGTTGCACTAATTTCATAACATTTTCATCAATTCCAAATGAGGCAACCCAAGATTATGAAATGTATGAAGTGAGAACTGCTCATTAAAACATAGGCACGTTTAAAAAAATAACGTTGATGGTTTCGTGCAGTATCGTCCCGAACAAATTCATTTCACTGTGCTTGTTACTAACCCTGGTACCCACTTTTGCTGCTTAGTAGGTTAATAGAAAACATACTCTAGAGTTCCCTAGGGGCAGATTACAACTCCAATCAAACAATGTCTTCTACCCAATGCCTCACATCAAATTCGCCCAGCTACGGAAATGTCAAATAACCTCAACTCACACTCTGTTTCTTCACATAGAGCTGTAGGCATGGTCTCAATTGAAAAAAAAACTGCACCTTATTACAAACAAGACAGGTATTCATGTAGCATCATCGTGCATTTTCCAAAACTCTATTAGCACACTGAATAGTGGCAGTAGCAGAGTTATGCTGTATATGATACAACCAGGAAACTCAACTTTACAACACATTCTTGCGTTATCCCAGAAACACAGGCATTGACTTGATGCATTGCAGTAGCCAATACAATTTCCTTTAATATAGATAATTAACTCCCTTACACCTGGGACTTGTCACTCATCTGAACATGAAAATGTCAACAACGACAGTTTGATTGTTGGCTACCCACGTCAGCCACCCTTGTTCTGTGCTGTGGAAATAAGACGGACGACCATTTTTAGACGTCCATGTTGTTCGTATTAGCATATATTGAATATCTCAAAGCCATTCCACGATCTGTTTTTAACATTAATTAGGCCTCCCGTTGATTTTCTGATCATTTGTTTTGAGGGGGAATTTAGATAGCCATAAGAGATGTGGCAGTAAATATCAAGGCACAAAAAAACCTACGGGCTAATCCATAGAGTTCTTTAGGTATGAAAAAGGCTCCACATGAGTATAATGTTAATTACTGATATTATCATGGCTTTTGTAGCTGTTATAAAAGCTTTATGTGGGCCTACAGTAAAGTTCAGTTATACATAAAGGGCATACAGTAAACTGTTACCTTTAGGTTTCATTCATACAGAAGGAATAAACATGACTCTGCATGTGTGGTACCAAAGTTCCTTTGTAGCCTGCTATTCTCTGATGTCTGTATAGATTGGCAATGCAATAACGTCTGAATAGAACAGAATTTATACTAGAACGACAGCCAGGTATAATTTAAAAAGGACTGAGTTGCATGAAGGATAGAGGCCTGGATTACTGGGCAAAGGAAAAGGAATGTTTATGACAGGATGATAAAAGGAACAAAATGTAAAAAAGGTGCCTGGTCTATGAAGTTTTTATCAGAAACCTATCGTTTAAGGAGAGAGTGAAGCGTGGACCGAACTCCCTCACTATGCTTCCTATTTCTGGGTTACACCTCCAGTTGAAGTCGGAAGTTTACATGCACTTAGGTTGGAGTCATTCAAACTCGCCTTTCAACCACTCCACAAATGTCTTGTTAACAAACTATAGTTTTGGCAAGTCTGTTAGGACATCTACTTTGTGCATGACACAAGTCACTTTTCCAACAACTGTTTACAGACAGATTATTTCACTTATAATTCACTGTATGTAGTGGTGTGGGGGCTGTGCTTTGGCAAAGTGGGTGGGGTTATATCCTTCCTGTTTGGCACTGTCCGGGGGTGTCCTCGGATGGGGCCACAGTATCTCCTGACCCCTGCTGTCTCAGCCTCCAGTGTTTATGCTGCAGTAGTTTATGTGTCGGGGGGCTAGGATCAGTTTGATATATCTGGAGTACTTCTCTTGTCCTATTCGGTGTCCTGTGTGAATTTAAGTGTGCTTTATCTAATTCTCTCTTTCTCTCTTTCGTTCTCTCTCTCGGAGGACCTGAGCCCTAGGACCATGCCCCAGGACTACCTGACATGATGACTCCTTGCTGTCCCCAGTCCACCTGGCCATGCTGCTGCTCCAGTTTCAACTGTTCTGCCTTATTATTATTCGACCATGCTGGTCATTTATGAACATTTGAACATCTTGGCCATGTTCTGTTATAATCTCCACCCGGCACAGCCAGAAGAGGACTGGCCACCCCACATAGCCTGGTTCATCTCTAGGTTTCTTCCTAGGTTTTGGCCTTTCTAGGGAGTTTTTCCTAGCCACCGTGCTTCTACACCTGCATTGCTTGCTGTTTGGGGTTTTAGGCTGGGTTTCTTCTTCTTCTTTGAGCACTTTGAGATATCAGCTGATGTACGAAGGGCTATATAAATACATTTGATTTGACTTGATGACTGTATCACAATTCCAGTGAGTCAGATGTTTACATACACTAAGTTGACTGTGCCTTTAAACAGCAAGGAAAATTCCAGAAAATGATGTTATGGCTTTGGAAGCTTCTAATAGGCTAATTGACATCATTTGAGTCAATTGGAGGTGCACCTGTGGATGTATTTCAAGGCCTACCTTCAAACTCAGTGCCTCTTTGCTTGACATCATGGGAAAATCCAAAGAAATCAGCCTCAGAAAAAAACTGTAGACCTCCACAAGTCTGGTTCATCCTTGGGAGCAATTCCCAAATGCCTGAAGGTACCACATTCATCTGTACAAACAATAGTACGCAAGTATAAACACCATGGGACCACGCAGCCATCATACCACTCAGGAAGGAGACGCGTTCTGTCTCCTAGAGATGAACGTACATTGGTGCAAAAAGTGCAAATCAATCCCAGAACAACAGCAAAGGACCTTGTGAAGATGCTGGAGGAAACAGGTACAAAAGTATCTGTATCCACAGTAAAACAAGTCCTATATCGACATAACCTGAAAGGCCGCTCAGCAAGGAAGAAGCCACTGCTCCAAAACCGCCATTAAAAAAACAGACTACGGTTTGCAACTGCACATGGGGACAAAGATCGTACTTTTTGGAGAAATATCCTCTGGTCTGATGAAACAAAAATAGAACTGTTTGGCCATAAAGAACATCGTAATGTTTGGAGGAAAAAGGGGAATGCTTGCAAGCCAAAGAACACCAACCCAACCGTGAAGCACGGAGGTGGCAGCATCATGTTGTGGGGGTGCTTTCCTGCAGGAGGGACTGGTGCACTTCACAAAATAGATGGCATCATGAGGTAGGAAAATGATGTGGATATATTGAAACAACCTCTCAAAACATCAGTCAGGAAGTTAAAGATTGGTCGCAAATGGGTCTTCCAAATGGATAATGAATCCAAGCATACTTCCAAAGTTGTGGCAAAATGGCTTAAGGACAACAAAGTCAAGGTATTGGAGTGGCCATCACAAAGCCCTGACCTCAATCTTATAGAACATTTGTGGGCAGAACTGAAAAAGCGTGTGCGAGCAAGGAGGCTTACAAACCTGACTCAGTTATACCAGCTCTGTCAAGAGGAATGGGCCAAAATTCACCAAACTTATTGTGGGAAGGTTGCGGAAGGCTACCCGTAACGTTTGACCGAAGTTAAAGAATTTAAAGGCAATGCTGCCAAATACTAATTGAGTGTATGTAAACTTCTGACCATTGGGAATGTGATGCAAGAAATAAAAGCTGAAATAAATAATTCTCTCAACTATTATTCTGACATTTCACATTCTTAAAATAAAGCGGTGATCCTAACTGACCTAAGACAGGGAATTTTTACGAGGGTTAAATGTATTTGTCTAAAGTGTATGTAAACTTCCAACTTCAACTGTAGCTCTCTCACTCTCCCAGGCTGGTTATTAAGTGGTGGGAGGGAGGGGGCCAGCCAGGAGAGATGACTGCTGGGTAATGAGATGGGTGACGGGCGCCCACAGGCCCGGATGACAGGTGACAAGGGGGAGGTTAGAGGAGTGAGGTGTAGACGAGGTGAGGACGACTGAGGGCTCCTACTCACTGTGGCCTGCTGTTTTTCGGCTTGCTCCGTTGCCTCGTCCAGCTGCTTCTGCAAGGCAGCCTGGAGGGACTTCATCTCTCCCCTGTTGAAAGGAGAAGTGAGAAACTTTCAGTTAGCACATATCCTTCCCCTCTCCAACTCTTCTCTGACTTCCCGCAGTGGCGAGGCAGTAGTAATAGTATCTCAAGCACTGGCTGACTGACTGACTGAGCACTGAGTAGGATCAAGCCATCAAATCAATTCATGCTTACTTTTTCTACCAAACATTTGTGATAGAATGCGTGACGAAATACCAAACTTTAATCCAGAATACCAGTATACGATTACAGCAGCAAAGGAATTGTTCCCTTTGACTGGGCTTAGTGTAGGTTTAGAGTTTAATTACATATGACTTGGTCATGGTCCATCACTTGTGCAGTCGAGAAGCAGCATCTGCAGTCAACAGCACTGTTTGTCAAACTCAGAAAGAAAAGTCTCTCTTCACTGCTGTCCTGCCCTGTCATATTTCACATGCCAATGGTTGTGCCTGTTGGCATGAGCCCAGCCAAGCAAACATTTTTCTTTTACGCTAGTTGGTATTTCATTTTTCTGATCTCACCCTAAAACCAGCAGTATGACGTTTTAAGGGGAGACAGAACGATTTTTTAGAAGTTAGAATCTGAGGTTGACATTTAAAGGGAGCACAACACCATTTGGTGCTTAAAGTGAGCTTCAAGTCAACACGGTGAGTCAACATATTCTCACCAATATTTAGAGACTTTTGCCTATGGGCTACAAACAACCAAAAATGATTCTGAGTGACATTTTCCTCAGGCAACACAGCACTAAACTGTGAATAAAATAGTGTATAACCCATTATGGGTATCTGTGGAAAGGCAGTTACTATTTTAACCAAAGCACAAAAGTAAATGTTTGACTTTCAGTACTGTCTTCCCCTGCCCCTCCTTATATTTCATTGGCCACTCAAGTTGGCTGTATTTTTGCAGTTTTAAATATAGTAATTGGTTATGCCCAGGATTAGGTCAAATGTGGTGGTATAGACGAGGGTTAACGTTTTTGTTTTTTCATCGTGTAACCCTCACGTTTAATTATTCGACATGTGTTGACCTGAGGATGTGGCTACCATGGTTTCACATTAAAATAGTTGCTAGTTATTACTCCCTCGAAGCAATCATAAACATGCTTGAAAGCTGTCAAAAACAAATGATTTTCCATAAATCAGCAGCCTGGATCGCTTGTGATGAAGTCATTCGATAATCACTCTTGGCAATGGAACGAACCAAGAGCAGGATTCATTCGGATTTAAAGTGGAAAACAGGTGGCTGCTCAAATCGTCTGTGGACCAGGAGCCATTGCTCCAATAAAACATTGTTTTATGGTTTGTTTATGATTGTCATGTCTTATTGATATGTTGGTTTGCTATTTATAAAGCAGTAGGATATAGGTGTATACTGTGTATACCAAAGGCTGAATTTCAGGTAACATCACACTGTTCCTGCACCATAAAAGGAATGAAAAGTAATGTTGCTCTTCGAAATAATCCATATGGTAGGAATTTGCAATAGTAAATGGTTAATGGTTAAGAAGCTTAGATCTACCTCTGCTTGTGGCTGAGCGCCAGGATTTTCAGGACATCCGCCTTGGCCACGGAGTCGTCATTTTTCAGTGTCTAGAAGAGAGGAATGAGAGCTTTTTAAGTCTCACAAGAGAAATTGGTTTATTATATGACCACTCACAGTCTCACTCCAACACTCCAATGTGAAGGAGCTGATTCAAAGCACTCATAGGAACAGAAAGAATACAACAGTGCCCCTTTCGAGTGTAAATGCACACATTGCTCCAAGCTGTCATACAGTAGCCTATCTATGCTCGGGCAAAAAAAGATGTGAATAATTATTATAATTTTTCATACATATTGTGTAACGCCTCATAGATTATTGATGTGTATGCTTTTATGAGGGTAGTCAAATGCTTTTTGTGGTCCAAAAAGTATTAGTTCATTTGTAAGCTTGTAGGAACTCATATAGTTTAGATTCAGGTTTGAGGGTAATTATGAATCTTTTTTATGACACTTTTTGGGGAAGAAAATTGAAGTGGTACAGTGTCTTGTTAATAATAAATTAGATCTTCATTTCCATAAATACACTAATTTGAGTTCAATAATTGCAGCTCTGCAAGATTACTGGACGGTTTTAAAATGTGCTTCAAGTATAATAATGAGAAGAGACATTCTGAAAAATACCAATATTTTTTTAGCACAAAAATTTTAACCTGGGTGCATCCAATCAGGGTTTGATTTAGAGGGATGCTGGCACTACCACAACATATGAGGGCACCTCCGTAAGCAGTTAAAGGAATGGCCCACATTAAACCATATACTAGCACACCACAGAGCAACTGCCAAAAATCAAAGCTCTATCATGCAAAGTTTAATTATGAAGGGTTGACCCAGCACCCAAGGGATGTCTAATTAAAATAATAAACACTTAGGACAGTAAATCACCACCAGAAAGGTTAATCAGTTACACATGCATAATTGAATACTCTAAAAAGTTACTGTTGATCGTTTTCACCCCTTTTTTTGGTAAGAGATCCATCCCCCCTCGCTTCTCCCTTCATTTCCCGGTACAGGGTACACTGCCATCCAAGTCTGCACATAATCACATAATATACAGTAGCCGACTGACGTCAAAGCCTGCACCGGGGACATTGGTAGCGTAGACTACACACGGTGCCAGCCAGCCCTGACCAAAGGACAATGGATGCCAGCGAAAACTGTCAGGAGGACAACACCATGAACCCAGGTTGGCCAGGTCACTTCATACAAGTAGAAGTCATTGATTAAAACTGAAATGGGCTACAGCCATCCAAGCCTACTAAAAAGAACACAGCGGCCCAGACTAAGCCAAGGGACCACTGCCTACCACAATTGGCAAAATAGATTCCATTCAAGACTGACTAGAGGGACAATGATACTCTGGCTAACACCTGAGAGACACATTTGTGTCTGCTGGTTCTCTGTGGGACACAGGATGTTGAAAGACGAATTTTGGACTGAAAATACTCGTCAAACCAAACGTCTTTTTCAATCTATGTGTTCAATTCAATTCATTCCCTACTTGTTTGACGAGAACTGAAATGGAATCGACCACAGCCCTGATCAGTGGCGATATACAGATGTGTCAGAGAAAAAAAAAGTATTGCCCTGCTGCGGTAAACAATTTAACAACCAAATTACACTGGATTCGCAAGACCTAGGATGAACTATGTTTATGTGGTCTTCCATCCAAGCCGTGCCTTCCCCAATTCTCTACGGGAGTGATGATCATACATTTCTGTCTTTTACCTCTCATTACCTGTCATTCCCCATTCCGTCAGTCCTATTCTGCACTGTGCTCACAGGAATGGGTAACGTTGTAGCGTACATGTACACACAACATCCGGTCTATACAGCGTTTGCGGATCTGTATGTCAAAAAAACGGATGACATTAAGTTGTGGTAGATATCGAGGGTCGAAGCAGAGATACCATTCAAATAATTTCAGTGTTTGCTCAAGTCCGCCTGGACTTCCAGGTGGATAGGGTTTGCACCATTGGGACAATTCCATTTGTTCCATTGAGACAGGCAATTTCAAAATCGAGCACATCTAAAAGTATTTGAAAGATGTAAAATGATGTAATATCCAGCAGCATCACACATGCACATCCTGTCACGATAGTTATTAGATCCTCTTGTAAAATAAAAAGTCTGCAAGTAAACAAAAGGGTTGCTATCTAGAACCTAAAAGGGTTCTTCGGCTGTCCCCATAGGAGAACCTGTTGAATAACTTTTTGGGATTCCAAATAGAACCCTTTTGGTTCCATGTAGTGCCCTTTCCACAGAGGGTTCTACATGGAACCGAAAAGGGTTCTAAAAAAACCTGTGACCAAAAAGAGTTATACCGGGAACTAAAAATGGTTATCTTATTGGGACAGCTGAAGAACCCCCTTCTGGGCCATTTTTTCAAAGAGTGTAGGGACAGATTTCCCAACACCGTCACCTTGGAGTAATTTTCCAGTTTTTACAACTGTACCTCAACTACAGAAATTCCACTTCCAAGACAGCTTTGCATTCGTATTCATATCAGGGGGACTGATCGTCAAAACGAAGGACATATCGCTTATTTGCTTTTGATAAATGAGGCCCCAAGTATGTAGTGGCTCATTATACGCTAGGACAGCGGATGAGAACGAGTGAATCACAGGTTGAGCTGAATTCTTAAAAGCCATTTTTTAAAAGCCTTCGAAATAACCTCAGGGTTCCAAAGGCACTCAAAGTCATCCACCTTTCTTTAACATCCCACTATAATCTGTCAGAAAAGGAAACAGTGGGGCTCTAACCTGAAGGTTGCCTTTTATGCTGTCCAGTTCCTTTGAAGTCTTGGAGTGTTGACGCATGATGCCAGTCCGCTCGGTGAAGACCTCCTTCAGCTTCTGCTCCAGCCCCTCATAGCCATGTCTGTCAAGGGGGAGAGAGAAGAGAGAAGAGAGAGAGATTTCACTACTTTATGTCCGCCTGAGAGAATCACCCTTTATTGGCACCCTTGGGAGTAGGAGACAGTGTTAAGTGGATTAAAAGTGTTGTCATTAGAGCAAAAATGTAAAGAAATACAGACAAATTTATATCTACTGAATGCTCAGTCCTTGGTTTTGAGATAAAAAAAAAAAAGCACTTCACTCACCCTATCAATTTGGGAAAGTGTTTTACTCCGATGTGTCATTTGGCCAGAGGTCTGCCTCTGCATTTCTATCAAGTAATCCAACTGTCAGAAAGACTGAAATATCCACAACACCAATTTGTCAAATGGCTTTTCTATTTCTATATCAATCCAACTATTGGAATGTAAATTAGGACCATTTTTAATGTTGACCTTGCCAAGAGGCAAACATGACTTTTCGTGCACATGTGCATGCAAATTTAATCATTACAGACTCTTGTCTGAGAATCCTGAATGAATGCATTCCATATGATGGAATATGTATACCCAGCAAACCGGGAACATTCCAGAACTAAGTTTCCTAAGTTCTAATTAGGGTTTTATCTAATATTAGGATGATAACATCCCCAAAACACTCACAAAGAATGAAAAATATATATATTTGGGAATGTTCACAAACATTTTGTGCACAACATCTGAACAACCACCACAGAACATTCTGGGGAAGTTCTGGGAACTTTCACCTAACCAATTTTGGTTTGCTGGGTATACTGATAAAAGATTAATTGAAAAGTAATTTTTTATGAGTCCGTTTGACTTTGTCTATACCTTTCAGCTACTATTTTAGGGGTTTGCGTCTCTGACCTTACTAGCCTACCAATTGATAAAACAGACATGTGGCTCTTGAATGACAAGCACACTCGTTAGCCAAGAGAAGTAGAGTTAGGGGACAAGTGAAGTAGAGTTAGGGGACCCAGTGGGTGAAAGCTCAGGAGTGGCAAATAAAGAGCTGGAGAAGAAACTGACAGCTCTGGCCTTTTGTGGCCACGGTTGGCCATGTGAGCTCTCTCTCTCTCTCTCTCTCTCTCTCTCTCTCTCTCTCTCTCTCTCTCTCTCTCTCTCTCTCTCTCTCTCTCTCTCTCTCTCTCTCTCCCTCTCTCTCTCTCTCTGGTCAGAGATAAAGACATTGCAGCTTGCCTACATCTTCCCTAGTGCCAACTGCCGATTTCAGATTGAAAATCTATTTTTATTGAATGCAACACCCTCATTTACAAACACAAATAAACTAATCAATCTTTTGGAAGCTTCCTCAAGATCAAGCTGGTCAGCCTGTGGTTTTCAATGTAACCGGTCGTCCATTTTATATCGACATGCTGTGCATCACTGATTGCTTTCAACTCCGCACAACAGAATCATTATTTGCAAATGTTGTGCGCTTCAAAAAAACATTAAACCACTCCCCCTGTTTGACCCTCCCCTTCATTTGACATGCTAAATAGACAATAAAAGCACTCTCTACAAGTGACAAGAACATCAAGGATCTTCTACAATCAAAACCAAGAACCAGGAAGTGTAGGGGGGGAAAAAACTTCCTTCCCACACTGCAGAAATGCCTGTTAGACCAATACCCAAATGACATTGCTTTGTCTTACGTTAGAAGCTCATGGGGAAAGAGTAGAGCCGCAAGTGCATGAAAATGTGACTTATCATCTGGAGAAAAACAACAACACGCCATGCAGCTTAATGAGCTTCACTGTAAACCCCTCTGAGAGTGGATTTTGGGGAGCAGGTTTGAAACAAAATATATATACTTTGTAATTGTTTTGAATCAATGCATTCGGGCTGAATCCGGGAGGGCTCCCCACCTGTTTCGACCTGGGGCCTTGTTCCAAAAGTCTCATACACCTCAAGTCCCAAATCCCATCACCGGATCAAGCACAATAACACATAAATCAGAAATAGAAAAGCAGTTCTTAAGAAATAAATAACATGTTGAAATGTATCCTGCGCATGAGTTGCCACCGTATGGCATCTGTGAAATCTATTGCTAGCTCACGCAACAGAGAGAGGTGAGGAAATCACTCCCAGTCTGCCAGCTTATTCATTACCCAATGGAATTGGCCCATCCGCGGCAGGGGAATGAATAAGACTCGTAATTTGAGGCCCACTGAAAGAGCTATATATCATATGAAGAGTCACAGATAACAGTAAAGAACTTGGTCCGTCATTGGTGCACATGGTCCGACATAAATTGGTAATTACTGCCAAAAATGGCACCAGATACATAATTATGTTATGACCTTTCTCCGACACCAGCGTCCTGGCAACCTCTCGGTTTCACGAGAGAAAAGTGTGCTAATGAGAATCGGGTTGTCTGACAAACAGTCTTATGATCAGATACGAGGCCGCTGTCCTCAGAATTCTGCTGCCAGTGATCACATAATAACATGTTTTTTTATTTGGGCCTCTGAAATTCCCACATTCTTTTACATCCATCTTGATGTAGCATCTTAAAGTCAAGCCAGTAAAACACGACCAGCTCGAAATAATGAAAAGTATCACACACACAACAACAACAACAAAAATGCAGACAAATTAGCTTTCTCCTACATGATGAGCATCATCATTTATTGGTGGATACTGCGTAAAGTTCTCGCGGACAAACATTTCTCCAGCAAATCAAGTTTCTGAGTAATATGAGGTTGACCCTGCCATGTAAAAGAGAAGTGCTGAGCCGTGGGCCTGGAGAGGGAAAAAGTGCTGAGGTCCACAATCAACAGCAAAACAACAGCTCAATAAAGGGAAGGAGGCAAGGCCATGCCACTTTCCCTCTCTACCTAGAGAGCAGCTGCAGAAGCAGCTTGGTCTTCAGATCAGTTGACAGGGCTGGCCTGGAAACGCTCTATCGTAGCACCGGTTAACAGCTATTGACCAGGGCCTTTTTAAAAATAATGGCTAATAGCTTATGAGATCATTCAGCCTCTCTTTGCAACGCCACGGCAGTCAAAGTGTGGAAGTTATGTGTAGGAGGTGAGGGAGCGAAGCCATCTGTGAGTGTACATAAAAACAGTATGTAGGCCTGGCTCGCTTATACACACTGGTGTGTGTAAAATCAAGAATGTCCACGCTTGTTGAGGGCACAGTCGTTAGGTGTGATTCATACATTTGGCTATCTACTAGAGGGATTAAAGGAGAACCAGAAGTGAGCGTGGCTTATCTGATGGGGATACTTCCATCCAGCTACCGGGCAATGCTTAATAAATCATTAACGCAGGCATTTCTAAATATTTATATCTGCTTTTGACAAAAAATGACAATGAAATAAATCCCTTCTAATCCAACTTTGTAACAATACAATCCAAGGTGTCTCTAACAATGTGCGCTGAGAGTCGGGAAGCAAGTTCAGGGAGTGAGTGTTTTAGTAAACAAACACAAAATAATACAAAATAAGAAACACAAACAACGTACAGAAACGTAAACAATGGCGCCTTGGGAAGGAACCAAAGGGAGTGACATATAAAGGGCAGGTAATCAAGGAGGTGAGGTGAGTGTCATTATGCACTGATGTGCGTAACGATGGGGACAGGTGTGCCCCATAACAAGCAGCCTGGTGACCTACAGGCCGGAGAGGGAGCACACGTGACAGCACCCCTTCCCCGGCACGCGACTCCAGCCGCAAGACGCCAACCACAGGGACGATCCCGGGGATGAGGGGCGGACCGGTTGCCTCCTCTGAGTCGCAGAAACCTGACAAACAGGCTGAGGCATGAGAGCCTGTCGAGCCGGCTGAGACCTCCCCGTGTTGCCTCGGTCGAGGCACGGGAACCTGTTTACCCAGTTGAGGCATGGGAGCCTATCAAACCCGCTGAGGCATAGGAGCCTATCAATCCCGCTGAGGTATGGAAACCCATCGAGCCAGCTAAGGCAGGGGAACCCGTGGATCCCACCGAAGCATGGGAATCCGACAAACCGGCTGAGGCCTCCCAGGTAGCTCCATTTCTGACACCCGGACCCAACATCACGTCTAACACACACACACAAAAAACACTCTTCGGTGAGGCGTCATTCTGTAACGATGTGCGCTGAGAGTCAGGAAGCAAGTTCAGGGAGTGAGTGTTTTAATAAATAAACACGAACAACGCACAGACATGACACAGAAACAATGACGCCTGGGGAAGGAACCAAAGGGAGTGACATATAAAGGGCAGGTAATCAAGGAGGTGACGGAGTCCAGGTGAGTCATTATGCACTGATGTGCGTAGCGATGGTGAGAGGTGTGCGCCATATCAATCATCCTGGTGACCTAGAGGCCGGAGAGGGAGCACATATGACAGGGTCTCAATACTTTTGCAGACACTAACTGTAGCTGGCTGGCAATGCTTCATATTAATAGGCATTTGTCAATGACCTATTCACAATCCATAAATCTTTCTTTTAAAATAAACTAGGCACTCATTGATATTAATGGATGTACTTACTTGAAAGAATCCTACTCACACCAGAAGTAAGGATGTATGATAATAAAAGGAATATGAATAATAAGGAATTCCCATGGTGCCCCATGCGAGGACAATCCATAGATAGTATATGAACACAAAACTACACTGAGTGTGGAAAACATTAGGAACATCTTCCTAATATTGAATTGCCTCCCTTTTGCCCTCAGAACAGCCTCAATTTGTCAAGACATGAACTTTACAAGGTGTCAAAAGCGTTCCACATGGATGCGGGCCTATGTTGACTCCGATTCTTCTATTCTTGATACACGCGTGAAAAACCAAGCAGCATTTCAGTTCTCGACATACTCAAACCGATGCGCCTTAAATCTTTTGTTTTGCCCATTCATCCTCCGTATGGCACACATACACAATCCAAGTCTCAATTGTCTCAAGCATTAAAAATCATTCTTGAACCTGTCTCCTCCCCTTCATCTACACTTGACTGAAGTGGATTTAAGGTGTCATCAATAAGGGATCCTAGATTTCGCCTGGATTCACCTGGTCAGTCTATGTCATGGAAAGAGCAGGTATTCCTAATGTTTTGTAAACTCAGTGTATATTAAGCATTGCCTGGTAACAGGAACGATGGAACCCCAGCAGATAACCCTTATTTAAGAATGCGCACCGAAACCAATATTGCGTGGCGAACAAACAGAAGGGGAACATATTTTACGACGAACAAGCTACAAAATCAACAGCAGAAGTTATTTGTAAGTGCTAGCATTTAATCCGTCAAGTATAAAAGGACTTTATTTGCTGTAATGCAGATTATGAGGAGACAGCCGTGTATGTAGTGCCTCCAAGTTCAGGCTGGATTATTTGTGGCATTAAGAGGGTGCAAATAAATAGTCGTAATAAGGGGAAATGCCCAAGGCTTGTCGAAATATGTACATATTTCTTTACCCAAGCATGACTACTACTGACTCTTGTCTTCTATAAACATAGCAGACAGCAGGGAATAGGAATTGCATTGGTTGTCAGACTGACACAAAATCTTCTTTAATTGTTTGGTTGACGGACATGGTAAAATGGTAAAACAAGCTGGTGCACGATATCTAAGTAAGCCTCAAGGTTTGATAAGCTGCAGACCACACTATCTACCTAGAGAGTTTTCAACTGTACTTTTTGTAGCGGTCTACATACCACAGACCGGTGCTGGCACTAAGACCGCACTCAATGAGCTGTATTCCGCCATAAAAAAAACACAGGAAAACGCTCATCCAGAGGCGGCGCTCCTAGTGGGCAGGGGCTTTAATGCAGGGAAACTTAAATCAGTTTTACTACATTTCTATCAGCATGTTAAATGTGCAAGCAGAGGGGGAAAAAACTCTAGACCACCTTTACTCCACAGTGTGTACAAAACTCTCCCCCCTCCCTCCATTTGGAAAATCTGACCATAATTCTATCCTCCTGATCCCCGCTTACAAGCTAAAATTAAGCAGGAAGCATGGACGATAAAAAAATGGTCTGATGAAGCAGATGCAAAGCTACAGGACTGTTTTGCTAGCAGAGACTGAGTATGTTAGAATATGTTCCGGGATTCATCCAACGGCATTGAGGAGTACACCACAACAGTCGTTGGCATCATCGATATGTCCATCAATGACGTCATCCCCACAGTGACCGTATGTATATACCCCAACCAAAAGCCATGGATTAAAGGCAACATCTGCACTGAGAGCTGTCACTTTCAAAGAGTGAGACTAATCCAGAAGTGTATAATAAATCCCACTATGCCCTCCGACGAACCATCAAACAGGCAAGGCATCAATACAGGACTACGGTCGAATCGTATTACACCGGCTCTGACACTTGTCGGATATGGCAGGGCTTGCAAACCATTACAGACTACAAAGAGAAGCAAAGCCGAGAGCTGCCACAGTGACACAAGCCTACATAAGAGCTGAACCGCTTTTAGGCAAATAACACTGAAACATGCATGAGAGCACCAGATGTTTCCCGGACGACTGTGTGATCACGCTCTCCTCAGTCAATGTGAGTAAGACCGCAAAGCCAGACGGATTACCAGGACGTGTACTTTGAGCACGCGCTGATCAACTGACAAGTGTCTTCACTGACATTTTCAAGCTCTCCCTGTTCAAGTCTGTAATACCAACATGTTTTAAGCAGACTACCATAGTCCATGTACCCAAGAACACTAAGGTAACCTGCCTAAATGACTACCGACCCGTAGCGCTCATTTCTGTGTGGCATGAGATTTGGCATGAGTCCTCAGATCCTCAAAACGTTCTATAGCTGCACCACCAAGAGCATCCTGACTGGTTGCATCACTGCCTGGTATGCCAACTGCTCGGCCTCAGACCGCAAGGAACTACAGAGGGTAGTGCGTATGGCCCAGTACATCACTGGGGCCATGCTTCCTGCCTTCCAGGACCTCTATACCAGGTGGTGTCAGAGGAAGGCCCTAAAAATGGTCTAAGATTGCAGCCAGCCTAGTCATAGTCTGTTCTCTCTGCTACCACATGGCAAGTGGGACCGGAGCACCAAGTCTAGGTCCAAGAGGCTTCTAAGCAGCTTCTACCTCCAAGCCATAAGACTCCTGAACCTCTAATCAAATGATCACCCAGACTATTTGCATTCCCCCCCTCTCTTTTATGCTGCTGCTGTTCTCTTATTATCTATGGATAGTCACTTTAATAACTCTACCTACATGAACATATTGCCTCAATTACAGTTGAAGTCGTAAGTTTACATACACCTTATCCAATTACATTTACACTCAGTTTTTCACAATTCCTGACATTTAATCCTCATAAAAAATTCCCTGTCTTAGGTCAGTTAGGATCACCACTTTATTTTAAGAATGTGAAATATCAGAATAATAGTAGAGAGAAGGATTTATTTCAGCTGTTATTTCTTTCATCACATTCCCAGTGGGTCAGACGTTTACATACACTCAATTAGTATTTGGTAGCATTGCCTTTACATTTGTTAACTTTGGTCAAATGTTACGGGTAGCCTTCCACATCCTCCCACAATAAGTTGGGTGAATTTTGGCCCATTCCTCCTGACAGAGCTGGTGGAATGGCAGAACTGAGTCAGGTTTGTAGGCCTCCTTGCTCGCATACACTTTTTCAGATCTACCCACAAGTTTTCTGTATGTTTCAGGTCAGGGCTTTCTGATGGCCACTCCAATACCTTGACTTTGTTGTCCTTAAGCCATTTTGCCACAACTTTGGGAGTATGCTTGGGTCATTGCCCATTTGGAAGACCCATTTGCGACCAATCTTTAACTTCCTGACTGATGTCTTGAGATGTCGCTTCAATATATCCACATCATTTTCCTACTTCATGGTGAAATCTATTTTGTGAAGTCCACCAGTCCCTCCTGCAGGAGAGCACCCCCACAACATGATGCTGCCACCTCCGTGCTTCACGGTTGGGATGGTGTTCTTTGGCTTGCAAGCCTCCCTCTTTTCCCTCCAAACATAACAATGGTCTTTATGGCCAAACAGTTCTATTTTTGTTTCATGAGACCAGAAGACATTTCTCTAATAAAGTACGATCTTTGTCCCCATGTGCAGTCGCAAACCGTAGTCTGGCTTTTTTATGGCGGTTTTGGAGCAGTGGCTTCTTCCTTGCTGAGTGACCTCGCAGGTTATGTCGATATAGGACTCGTTTTACTGTGGATATAGATACTTCTGTACCTGTTTCCTACAGTATAGTCACAAGGTCCTTTGCTGTTGTTCTGGGATTTGCACTTTTTGCACCAATGTACAGTTTCTGATCGAGAGGGGGTCAAATACGTATTTCCCTCATTAAAATGTAAATCAATTTATAACATTTTTACGTGTGTTTTCTTGATTTTTTTGTTGTTATTCTGTCTTTCACTGTTAAAATAAACCTACCATTAAAATTATAAATGGATCATTTTTTTGTCAGTGGGCAAACGTACAAAATCAGCAGGGGATCAAATACTTTTTTCCCTCACTGAACTTTCATCTCTAGGAGACAGAACGCGTCTCCTTCCTGTGGGTATGACGACAGCGTAGTCCCATGGTGTTTATACTTGCGTATATTGTTTGTACAGATGAACATGGTACCTTCAGGCGTTTGGAAATTGCTCCCAAGGATGAACCAGACTTGTGGAGGTCAACAATTTGTTGGGCTGATTTCTTTGGCTGATTTCTTTGAATTTTCCCATGATGTCAAGCAAACAAACAATAATTGTTTGAGAAATTATTTGTGTCATGTACAAAGTAGATGACCTAACTGACTTGCCAAAACTATAGTTCGTTAACAAGAAATGTGTGGAGTGGTTGAAAAACGAGTTTAACTTTTTATGGCTGCAGGGGCAGTATTGAGTAGCTTGAATGAGAAGATGCCCATTGTAAACAGCCAGCTCCTCAGTCTCAGTTGCTAATATATGCATATTATTAGTATTGGATAAAAAAAAACTCTAAAGTTTCCAAAACTGTCAAAATATTTTCTGTGAGTATAACAGAACTGATATTGCAGGAAAATCAAAGCAGGAAGTGGCTTCTATTTTGAAAATTCCAAGTTCCATAGCCTCCCTTTGCTCCATTTAAAGGGATATGAACCAAATTCCTTTTCCTATCACTTACACAAGGTGTCAACAGTCTTCAGACAGAGTTTCAGGATTTTATTTAAAAAATGAGCCAGAACGATAACATCGCGTCAAGTAGTCACATGAGTTTTGCTCTCGCAACAGAGTTTGGATAGGTATTGCATTTCCCTCTCCTACTGTGAAAGACATTTGCAGTTGATATATTATCGATTATACAGTGCCTTGTCAAAGTATTCGGCCCCCTTGAACTTTGCGACCTTTTGCCACGATTCATGCTTCAAACATAAAGATATTTAACTGTATTTTTTGTGAAGAATCAACAACAAGTGGGACACAATCATGAAGTGGAACGACCTTTATTGGATATTTCAAACTTTTTTAACAAATCAAAAACTGAAAAATTGGACGTGCAAAATTATTCAGCCCCTTTACTTTCAGTGCAGCAAACTCTCTCCAGAAGTTCAGTGAGGATCTCTGAATGATCCAATGTTAACCTAAATGACTAATGATGATAAATACAATCCACCTGTGTGTAATCAAGTCTCCGTATAAATGCACCTGCACTGTGATAGTCTCAGAGGTCTGTTAAAAGCGCAGAGAGCATCATGAAGAACAAGGAACACACCAGGCAGGTCCGAGATACTGTTGTGAAGAAGTTTAAAGCCGGATTTGGATACAAAAAGATTTCCCAAGCTTTAAACATCCCAAGGAGCACTGTGCAAACGATAATATTGAAATGGAAGGAGTATCAGACCACTGCAAATCTACCAAGTCCTGGCCGTCCCTCTAAACTTTCAGCTCATACAAGGAGAAGACTGATCAGAGATGCAGCCAAGAGGCCCATGATCACTCTGGATAAACTGCAGAGATCTACAGCTGAGGTGGGAGACTGTTCATAGGACAACAATCAGTCGTATATTGCACAAATCTGGCCTTTATGGAAGAGTGGCAAGAAGAAAGCCATTTCTTAAAGATATCCATAAAAAGTGTTGTTTAAAGTTTGCCACAAGCCACCTGGGAGACACGCCAAACATGTGGAAGAAGGTGCTCTGGTCAGATGAAACCAAAATGGAACTTTTTGGCAACAATGCAAAATGTTATGTTTGGCGTAAAAGCAACACAGCTCATCACCCTGAACAAACTATCCCCACTGTCAAACATGGTGGTGGCAGCATCATGGTTTGGGCCTGCTTGTCTTCAGCAGGGACAGGGAAGATGGTTAAAATTGATGGGAAGATGGATGGAGCCAAATACAGGACCATTCTGGAAGAAAACCTGATGGAGTCTGCAAAAGACCTGAGACTGGGACGGAGATTTGTCTTCCAACAAGACAATGATCCAAAACATAAAGCAAAATCTACAATGGAATGGTTCAAAAATAAACATATCCAGGTGTTAGAATGGCCAAGTCAAAGTCCAGACCTGAATCCAATCGAGAATCTGTGGAAAGAACTGAAAACTGCTGTTCACAAATGCTCTCCATCCAACCTCACTGAGCTCGAGCTGTTTTGCAAATGTTTTTGAAAAATTTCAGTCTCTCGATGTGCAAAACTGATAGCGACATACCCCAAGCGACTTACAGCTGTAATCGCAGCAAAAGGTGGCGCTACAAAGTATTAAATTATTAAGGGGGCTGAATAATTTTGCACGCCCAATTTTTCAGTTTTTTATGTGTTAAAAAAGTTTGAAATATCCAATAAATGTCGTTCCACTTCATGATTGTGTCCCACTTGTTGTTTATTCTTCACAAAAAAATACAGTTTTATATCTTTATGTTTGAAGCCTGAAATGTGGCAAAAGGTCGCAAAGTTCAAGGGGGCCGAATACTTTCGCAAGGCACTGTATATTTGAAAAACAACCTGAGGATTGATTATAACAAACGTTTGGCATGTTTCTGTGGACATTATGGAAACTATTTGGAATTTGTCCACGTTGTCGTGACCGCTCTTTCCTGTGGATTTCTTTACATAACGCGGCAAACAAACAGAGGTATTTTGGATCTGAAAATAATCTTTATTGAACAAAAGGAACATTTGTTGTGTAACTGGGAGTCTTGTGAGTGAAAACATCCGAAGATCAAAGGTAAACAATTCATTTGATTGCTTTTCTGATTTTCGTGACCGAGCTACCTGATGCTAAGTGTACTTAATGTTTTGTCATGCGATAGATAAACTTACACAAACGCGTGGATTGCTTTTGCTGTAAAGCATCATTTCAAAATCTGACACGACACGATGGATTAACAAAAGGCTAAACTGTGTTTTGCAATATTGCACTTGTGATTTCATGAATATAAATATTTATAGTAATATTTGTATGAAGCGCTATGCTATTCAGCGGTTGTTGATGACACTTATCCCGATATCGGGATTGCAGCCATAACAAGTTAATGGCGCCAACCTAAGTGTATGTAAACTTCCGACTTCAACTGTACCTCGACTAACCGGTGCCCCCACATATTGACTCTGTACCGGTACCCCCTGTATATAATCTCGCTATTGTTATTTAACTGCTGCTCTTTAATCCCTTGTTCCTTTTATTTCTTATTTCTTATTTTTTAAACTGCATTGTTGATCAATGTCAGTATATTGATCTAAGTCATATTCAGTGACAGCATCCAAAGCCAGCTAACAAGAGTTGTTTCTATCTCCCTCCAAGGTCTTGCATGAGATGAATGTTCTTTCTTTTCCTATTGATTTGTTTTTCTTTGTGATTTATATCTGAAATTAAAGAGTGGGGGTTCTGAGGTTAAAAGAGACACTAAAATTTAAATTTGCATGCCTATGAAAAAAAAACGGATTAGGTTTCTTAATTATTTAGGGAGTGGTGTGTGTTTGTAGGTGTGTGCGTTTTTGTAATGTGATCCACTACCCAATTTCTTTGTCAGGGACCTACTTATGAAAAAGGGCCTGAAAACTTTTGATTAACGAATTGATTCATACATTTTTCACTGATACAACAGTAATCTGATTATATTTCGTAATTAAAAAGTAATTCACTGTTCTGAGAAATATGTTGAAAAAGTTCAACTACCTTAATCAGGTGCAAATAAGCACATTTCACATTCATTTGTGTTAACACATTGCTGACTAGTTTTTTCAGCAGATAATGAAATATTTGACTTATCATTGGGAATGGAAAGATTGCAGTGTCAGTTCCATTGATTCACTTGCCCCAGTCTGCTGCCCCCACATAACTGTGACAAGTCTAAATGAAACTTGAGATAGATGGAGTATTCTATTGAATCCTAGAAGACCTAGTTTCAAAAAATCTTAGACCTTTCCTTTTAAGAGGCCACCCAAATCAATTCCCTGAGGTAACGCTGTGTGCCTATGTGTGTAAATCCCCTGACTGAACTGACCTGGCCTGCATCTTCAATGATCAACCAGAACAAATGATTTCAGGGTGGACCTTTGGGGACCAGCACGACCCAAAAATTCCCCCTGCTTATACATGTGTAGGGTAAAGATGCATTGCAGATATATGAGACCATTTTCAGTGTCACCTAAACCAAGCTGGTACACAGCAACTGATGCAATGGACTTTATTGTGTAGAAGTTTTACAATAAACTGAGCAAGGAAGTGAAACATTCTACAATGAACAGGAATCTCTCGCCATATGCTTTTTCTTTCACGTAAGCAAGGCCAGGTAATTTGTCCATCACTTAAATTGCATACGATTCGACAGTGTTCGAATTTGAAGAAATTGCAATAGAAATACTTAGCATAATAAATTAATCAATTCAATAATTTCTTGCAGGCATTTTCATGCATAGGTTTATGGCAATTACTTCCCTTGACGTTAAACACTCTGTCATTCTGTTATTTCCTCTTTGGAGACAGCATTATATTTTGGACATTCATTTAAATATTGTTTATGAATAACGCATCAAATATATATAATGACATTTAAAGAAAAAATCCACCCCACTATCTTTGCTATTTGTTTCATTAGACCATTATTCATTTATTCCCATAATGTTTCGTATGTCAACAATCAAGTTTTCAATATACAGAAATACAGCCAGCAATTTATCAAGTAAGAATGTTTCTAGTCTCCCGGGTGGCGCAGTGGTTAAGGGTGCTGTACTGCAGCGCCAGCTGTGCCACCAGAGACTCTGTGTTTGCGCCCAGGCTCTGTCGCAACTGGCTGTGACCAGGTCTGTGGAGCGATGCACAATTGGCCTAGTGTTGTCCGGGTTAAGGAGGGTTTGGCCGGTAGGGATATCCTTGTCTCATCGTGCACCAGCGACTCCTGTGGTGGGCCGGGTGCAGTGCGCGCTAACCAAGGTTGCCAGGTGCACAGTGTTTCCTTTGACACATTGGTGCGGCTGGCTGGATGCTCGGTGTGTTAAGACGCAGTGTGGCTTGGTTGGGTTGTGTATCGGAGGACGCATGACTTTCAACCTTCGTCTCTCCTGAGCCCGAACGGGAGTTGTAGCAATGAGACAATAGTAGCTACTAAAAACAATTGGATACCACGAAAAAGGATTCAAAATAAATACATTTTAAAAATAAAATAATTTTGCTAGGACTGTTTGGGAGTGGTGTGACTCGGGTAGGGGGAATACTTAAAACGTCCTGTTATTGGAAGAGGTTTGGAACGCTCTTTCTTATTGGTCTATTTACTGCCTCACTCTATTCCGCCAACAGCTTTTACCAACAGCTCCAACAGCCTTTACACTAAAATGGCATCGTAAGGTTAACAATTTCACAGTATTATTCCAACCTCATAGTGTGGAAGTATATTGTAATGAAAACAGCAAGGAGCAGGTCTCGAACCCTCGACCTTCTAGCTTGAGGTCCGGCGCGCTATCGACTGTGCCCGCAAAAGCATGCTCGTGCGGCAGGGTCGATTTCCGCTCTTATAAACCCAGGGTCGTTACAATATGTAAAACACAGGAAAACCGTGTTCGCCCCGGGGCAAAACAGAGGTGGGGAGAGTCCAAATCGCAGTACATATTCTACTGTTCTATTGATTGCGCAACGATGTCCGAGAGAAAAAAAAGTGTGTTCACGGTTTGTAGTAACTTCTTAGACGTTGTAATATCCCAAATGGATGTGGCTGTTTCACCATTAAGGATTCCAGCTTTAAGCCTATCTTAAGGTGTAAACCAAATGTACTTGCTTGGAGGTGAGAGCTTGTCAGCATTCGGTCTGCTCTCTCCTCGGTCATGCACACTCTGAATCGTTTTCACAGTAGACGTTCAACATGAAACCATCCTCCCAGCTGTGGCCGCGTCTCGAAACGGCATACTTTATTTAATAACACTTGGCCCGAGTCGTCTAGACGCGCAGCCTGCATTAAAGTGTCACCTGGCGAAGGGGAAAAAACCTAGGGGGAAATCGCTTTTTCAGGCAACTTTAATATCCGGACTGTGTTTGTGCGCACCATATCACTTCTGTGCCTTTAATAAATACGCCCTGGTACACAAAGAGACAAGGAGCGCCTTGCTCCTTCCCGCCTGATTTACACACGAGTTGTGACTCACTCTCCCTTCCTGTGATAGGAGGCAGAAGCTCTCAACTGGGTCCTATTTTACAAAGAGGGTGTTAAAAAGATAGATTTGAGCAAGGTTGCCAGCTCCAATGAAATCTTTGACATAGTGTTTTCGAATTCTAGCTCCCACCAACATCCAGTTCCTGTAATGTGTTGTGAGCCCCTGTGCAAATCTTGTGTTCCAATCAAGCTGAATGCCGTTACACTCATTTCTTTGAAAGGCACACATGCCAAACATACAAATCTACACAGTATCTCTCTATTGAGGCTATAGATAATACACTTCCACTGTGTGGGAGAGAGAGAACACCTTTTCAGTCGAAGAAATTTGAAAACGACTACAAAATTAATTTGGGCTGCTGCAAAGTCAGTACACACCTACAAACCAGGCAGAAATGTGTAGGATGAGAAAGTCATAGAGCGAGTAACATTCAGCCCCGTTCAAAAAAATAATTCCACATAACATCTTATATTCCGTTGAATTCCGCTGTTTCCTCTTATTCATTTAGAATGATGTTATGGCCTTGTAAAACATGTGCCATATAGAATAGACTATAGTATGATTATTCTATACTCTTTTATATGGTTGTATGATGTCAATATCTTCTCAGTGTGCCAATGTAGAAAGAAAGCAAACAAACACATATGTACATGTGAGGTTTTGCAAGCCTTTCGAGTTAAAGCTCACATCTTTCACTCCTACTAATTAAAAATTGATCCTGCTGTCACAGAAGGACGATAACTGCGTCCATGAACCCAGACACACAATGGAAAACTGTCACGACTTCCGTTGAAGTCGGCTCCTCTCCTTGTTCAGGCAGCGTTCGGCGGTTGACGTCACCGGCTTTCTAGCCATCGCCGCTCCATTTTTCATGTATCCATTTGTTTTGTCTTGTTCCCTGCACACCTGGTTTTCATCCCCCAATCAATTCATATGTATTTATTCCTCTGTTCCCCATCATGTCTTTGTGTAGGATTGTTTGTGTTTCGTGTAGTTTGAAAAGTGTGCCTGTTCACTACACTCTACTCTCCTGCACCTGACTTTGCCTCCAATACACACTCCGAAACAAAAACGACTTAATATGAAATGCATTATTTGAGAATGGTGGACAAAAACGGGTTGGATAGAGCACGATAGCAGAGCATCAGTGTAATGGGCCGTAGTGGTAAAATGGGATAAAAGGGGGATGATGCGAGCAACCAAAGCTTCTTGGTCAGACCACATGATTAGTTCTCGGTTTGTAAATAAGTAAAGGCTGTATAATCGCCTTACACACACACCACAATAAGCAGATGTGTTTGGAAGCAGCACTACATCTCAAGAATTTACCTCCCATGAATTCTGTTCCTTTGCAGAGAGAGTGGAATAGCCAGGAAAAATACAATGCATTGTGTTCCTGCCTAATCACATGTAAGTGTGGAATAATGACCAATCAAAGATGTGTTTTGAGATCTACTGCATTGCATTGGGGGTTTTACAGCACCACTGATCTACAAATCATGATTCTGCTCCTCATCTTGCTCAAACTGATCCCCTCAAGCAAGCCGGTTATCTATGGCTGTGGTTCTCAAACATCTCCTCGGGGACCCCCAGCCATTCCTTGTATTTGATCTATTTCAGGATTTTCAAAGCTAGCACACCTGATTCAACTTGTCAACTAATCATCAAGCCTTTGACAAGGTCAGTCATGTGAGCTAGTTCAGGGCTACAACAACATTGTGAAATGTCTGGGGGTCCCTGAGGAGAGGTTAGAGAAGCAATGATCTACATATGAGAGCTATAGTGGCTCTGTGGGTCCTTCTGACCAATAGCAAAGGAAGAAGTGAAGTTGACAATAGGCAAGCTCATGCACCTGATTCACATCAAGGGCAATCAGTGAAGCTTCTGCCCCACTTTCAAGTGTAATTCAGAGAGAGGGAAGAAGAATGAGCCGAGAGGGGAGGAAGGAGAGAGCGAGTGAGTGAGAGAGGGTGGGGAATTTGGAATTGGATGACGGATGGGACTTGATTACTGGTTAACGACACTGCTGGTGCTCCATTCCGTTTTGGATGACAAATCCTCTGGCGGTGGGATGATCAATTTAGAGTAGGCAAGACCCTGTTTGACTCCATTGTTTAGGCACAGTCGGGCATGTCTCTGGGAGTGCTTTGAGTTTGTTTTCCGTCACTTATTTGCTACAGTGATTTGCCACTTCACCAACTCCTCAATAAAATCCCCCAATCAGGCTTTTCATTAAATTGGTTTGTGTTCCACTGGTCTACTGTGTAGAACACCGTCACAAGGTTAGATGTCTCTTCTCCACACTATCGTGGCAGAGTTGCAAGACGGACATGATGAAATGCAAAGTCGAGCATGCAATATGGATCTTTTCACAAAATCGCAGCTTAACAAAGAGGAAAGGCTCAGAAAGGATGACTGACACGCTGAAATGAAACTCTTGACAGGTTTGAAATTGACATTCACACATCAACAAACATTTTGAATTATAAACATCAGGGAGGAGTGGGCTAAGATGAGACACCATACATTACTGTTATGAAGGGAATATGTGGTTCTATTACATTGATGTGTAATATAAATTGTTGTTCAACGGTGACCTAACCCCTCAAACCGCCTCTTTAATAACTATCCTACTCAGATATTCCAAGAGGAGCTATCTTACATGCTGAGAATACATCATATTTTGCCACAAGTCTTTAAGCATCTGAGACTGTCGTGTAGTTTCTCTTTTACATTGCATGGAATGTGAGCTGACTGAATTAAAGCCAAAAAACAACAATATATACATTGAGTAGGCTGGTCTGAGAATTAAGTTGAATACAGATGTTTTGTCCATCAACGCCAATGTCTGTCAGATATTGACATTTTCTCCAGAAATATGGGCAGGTTAATTACCTCAATCCTAACCTCGAAAAGCCCTTACTTCTCCCTAACCCCATCCTTCACCTCAACCACAAACTTAAATTCAGAATCATAACCCTCACAATGATGGAAATAAGATGAAATTGGAGGGTTTGATAAAAATGTAAAATATGGCATAGTCAGTTCTTTCAAAACATCAATACGAGATGTTGGCCTACCCAAATACTGCACATTTATCTGACCTTTCCCCAAAATGTCTGCATGCTATGAAAAAGGCATCACACCAAAAAAATATCTTATTTGTCCTCTATAGCCCATCAAAGTCAGATCAGCCTGGAATATAAAACAAACCAACATTCAACGATTCACCACATTCTTGTTAAATAATTCCAATTGCTTCAATGTCAAATTCATTTTGAACGGCATAAAACCTCTGACTACACTATAGCACAGACCCTACCAGACAACGCCGTCTGACATACATTTGATTAAATTAGCAGCTAATGTGTTGCTTTTTCTTTCACAGCATTGTTAACAGGAATCCAAACACGTTACAGTGTAACAACACTGTCTTTTTATTCTAAAATCTAGTTCATGTATTTAATAAGAACCTCGACAACAGGAAAAATCCAATCCTATCTGCATAACATGTTCATAACAATAGACATTTAAAAATATACTCTGCCAGCGCCACAAAACTAGATCCTTCACATCAAGCCCCAGGCGTGTTTTTATTTTACACCATGCTGAATTAATAAATGAAGGAATCCATACACCCATAGAGTGGAAGTGCCCATGATGTTTTCAAGCTAATGGAAAGATATAACCCCCTGAATTTGAATTACAGTTCTACAAACTCCTTGCATCCAGAGAATCAACAGTGGTATGCCAAATGCAGAGTTGCTTTCGATCTCGCTGAGAAACCCAGTGTTGACATCTCTCATTTGTAGCTGCTGTGTGATCACAATAAAGACATTAGAGGAGATGTTTGCACTTTGAGTGACTCACGTTGTGGTTTTTGTTGACTTTTGCTGTATGGGAATCATCTTGCCTCCTTCTCCAGCAGCAGTGTAGCACACACATTTTAATTAAGGCAGATAGATTACCAATAAACAAAAAAGTCTTTGTCCCATTTCAAAGAGCAGCGCAACATTCAGAATCAATCTAAATTCATCACACTCGGGGCACCTGCTTTCACAACTGCGCGGGGGGTCCTGGCTGACGAGAGAGAGACGACAACGGACAGCAATCTGACAGAAGCATCCAAGTCAAAATACCTCCTCTCAATTTAGCTGTGCGAAGCAGGCCAAAAAGCCACTGTAGGTCACTTCAAGGCTCCACACCCCGACACAAAACAATTTTCCCAGAGGACCAAATCCACTTGTGCCCAGACAAACGTTCGTGAAAACAAGCTAATGCGGTGTTACTGTACCTTGTGCCAACCTGGGCGAGCCTGTTTTTGATAATGGCAAAATTCATTGGACTTACACATCGAGTGAATGAATGGCATTACCATTGGGGGGGGGGGGGGGTCACGTTTTGGCAGGGCTCGACATTAACGTGTGTTCCCTTGTCCGGAACAACAACACAAAAAAATGTTGGGCAAGCAGAATATAGATTTACTTTGATCAGAATTGGATCAGTGTCCTGTGGATGCAGAGTTTTGCACGCTCTTCTCCCAATTACTGCACAGTGCATCGGGGTAGAATTGCATTGAACTGACAGGCACAATAGGCCTTTTTCAATTACCTTTTGTGATCAAAGTGCAGAGCCATGTGTAAACTCGTGTGCACATCCGTTGTCATTCCTCGCTAGCTTGTGAATTATTTGCCCAATTAAAGCACATTTCTGGTCAGCAAATAGTGTTCGTATGGCCATGAAAATCATGGAAAAGTTCATGTGTGAATCACATGCTTGTGTGTCAGTGCGAGTGGGCCTAAGGAGTGGGGGAGAGACATTGCAGCAGCAGATTGTCTGTTGTCTATTAGATAGCCAATTCAAAGCACACTGTGCTGCCTGGTTAGTTAACTTTCCAGCAATTAGCATATACACTGAATACAAAATATAAATGCAGCATTTTTGCACATAATTTGAGAGAAATGAGCTTTTTGTGTGTGTATGGGACATTTCTGGGATATTTTATTTCAACTCATGAAGCATGGGACCAACGCTTTACATGTCACATTTATATTTTTGTTCAGTTTATTAATGTCATCGTGTCACGTTCGCAAGGAGAGGCGGACCAAGACGCAGCGTGATATTGGGTTCCACATCTTTTAACCCGTGAAACACACAAAAAAAACAATAAAGGGCAAACGACACATGAAGACAATGATGTGCTCACAGGCAACGACACATGAACAAAGATCCCACAAAACACAGTGGGGAAATGGCTGCCTAAATACGATCCCCAATCAGAGACAACGATAAACAGCTGCCTCTGATTGGGTACCATACCAACAGAAACAAAGACACTAGATACCCACCCTAGTCACATCCCGACCTAACCAAAATAGAGAATAAAAAGTCTATGGTCAGGGCGTGACACAGTCATGTGGTGTCCTAAAAAAAAAAGAGTTCACTGGCACTCCTGCAAATGGCCGACATGCAATTGATGCACAGGGGTGCGTTCATTAACCGCAGCAAACTCCGGTTGTAAAACAAGTCTCTCAAGCGTTCAATATTGGGAGGTGAGAAATAAAGACACGACAAGTATTTGGTTGTAATTGTAATGTTGCCATATTTTATAGGCAACTAAGGGTGAACAACCATCCGCCAAGAGCGCCTTAAAGTGGTTCCTTGCGTCATACCCTTTTTACAGGATTGTGTGAACAATCAGTCCCACTTGTCCAAAGGACAAGTGGCTTAAAAAGTTAATGCCAAGCCCTGATTAGGCATTAGTGTTAATTTACTGTAGAGTAATTTAGTCTTACATTAACTAAATTGCCTAAGCTCATGGCTAGCTTAACAAACTCATATACATGATTAACACTTTCATATTTTATTTGTACTTAACCTTTATTTTATCAGGGAGTCATACCAAGACCAAGGTCTCTTTTACAGGTAAGCCCTCAATTACGCACAAAATATATATACAAAATGCAAGCAGAAAGAAAAACTCTGTCATACTTTTTAAACACATTCATCAGGAATAAGGTCCTCAAATCAGCTTTCTGAATTACCCTAGAGGCACCAGAACATCAAATGTAAGAACATGTTTTAGATTGTTCCACAAATAAGGTGCAAGAAAGCTGATTTAACTAACTCATTAGAGACCAAAGGAATTTCCAGAGTTAGCCATCCCTGAGACCGGGTGTGGTAACTCGTATGTCTAAAGTAGTATCGGTGTTAGGTACAGTGGGACTTTTAGTAAAAGGGCTTTATAAATCAATAAACACAAAAACATAGCAATGTATCAACCGACGTGACATCAATGGAGGCACACCAACTTTCTGGTAGAGAATGCTGTGATGATGTCACGCTTATTAAAGCGTAACATCATGAACTTCAGCTAATGGCTTTAATGAAGTGGCAGCTGCGTTCATATAGATCAGTGGTTCCCAAACGTTTTATAGTCCCGTACCGCTTCAAACATTCACCCCTCCAGCCTCAAACGTTGTTTTTTGCCATCATTGTAAGCCAGCCACACACTATACGATACATTTATTAAACATAAGAATTGAGTGCAAGTTTGTCACAAACCCAGCTCGTGGGAAGTGACAAAGAGCACAAATAATTATAATAATCAATAATTTAGCTCTTTATTTAGCCATCTTACATATAAAAGCTTATTTGTTGATTAAAAAAAAGGTGAAAAACTCACAGGTTAATGAAAAGAGTGTGCCTGAAAGGATGCACATAACTCTGCAATGTTGGGTTGTAGTGGCATATATTATTATTATATTATTATATATATTATATAGTAGAGAGTCTCAGTCATAAAACATTTTCCACACACAGTCTGCCTGTATTTAGTTTTCATGCTAGTGAGGGCCGAGAATCCACTCTCACACAGGTACCTGGTTGCAAAGGGCATCAGTATCTTAACAGCGCAATTTGCCAAGGCAAGAAACTGAGCGCAGCCCAATCCAGAAATCTGGCAGTGGCTTCAGATTAAACTCTATTTTCACAGAACCGCTTGTTGCAATTTATATTGGTGTTACGTACGCCTCTAGGAAGAGGGAACGCAACACCCTGCTACAACTCAACTCCCCGTGGAGTGAAAGAGGTATGGGACTGTGGATGGCAAAGGCAGAGACTTACCGCTTACTGGGAATTTATTCCTTCACACGGTAATTTGGAGAAAAGGGGGCTGAACGGAACCAAAGCAAAGAAAGTAAATGTCAAAGCCCCCTCTCCTATCTTACCTGCCTACCCACTACTTACCTAACGTGGCACCTCCTGGTGCACTAACCAAAATACAGGGGGTGATCCGCCCAGGTCTTACCTAGTGTGCATAAACAGTGAATACTACGGGTTATGTATGCCCACGGGCCTCTTGCCTAACCACTCCCTAGGTGCCTTCCCCTTCCCCCCGGGGAACTAATGAAACAGAATAACACAAACAATGACAATAATAAAATAAACTGCATCCTATTGACAAACACAGGACAGACTAATAAGCGCTCTCTCAGCAACAACCAACATAGGACATGCCAATCAGCTCTCTCAGCAACAACCACAGAACATAATCTCTCTCTCAGCAACAACCAACACAGGACACACTAATCAGCGCTCTCAGAAGCAACCACAGATCATCATCTCTCTCTCAGCAACAACCACAGAACATAATCTCTCTCTCAGCAACAACCAACACAGGACACACTAATCAGCGCTCTCAGAAGCAACCACAGAACATCATCTCTCTCTCAGCAACAACCACAAAACATCATCTCTCTCTCAGCAACAACCACAAAACATCATCTCTCTCTCAGCAACAACCAACACAGGATACACTAATCATCCTCAGCTCCTTCTAAGAAACAACTGACACAGACTATCACCCTCAGCTCTCTCCTAACAAAGGAACACTGGCTTATATGGCTGGAGAAGGAGTCTGTAATGGGATACAGCTGTGTCCTCTGACGAGAGGGCAGGGTCAGCTCCAATTAGCAATGGGGCCGACCAATCAGCTGCTTGGGGGAATTTCAGGAAGCCATCCTGAAACACACATACAAACAAAACCACAACACAGAAACTGGGGAACGTAACAATTGGTGAGTGGACTGGAGCCAGTGCATGAAAGGGATAACGAATCCAGTTCTTTGTGTCGTCCGTTTCGGGAAAGTACCTGCGTAGTTGCTCACTCAGGTGCTTCGAAATATCAAATTTGACGTTGTCCGTAAACTTGAGTTAATTTGCCCACAAAAAAAATCATACAATGGAAAAACAATGTTGTCCTTGTTAATGCAGACAGAAAAGAGCTCCAACTAATTAATCATAGCCTCAAATTTGTCCCGCACATTGAATATGGTTGCGGAGAGTCCCTGTAAATCCTAGATTTAGGTCATTCAGGCGAGAAAAAACATCACTCAGACTGGCCAGTCGTTTGAGAAGCTCGTCATCATGCAAGCAGTCAGACAAGTGAAAATTATGGTAAACTCAAAAAAACGTGTCAGTACTTTGCCCCTTGCGTTACCACTCCACTATGTCTCCCTGTCATGGCTTTTGTGCCATCAGATCATACAGCAACACATCTTGACCACCAAATTCCATTTGATGTCACAAAGCAGTCTAGTGCTTTAAAAATATAATCTCCTGTTGTCCTGGGTTCCAGTGGCTTGCAGAAGAGGATATCTTCCTTAATTGACCCCCCCAATAAACGTAATGGACATATACCAGGAGCTGTGCCAGGCTGTTGACTCATCCAGCTGTAACGCACAGATAGTTGCACGTAAGTCATTGTCGGCTGCGTACACGCCAAGCACTCATTTCTGTTCCAGCAGGCTCGCCTATTATGTAAAAAGTACTGTTCCATCTGGTGGAAACGTCTTGCTTAAGCCTTTTCATTTTCACTCCAAGCTGCTTCTCTATTGCTTGCAGGCGGCTGTATGCTAGCTGTGAGCGTTTAGAATGGCTGTCTTCCTACCTGTTGCCACTGTGTCAGATATGCTGCGTTGGGCCAAAACACCTTCATTCACAGCCAGTTGCAGCGTGTGTGACAAGCTTTTGTCATGTTACTTGCATTATCACATAGCACAGCGTGTACTTTGTCGTTGGGGATTTTCCCAAATTTCAAACACGTTCTCAAATGCCATTGAAATGGTAGCAGCGGTATCAGAACCAGCAGATTCTTGAGCATGCAATACGGCTTTCCTCCTTACGAAGTCCTCGTCAACCCACTGTGCTGCCAGACTCAGTATGCGCATGGGGCTGACATCACTGGTCCAAATGTCAGTTGTGAAGCTAATAGCAGTGACGCCCATAGCAAGTAGCTCATGGATGTGCGTTTTAACTAATACTGTGTAACTGCAGTAGGGCAACATCTGAAAAATAGCACCTACCTGGTAGTTGTGTACCGGGGCTCAAGGTGCTCGACCAGTCGGCGAAAGCCAGCATCATCCACCGCAGAGAACAGTTGATTGTCAAGGGCAATGAATTCCATTATCTTGGCGTTAATAGATTTTGCCTTTGAGTTGTCGCACTGAAATGTTCTTACTCTTTCAAATGACTGCTCAACTTGAGCTTGTTTAGTTGTTGCAAGTGTGCGCTTAGTTTTTTTTCTGCTTTTGTTCGAAGTAGTTGCTGAACATCTGGGTGTGATGCACTTTCAAATGAGTAATTTAGTTTGTGGTATTGAAAGATTTCACTTTCTCTGCTCCTCGGGAAATAATAGCAGCACAAATGTTGCATATGGCCTTTTTGTTATCTTCCTTTGAAACTTCAAAATAGATCCACACCGCAGACATTGTGGGCCAGGTTGGGAATGCTGTGTTGCACATGTAACGTCATCTACCTACATTATACAGGTATGCACATCAGCTTTGATATCGGTTTTGCACATCACATAAATGCCTGATTTAACACCATCAGTAGAAAAACATTATCTTCTATCTGTCAAGTAATTGTTAAACCAGTTATATGCAGCCTGGTCTAGGCCAATTGAGGAAAGCCTCTGAATTAGCAGTGAGTGACCAACAGTATCGAAAGCCTTTGACAGGTCAATGAAGAGGGCAGCACAATGTTGCCTTTTATCCATACAGTTAAGCACATCATTTATCACTAGGGATGCAGCAGAGATAGTGCTATGACCTGGTCTAAAACCCAACTGATGTACATTTAGAATACATTTAAAGGATTTTAATATTTTAACTAGGCAAGAAAGTAAAAAAAAAATAGGCAGATAATTATTTGGGTCACATGGGTCACCACCTTTGTGAAGGGGGATTACATGGGCCGTCTTCCAAACCTTGGGGAGGGTACCAGATATAATCGTCAGGTTAAAAATATTGGTTAATGATTGAGCAATCAGCAAAAATGGATCAAGCATATCTGCTCCTTTGGATTGGTGGAGTGCTGCAGAGATGTTTGTCCTTCTGTAAGGTTCTCCCATCTCCACAGAGGAACTCTGGAGCTCTGTCAGAGTGACTATCGGGTTCTTGATCACCTCCCTGACCAAGGCCCTCCTCCTCCGATTGATTAGTTTGGCCTGGCGGCCAGCTCTATGAAGAGTCTTGGTGGTTCTAGAATTCTTCCACTTAAGAATGATGGCGTCAACTGTGTTCTTGTGGAACTTCAACCATTCCCCAGATCTGTGCCTCGACACAATCCTGTCTCGGAGTTCTACAGACAATTCCTTCAACCTCATGGCTTGGTCTTTGCTCTGACATGCACTGTCAACTGTGAAACCTTATATAGACAGGTGTGTGCCTTTCCAAATCATGTCCAATCAATTTAATTTACCACAGGTGGACTCCAATCAAGTTGTCGAAACATCTAAAGGATGAGCAATGGAAACAGGATGCACCTGAGCTCGATTTGGAGTCTCATAGCATACTCATACCTAATGTAAATAAGGTATTTAAGTTTTTTATTTAGAATACATTTGCTCAAATGTAGGAAGGGGGAGGGATCCCAGCAACAAATAAATATGTATTCTGGTTTATGGACACATCAACAACCAGTGGCAAGAATGTATTCCGAACATAAATATTTAAAGATTGGGATGCCATGAATTTAGACTTGACATATATGGCCACTGCCTCCCCCTTTCTGTAACGTCACATCTGAATACATTATAATAATGTACGTCAATGTTTTCTATCACAGAACCATTTCACCATGTTTCCCGAGAGAGCCAGAATGTCAGGACATGAGTCCTGTACCCAAATGTCAATTGTGTCCATTTTATTTTTAAGCTCTTTCCCATGAGAGCCAGCAGGCATATTCAACTACTATTACTAGGATTAGACGCCCTAATTCTTTTGAGTTATGTCATTATTGGAGTTTATGAGCTTATGTAAGACGTACAATCGTTGCCACCCACAACCATTTGCACAAGTGTGATTGTAAACAAATAATCAAAACTTCATGGCAGCTGACCTGGAGTATGCTCACACAAGATTATAAGAGAGCAACATCAAACCACCATCAAGTGCTGAGTCAGTGTACAGTGAGCAGGAAAGCTGTGTAGCAAATGCCAAGACGAGCTACTAAAATATGTAATGCACTCAATGAAGGTGACTCAAATCCGCTCTTTTCAAGTGTATCACTGCCGAAAGCCATTAGTCTATGTGCCAATTGACTGGATCGTCGTTGATCTGAAATAATCGGAAGACATGTTTAGATAGAGAGAAAAAACATGAGGCGTGGAAGAAAACTTGTTGCTGAACCTACTTCTGGAGCCAGCCCATCATTTCTGAAGAACGTTGAAGATTTGTCTAAAACACTGAGACACCTCCTTGAGTTGTTACATTTGGTTAACTTGGGGGAAAACGGATGGCCTGAGGGGAAACCGAATGAGTGCAGATCCCCCAAAGGATTGGGATGAGAGGGCTAATGTTGTCTCATGAGAGCTTCAATCAACGAGTAAATGGAAAAGTCGATCTCACCTGCATGTACTGTCCAAATGTGTACACGGCATAGTTTACAACAGGGGTTTACAAACGTTTTTGGTCCGCAACCCCATTTTGATATTCTCATTTTTTGGGGGACCCCACCATAGAAATAAAGTGACGTAATCAACGGCCAATGTTTACGTTTTTAATTGGCAGTCTATTACAAATCAGTCTGACAGTATCTTTGACAGTATTTCAATCTGAAAGAAGTATGGTTTGAAGTGACTGAAATGTACCAGAAAGCTATTGGGAAGTTCAGGAGATAATCAGAAGATGTGTAGAAAAAAACATCATCAACACCCCCCCCCCCCAGTCTGATTGCCTGGTCCTGTCCACTCTATGAGTCCTGCACGGCCTGAGGGAATTGCAGAGGGAAGACAAATATGTGTTTGTGAGAGCCTTATATTTCAGTGATGGAATCATAATATTTTGTAGCTTAAACCGTTCAAAAGATAGGGACACATTTGTAGGAAGAAAACAGAAACCAATCTGTTTATTACAACCGCATTTAGCAGCTACCAGAGGTTACTGACTTGACCCTGGTTCTATGAACCAAGCACAATTTTATTGAAAAAAAATTCAATTTCACTCACAACCCCATTTTCAAAACCCCCTAATTTGGGAAACGCTGTTTTAGACTGTGGGGATTCAATAGAATGCTTTACCTACTTTGCCTCCTTAGGGCTGAGTAATTCTCGGGGGGGCCGAGTAATTTTTCCCACTTGAATCTAAGCATTCTGAAGAATGCTCTGAAATGCTCACCTACAGGTGGGATGAGTTTTTTTTTAAATGAAGAATAATAAATAGGGGTTTGAAAGACAGACTCCGCGCTCACAATTCGACATGCGGTATCCAAACATTTCCTTCTCTTTTGAGTTTTGAGAACAGACTGTGCACTTTGCCCATGTTCATTTGGAGCGGGTTCTATTTCTGCATCGTGCGGTCCGAAGAGAAAGGTTCAATCTTAAGTCTCTTCTTCTGTTTGCCAGATTGGCTTAGCATCAGCCTGTCTCCTACCATGGCCTCTTGAAACGCTCACTCATACAACACTCAGCTCATGCATAATAACAGACTGACTCAAAGGACCTTGCCGTAGCCTGACATAACCGTCTTTCCTGAGCTACACTGTAATACACAAACACTGTTTCTTGGTTTGATCCCCCCCCCCCAGGCATTTGGATGCACTTGCTGAGCTCTCTACCAATCTGCCAGTATTGGTACTAGGAACCGGGATCTCTTGCAAGTCGTACCTGTTTCAAATCAGTTTCCGTAATGTCACTGCGAAGACACATCTCACGTTTCACATTTTTGAGTTTTGTTTGCCGTCTGTAGTTACTATGAAGTTGCTCTTAAATTGCTTGTCCGACGAATAAACCACAACTTGATTATGTTTGTTGAGGAAGGGCAGTGCTCTTGCACTCCCTTTGCCCCGAGGCACAGAAAGGTTTTAAATGGGGTTCATCCTTCATTTCACAAATACTTCAGCAAATACTTGTCGATGAATAGTAATGGTATAAGCAAACAGTCATATCTCTAAGCCAAAAAAGGGTGAAGAACCATTTGAAGTGACCGTTTGCATATGGGGTGAGGTGAGGTGAGGTTGGGGTGCCTTGCGCAATCCCTAATTTAGTATAAAATATTATGCAGACTAATTTCTAGGCGTATGTTTTGTGGTCATGGCAATTTATGGGATTGCAAAGCCAGTATTTAAATCCACACTTATATGGTTATTGAGGGGATTCATATGTTTACGTGTAGCTATCCTCTCCAGAGGATACAGGATTTCTGATATAGCACGGCTGTCAGCCAATCACCATTCAGGGCTCGAACCAACCAGTTTATATGAACAAAGATGACATTAACTCAAGACAAATAGGCATTTGGACTTATCTTGAATGTGTAGGTTTGCCAATTTAGTTAAAATCTCAATATAATTTCACCCAATTCCAATCAAAAAATGACTCCACAAGATGTCCATGTGCAGGAAGTCTCTCAGTGCAGGAAACAAACACAAACAGAATATAGAATGATGCATCCCACCAGGCAAAATTTGGCTGAAATCGGATTTTTTGGATAGAGTTATATCAATTAGCCAGATTACAACCAGGTAATGACGTCTTTGGGTTGTTATTTGACCAGCGCATGACATCATAAAATATGTCAGCCTTATGTGTTTTAAACCAGTTCTGCATAACAGGGCTTGATTCGACAGTACTCATGGAGTTTCTCAATATTAAAAAACAACCAGGATCTCTTTAGGGCTCAATTACGTTTCACAGTAGGTTATGACGTCAAGCTAATATCAATCTACTACCCTTCAATCACTTCCACACTTCCACACTTCCATCAAAAGTCTATTACCAAATGTTTAAACCCGGCAAATAGAAGAAACCCGAAGTCATTTTTATTAGGAAGGAGCCAGGTGTTTGCACCCTTAAGCCAATTAGTATGTTTAATGACTCAACTTAAACTTTAATGTATCAATTAAGTGTCAGGGAGAAATTAAAAGCAGCATGACTGCAGAATTATAGGGCCTGAGTTTTGGAGGCCGACCCTCTGATGTAGACTCAATAAAACCATTTTAGAGTGTATTGTCCTTAGATAAAGGTAAAGGCGCATGACACAGTCACGCCATTATGAAATGCTGATCAAGGACCACTTTTATCACTTAGGAACAATTCCAAATTGAGTGCTCTTAAAATTCCAATATGGTAAACCTGCTGGTCTTTGATAATTCTGCTTTTATGCTGTTCTAGTATTATCAGGCCCAAGGACCAATGAGTGATTAAATGGAGCATAGCAAAGACAAGATTCCTGTATGTTTGAGTTTGCCTCTTCCCATCTCATCCTTCCTCTTTCCTATCGTTTCTGATTATACCATCCAGTGGGGTTTATTCGCAGACTAAAGTAACTAAACGTGGAAGCTACAGGGAGCTAGAAACACTTAATATGCAGGTTGGTAACTTCATATCTACTTTAGTAATTACACTGTAATTGCACAGTAATTGTTGTCCCACATACAACGAGAAGTGGTCAACTTAATTTGATTCCATATTAACTGTAGATATAGTTACAATGTAGTCACAGATAATGAATTAGCTATTTTAGTTTAGCTTGATTATAAATAGGCCATTCGATTGAGAACACATTCTCATTTATAATGACATGGGGAAGAGTTAAAGTGGAGAGGGGAGGGGTTCAATGAGCCATTTGGAAGCCAGGGATTATTGACTGGCCAGGCAAGTATACGGGTCCAGGTTGGAATGTAACCAGGACACAAGAGTTACATCTTCACTGTAGTTGCTGAAAGGCAAGACCTGCTGGTATATCATGGCAACTTCACAAAGAGGAAGATCAAAATAATGGTATTGAAATATCCCTTCTTGCAGTCTCTCACATATCGTTGCTTTAATTACAAAAATACAAAATGGGTCAAACATCATGCCCACACAGCCATTTACAGTATCAATAGTGTGCCAATTTTTTTCAAATAATGATTATGATCCCGAGATTAAAAGAGCATAAATACATTCTGAGACGGGTGGCAAAAATATGGGCACTAAACGTTTGAATATATATTTGAATATACAGTGGATCAAAATGTAATGTCATTGCATAGGGTAAGTATATGCCCTCATCACTCCAGTGTAAATGAGATCCTGTACCCTTTTGATGGTTACTCCTATGTTAATTCTGACACAGACACATGCATATAACATGAGGAATGAACGGTGGATGAATGTGTGAATGAATTTTAATTCACAAACGGCATGCCGTGTCATACTTGAGTTCTATGCAAAACCTGCACAATGAATGATGTCTGTTGTCCGACCGCCTTGAATATAAGCAGGGCAGAGTAGAAGGCTGCACTGAGATGTTTATTCACACAAAAACAGAAGAGGTCCTACCCTTTTTAGCCAATAAACATCAAATAAAAATGGATTTGTCACATATACCGAATATATCAGGTGATATGCTTACTTACAAGCCTTAAACCAACAATGCAGTTTTAAGAAAAATAAGTATTAAGTGAAAAAAATAGATAAGTAAAAAAAATAAAAAAATAAAAGTAACAAATAATTAAAGAGCAACAGTAAAATAACAATAGTGATGCTATATACAGGGGGAACAATGTTCAGGGGCACCGGTTAGTCGAGGTAATTGAGGTAATATGTACATGTAGCTAGAGTTCAAATCTATTCAGTCTCCTGAGGGCGAGTAGGTTTTGTAGGTTTTGTCACGACCGTCTTGGACCATGATAGTTTGTTGGTGATATGGACACCAAGAAACATGAAGCTCTCAACCTGCTCCACTACAGCCCCGTCGATGAGAATGGGGGCATGCTCGGTCCTCCTTTTCCTGTAATCCACAATCATCTCCTATGACATGATCACGTTGAGGGAGAGGTTGTTGTCCTGGCACCACACGGCCAGGTCTCTGACCTCCTACATATAGGCTGTCTCATCGTTGTCGGTGATCAGGCCTACCACTGTTGTGTCACCAGCAAACTTAATGCTGGTATTGGAGTCGTGCTTGGCCATGCAGTATGAGTGAACAGGGAGTACAGGAGGGGACTGAGCATGCACCTCTGAGGGGCCCCCATGTTGAGGATCAGCATGGTAGATGTGTTGTTACCTACCCTTACCACCTGGGGGCAGCCCGTCAGGAAGTCCGGGATCCAGTTGCAGAGGGAGGTGTTAAGTCCCAGGGTCCTTAGTTTAGTGATGACCTTTGAAGGCACTATGGTGTTGAACGCTGAGCTGTAGTTAATTAATAGCATTCTCACATGTGTTCCTTTTGTCCAGGTGGAAAATGGCAGTGTGGAGTGCAATAGAGATTGCATCATCTGTGGACATGTTAGGGCGGTATGCAAATTGGAGTGGGTCTAGGGTTTCTGGGATAGTGGTGTTGATTTGAGCCATGACCAGCCTTTCAAGTGTTCTTGGGCACAGGGACTATGGTGGTCTGCTTGCAACATGTCGGTATTACAGACTCAGACAGGGAGAGGTTGAAAATGTCAGTGAAGACACTTGCCAGTTGGTCCGCGGATGCTCGGAGTACATGTCCTGGTAATCCATCTCAATGTTGACCTGTTCGCAGACACATTTAACTGAAGGGTGGAGCATCAGCTCTGTGCACATCCCAGACAGGGATAAAAGCACTTAGCGTCATGGTTTTCATTTACATTTACATTTAAGTCATTTAGCAGACGCTCTTATCCAGAGCGACTTACAAATTGGTGCATTCACCTTATGACATCCAGTGGAACAGTCACTTTACAATAGTGCATCTAAATCTTAAAGGGGGGAGGTGAGAAGGATTACTTATCCTATCCTAGGTATTCCTTAAAGAGGTGGGGTTTCAGGTGTCTCCGGAAGGTGGTGATTGACTCCGCTGTCCTGGCGTCGTGAGGGAGTTTGTTCCACCATTGGGGGGCCAGAGCAGCGAACAGTTTTGACTGGGCTGAGCGGGAACTGTACTTCCTCAGTGGTAGGGAGGCGAGCAGGCCAGAGGAGGATGAACGCAGTGCCCTTGTTTGGGTGTAGGGCCTGATCAGAGTCTGGAGGTACTGAGGTGCCGTTCCCCTCACAGCTCCGTAGGCAAGCACCATGGTCTTGTAGCGGATGCGAGCTTCAACTGGAAGCCAGTTTTCAGCTGCAGATTACCAGTTTACCCATACCTCCTCTACACAATGACTAGTTTTATTGTCTGATTTTCTTTTAGTTTTTAGTTTGTCACTATAAGTAGATAAACAGCCTCCCTCTGTCTGAAGACCTGGTTCTGACTGCCATTGCTAAATCCACCTCCTTGTTTGTGGAGGATTTGCTGGGATCTTTCCTGTGCCACTGCTGTGTTTTATACCCCCTAACACTATTGATTGTTACCAGGAGGTTTGAACAAATGTAGGGTGGAAAAGTGACAAATCAATAATGGTACAGTTTAAAGTAGCAGCCAGATATTTATTTCTACAATGCTATAATTCATTCTGAGTTTCCGTCTTTCTTGGCACGTAGGGCATTGCAATACTTGCAACAATCCATCATCTACATCCAAACCTGACAGCAAGGTCAAACGGTGAAACTATGCCGCGATACTCTGATACTCGATACTCCATTCTGTACTAGCAAAACAGTCCGGTAGCTTAACATCACCAACATAAAGGTTACAAGTCGCTATATAGTATATATAAACAACAGCCCTGTGAATTATAGGCTTGTGTAAATCTCATACCCAGACCTTGCAGAATTCCTTGGATCAAAACATTGTCTCTTGCTGGCTTGTCACATGGCTATGGTTGGCGAGGGTCCACCGAGAGCAGTAGTCCATGCCCTCCACCTAAATAGACGTGATGTATGCTTGACCAGGAACATTCGCCGTACCAAATTGAACAAATGAAAGGAGAATAGTGTGCTGCCCATGAGAGACAATTTCATCAAAGGCCACTCTTAAATTATATTTCATCTGCATATTTTCAATTTGAGCTAGCTCACCAGTCGACTCAGTTGATATATTAAAGTCATATTAAAGTCATATTAAATGAATGGGGAGACTTGTGAGCACTCATTTGGGGCTCTCACGCCTTCTTCAAAATGCGTTCACTTTGTCTATTAATTCATATTACAGTTCTCACAAGTTTTTGTTAAACCAAAAGGGAACAAGTGGGCGTAGTAACCTGGGGTTTTCTATTTCTCCGTGGACTTGAGATAAAAGTGTTTAGTTTAGTAGGGGCGAGAGACTTTGTTGTTGTCTGGAAGGCAAGAAGAGGAAAAGATGAAAAACAAAACATTGAATTGACTTTTTCTAAGAATCTGTTTACTATGACTTTTTGGGGGGACAGTAATTTGAGCTTTTCTCAAGCACCCGTAAGCAAGGCACACTACATATCCTATTTAAATCCTCTTTTCCAGCTCTAAACATTTTACAGGAAAGGGGTTAGTTAGATCTCTTCATGAAAAGCAAGCTACACAGGGGAAGGAGAAGCTTGGAAAGATTATGCTGTCGATTTGATTATTGATGGCTCAACAGCTAACTGCAAAGACCATACATTTGGCCTCAGACCGTAACACTCCAAGGAGCTCCAAATCATACCATGCAAACATCAACAGTGTTATGAGCCTCTTGGCCTGTGTTCGAGTCCAGGACTCTGACTCAAGTCACGATTTTCCGAATACAGCTATATCTACAGTATATCAATGTTCCAACTCCCTGCTGAATAGGGCTTCTGGAGCAGTTTAGGGTTAAGTGTAAGGGTACAATGTTGGTGATACTAGCCACTGAGATGCTAACGAGGTTCCAAGCTCACATCCTGCAAAATATTTCCAATCAGACATGGGGATTTAAACCAACAACTTCTAACCTCTAAGCTACCTGCCACCCCAAGAAAGAAAAGTTCACACGATGCATATACAAATTGGAGATATTGTGAAGTCTCACATTTAAACTGTAGCCATACAAAGCATTTCATAAATGAATGTGGATTTCTATCGTGCATTTTTTAAATTACTGCAAAAAGCTTCAGTCATTACGTTGTCAATTGCAATAATTAGACGCAAACACAAGGCATTAATTAAGACACATTCATCTAGCCTGATTAACACAAGCAAAACCCCAGGTCGTAGAACATGCAGGTCCCTGCTTATTGCTGACAAGCCGGGTGCATATTAGCGTTGCATAAAACATATCTCCGTATTCTTTGTACATGTAAATTAATAAAGTGTTTGAATTTGATATGCTGCCTATCGGGCAATATGTAGTCACAATAATTAGCATACTGTATGCCCAAACAGTCTTAACCTAAGTGCAGTAATCATAGTCAGTCTGCTTGATAAGCTAATGAATGTTAGCTTGACCCAAGACTTCAGGAAATTGGCCCGGCCAATGACAACACAGGAGCATCACTGTCGCTGCCCATCCAAGCTTATAAGGCTTGGATAAACTCTGCTTTTAGACTGGAGGCTTCAGTGGCTTAAAATGAGGCCTCTGATGAGATGAGACAGAAACTGGTTTAAAATCACGCTTGCTTAGATGCAGTAGTGTTACATTTGTCTCTCTGAATTACGTGCACTTCATCTCTCTGCAACGACGGCATGCTGAAGGCACTGGGTCCCAACCACCCCTTCTCCTCCTCCCACCCCTGTCCCTGCTATGACAATGTAAAGAGCATGGGCCCTTCTCTCTCCCATTTCCCTCCCTGTCACCTCTGCTATCCTGTCTCTTTGTATGAGATGTCAAAGTCAGGAGGATCCCTCATTCCTGCTGCTTTGAGCCTCAGTTCATTCATGACCTTTTCAGATTAAAGATGAGCCACAAACTCTTATCTTCGGCTCAATTCTCTTTTTTTACACTGGTGGTTTTGATGAAATATTTAGAATGGCATTTGAAGGTGCTTCAAAGTGGGACAATGTGCCAATGAACAATTATATTCTGATTAATAAAGCATTGAGCACTGGGTGTGAAGGAGCTGATTCAGAAATCTGTGAACTACTGATTTTGTTATTTAAAAGTGGGGATGGCACATTCCCATTATTCACAGAACAAGCCTAAAAATTATTGCTAATTTAAGGCTGCACACATAGTTATATCAGAGGAACAGTGACATAAAGGGATAGTTCACTCCAAAAGTGTATCAAACATTTTCAGACTTCAACTTTTGGTGCAGCTACACAGTTATACAGTATGCCTCAATCCAAAAGTAATGGGAAAGATAGATACCATTTGAAAGATAAAACTAGATGGGGGCCATTTTTCCCATTCTTCTGGAATCCCGGCATAACTGGATTTACACCAAATACTGTAAGGTAACCGCCGGAGGGGAAGAAGGCTGCCGTCTTATTGGCTCTTAAACAACCGTGCTATTTTGTTTCTTTTTCTAACTTGTTTTGTACATAATGTTGCTGCTACCGTCTCTTATGACCTGAAAAGAGCTTCTGGTCATCAGAACTGCAATGGTTCACCTCAAACTGGACGAAGAGGTCTTCTTCAATGAGTTGGACGGGAGGGATATAATACAGATCCTCATCATTTGCTGAAAAATAAAACAGAGATTTTGCGGAAAGAGATCAGGGTGCCTTGTGAGGATCAGGTGACGAGTGGCTAATCTGCCCTTGCCTTCCGTCCTGCTTTTACATAATTTCTATCAGCATGTTAAATGTGCAACCAGAGGGAAAAAAATTCTAGACCACCTTTACTCCACACAAAGAGACACGTACAAAGCTCTCCCTCAACCTGCATTTGGAAAATCTGACATAATTATATCTTCATGATTCCTGCTTCCAAGCAAAAATTAAAGAAGGAAGAAGCAGTGACTAGGTCTATAAAAAAAGTGGTCAGATGAAGCAGATGCTAAACTACAGGACTGTTTTGCTAGCAAAGACTGGAATATGTTCCAGGATTCTTCCGGTGGCATTGAGGAGTACACCACATCAGTCACTGGCTTTATCAATAAGTGCATCGAGGACGTCGTCCCCACAGTGACTGTACGTAAATACCCCAAACAGAAGCCATGGATTATAGGCAAAAGGGAAGAGCTGCCGTTTTCAAGGAGTGGGGCTCTAACCCGAAAGCTTATAAGAAATCCCGCTATGCCCTTCGACGAACAATCAAACAGGCAAAGCATCAATACAGGACTAAGATCGAATGGTACTATACCTGCTCCGAGGCTCGTCGGATGTGACAGGGCCTGCAAACTATAACATGCTACAATAGGAAGCACAGCCGAGAGCTGCCCAGTGACACAAGTCTACTAGACGAGTTAAATAACTGCTATGCTCGCTTCGAGGCAAATAACACTTTAACATGAGCATCTGAGCATCAGCTGATCCGGACAACTGTGTGATCACGCTCTCCGCAGCCAATGTGAGTAAGACCTTCAAACAGGTCAACATTCACAAGGCCGCAGGGCCAGAACGATTACCAGGACATGTACTCCGAGCATGCACTGACCAACTGGCATTTGTCTTCACTGACATTTTCAACCTCTCCCTGTCTGAGTCTGTAATACCAACATGTTTCAAGAAGACCACCATAGTCCTTGTGCCCAAGAACACTAAGGTAACCTGCCTAAATGACGACAGACCTATTTATGTAGCCATTAAATGCTTTGAAAGGCTGGCCATGGCTCACATCAACACCATTATCCCAGAAACCTTAGACCCACTCCAATTTGCATACCGCACTAACAGATCCACAGATGAAGCCTGTTTGATTGCACTCCACACTGCCCTTTCACACCTGGACAAAAGGATGTGACAATTCTATTCATTGTCTACAGCTCAGCGTTCAACACCATAGTGCCCTCAAAGCTCATCACTAAGCTAAGGACCCTGGGACTAAACGCCCCTCTCTGCAACTGGATCCCGGACTTCCTGACGGGCTGCCCCCAGGTGGTAAGGGTAGGTAACAACACATCTGCCATGCTGATCCTCAAAACGGGAGCCCCTCAGGGGTGCGTGCTCAGTCCCCTCCTGTCCTCCCTGTTCACCTATGACTGCACGGCCAGGCACGACTCCAACACCAACATTACATTTGCTGATGACACAACAGTGGTAGGCCTGATCACCGACAACAATAAGACAGCCTATAGGGAGGAGGTCAGAGACCTAGCCGTGTGGTGCCAGGACAACAACCTCTCCCTCAACGTGATTAAGACAAAGGAGATGATTATGGACTACAGGAAAAGGAGGACCGAGCACACCCCCATCCTCCTTGACAGGGCTGTAGTGGAGCAGGTTGAGAGCTTCAAGTTCCTTGACGTCCACATCACCAACAAACTAACTACACCACTTTTGATGTCTTGAAGGACTTTGATTTTGGAGTGAACTATCCCTTTAAACTGTGGTTTCCTCTATTTTCTCTATTACAAGCTGAGTAAACTACAGTTTATCTCATTAATAAATGGAAATCAGTTAACAACTTATTTTTTAAATTGGTATACATAGGGAGTAGGCTATACTAATATTCAGCACTGCAAAATACATTTCCCGTGTTTACATTCATTAGCTTGTAAGAGTGTGAATATAAAGAAAACAAGCTCAGTAACCTACTAAAGTATTCCTGGAGAAGTCAAATTATATTATTTCCAAATGAAGAGTTGTTTTAGCCGTTGTGAGGTAAGTGCATTGTGTTCTTCATCACAATAATTCAATAAGTCTAAGATTATAAACATTAACAAGAGAGTAAACTGGCAAAGTAGATTTGGTAAATGTACCTGACTCATGTTTCCAAACGTAACCTTTCAGAGTGTTGGTTAGTTTGGTACACAAGTTGTTGACATTTGGTCAAATGTTTGTAAGCTTAGTAAAATAGAAGGCTAGTTCGGTTTGTTTATCTTTCCACTCCTGTTTCGAGTTTACACACAAAATGCTAACTAGCTAGCTTGCAACACAAGACATTCAATATTTTTCGCAATATACTTTCTTTGATTTACTTCCTTAAAACGAGAGGAAATGGACCCCACGTATTGTTGTGACTCATGAGCAACAGAGATATGGCCTCTCATCGTAATTTACGAAGTACTTCAACCACGTCATCCTGATTGCATAGACATAAGCACCGTGGCACATTCAAAGGTCTTATAATCATTATGAATTTCTACCAGCATTATATAGTTAGTCATATGGCAGCCAGAGCATTAAATATTTCACATTTCCTCAGCAAATGAAGGACACTGTATGTACAATTCCACAACAGAGATTTACCAAACTGAAACTGATATGCATGCAATTCTGAGCTCATAACTCTCTGCTTGAGCAATTGTTAAGCTAACACGTCCCGCTGTTTAATCGTCAAATCGGTGTTAAGTGTTTGGTCAATTACTCTCTGTATTCCCACACTCAACCCCATGTGTTGTTTAACCTTCACTGTGAATTCCAGCTTGACCTGGTCTATCTCTCCAACTCATCTGCCTAATAGAGCGTTTCAGCTCCTCTTCTATATGCACCACTTCCTATCATGTCAAAAGGGGATTGTGTATTTTGCCTGAAGTAGTGTACAGAATAGATCCTAATGAAAGACAATGGCATTAAAAAAATAACTGAGCTTTCAATAGGAGTTTTGCATTTTGAATGCAATCATGTTCAAAATGTGTCTAAGGGGTTAGAATTGCACGGCCTAAGGATGTCAGATAGATTTGAAATTGAAAACTTATTGGAAAAGTGGAACAGTAGTAGTAAAATAAAGCACCAGTAAACCAATATATTTCCCTTGATCATTATGGCATATGAGGTAAAGAAGGAAGTCATGTAAGGGTATCCTGCTCTAGGGAACTTACTTTTTATTTAATAAAATCACATTTGCCTTAATGAGAAATTCCTCTACTACTGCCTCAAATTACGGGAATATGGGCCGAAAACTGTATGGACGTAAGGTATGTGCTCTAGCCAGAATACTGAAATCACAGCCACCGTGTGTCACGGATCCCTCCGGAACGTTCATTATGCACACCTGGCCCCTTTTCCCAATGACTAGTAATTGTATAAGTGTGTCCTTGGTTTACAAGTGTCCTGTCGATTATGGTTACAATGTCCGTTGGTGCATGTGAATAACTGTGCTGTGTGTTTTGGCTTTCGTGCCATTGTGGATTGCGCAGATGATTATACGTCTCGTCCTGTGTGTTAATCATTGTGCGCATGTGTTATTTATTCGAGGCACTCCTTGCTCTTCTGTTTTGGGTTTCTACCCTGTGTTTGTAAAAATATTTGTTTGGTCTTCGTCCCTGTGCCTTTACACGGCACGCCATAATTTGGGTGTAATAAAAATATATATATTACGCATTCCTGCGCCTGTCTCCCGAATCATTCATACCAACGTTACACTGTGTTCATTGGTATGTAAGAGCATGATAAACAACATGTGAGGTGTGCAGTCCATTTATTACAGTGTATTAATGGCCTGGAGAAATATGGGAATTATTGGGTTGAGAACCCAGCTTATAGCTGCATTGATTGTGTTGTGGAGGGAAACTGTAGGGCAACGTTTCTCAAACTCGGTCCTGGGGACCCCAAGGGGTACACGTTTTGTTTTTTGCCCTAGCACTACACAGCTGATTCAAATAATCTGAGCTTGATGATTAGTTTATTCTTTGAATCAGCTCTGTAGTACTAGGGAAAAAAACTAAACATGCACCATTTGGGGTCCCCAGGACCGAGTTTGGGAAGCACTGCTGTAGGGCATTGTTTAAGAGCTGAGGCTTTAGACAAAGAAGTGATATAACAATGTGTAATTATACAGGCGCTGTCTGCCAATCCAAATTGGCCGGTGTTGTTGTCATAGCATTGCAGCAGAGGGGCGGACTGACTGCAGCGCACAGGGGGAGACTGACTGGGGCACACTCATTAACGCTGCTCCTGAGTGCTCTTCTCCTGACATTGGCGATTTACTGTCTGGTGTGAACTCTCAAAATGTAATGTTGGGTGGCTTTTCCCCGAGACCCAGAACAATGGGAAGCCTCTAATAAGAAGTGACGTGTGTGCGCGTGCGTACGTGTTTGTGTGTGTCTGTGTGGTGGGGGGCTAGGTGATCATCAGAGAGCTGAGTGACACAAGGATCGCCTCCTTATGGGGTGACTGGTGAGAGGATGCATTGTGAATTTCAGACCCCGTCCCCATCCACCAGTAGCTCCAAGCTAAACATATTATGTAAAACACTGCACAGCAAGTGAGCCAAGACGCTTTCGCCCAAACTCGCATTGAGGATGCTCTTCATGCTTAGAAAGCCCTATTTTAAGCTCTGTGTGTCTGGTTTTCTCCTTTGAGGACAAGCTCCAACGTCTTTGACATTGAATCTCTCCCTCAAACTGCCATGTCTCATAACATAGCACAGGTAACGCACATCTGACTGCCTCCCCTGGGGGATGAGAGAGACACAGGGAAGGAAGAATAAATTGCACAGTCCCAAACATTGAATACATAACACTCATGGCTAAAATTATAGCAGAAATAATGATGGCTGGGAACACGGAGGAACAGATGGCTCAACCTAAAATGGGGGCGGGTGCATTTGCTGTAAAATAACTTAATCAAGCTATTCTGTTGCAATACAAGTAGAAAAGTAGAAAATACGACCCAGTACATTACACGGCTGTGTTGATAATTGAACATGCTAATTTACTGCAAACAATGCTGTAGTTAAGACTTATGTTTCCATTGTTCATGGTTATTATAATGCCAGTGAAGGATCAGTGTGAACCCTCAATTGACCAAAGTTGATTGTGTACAGTCAATGTATGATTTGCCAAAGGTGCTAAATACACAGCTTAGCACAACCACACATTCCACAATCTGATTGGTCAACGAGAGGTCATCTCCACATCTACAACCCAATATTTCAACGCCACTGCAACCCAGGTTTTACATCCGTACATGTATCCCTGCCAGGAAATTGCTAAATGATTTCGGACATTACCTCTGACAGCTAAAATTGACCATTGCTTTTGCATTGTCAGAAACCCAAATGTGGGAATACTGAGTACTGTCTGGGAGAGGTCTAGTGCTGGTTAAAATGGATCACAATGACAAGACGTACCCAGCACCGTCAGCTAAAATGAAGCCGAGGGACCGTTTGATCTTTGAAAAGGATTGACAGTGATGCCGACACAGATCAAGCCCTCATGAGCTGAATCTGTGCGAGTGTTTGCTGGAACCTCGGCCTTTAATGTTTGTCGTCTCTAGACAGTAATCCTCCATCACAGCTGGTGTGACGTTGCATGAATCTCATGGCCTAACGCCAAAATCCCTCAAAGTGATACGCCATTAACCTTGCAATGGTGACAGACTTTCGGTAGCTCGCAGGGTGAGCTGGGCCATTTCTCCTGCTTGCTGTTCGATGGAAAAGTAATGGTTGGCATTTCACATGTAATCTATCACTGTCCAAGAAAAACGATGGCAAGGATCAATAACTATGAAATTGGCTGAGGGCATTAGTAACACTTAAACCCTGTGCCGTTACTACACCTCAGACTGAGTCAGGAGGACTAGAGATGTTGTGACGATACGATCGAGATTGAACCGTGCAATTCGTGCACCGACCTTTGGCGACCTTCAGAATCAAGGTCTGCACATTCGAGCAGGACGCTTTTGGGAAGCGTAATACACGTGCGACGCCATGGACGAAAGGAAATCATATTTCACGTCACATTCGAAAAGGACACCTGGAGATCAAATGAGTAATAATCTGTTTTAAATCAATGCTCCGCTGCCTGTTGGAGAGTTCCCCCTGAAGGTCAACTTCACTAAGTCCGGGAATCTGAATAGTCTGACCTTCTCAGCTGCAGCAGAATCGATCGAAAATTCAATCAGGTGGTGTCTGCTTGGAGCTCAAAATCAAATGATGTCCAAATCAAGTAGCTATAGATCCCTGGTCAGCATGTATGATGGAGACAGAGTGCCAAATACTATCTCATTAATTGGCCAAAGCTTTAATGTTTACCCGCTCTCCCCTGACAACATATCTTGTTCTAATTATATTTTTGGACCCCTCTTGGTCTCCTGATTGACTGAATAAGCAACAAGCATGAATGCTAATTAAAGACCCAATGCAGCCGTATTTATATTCATAAAAAATAATTTCTGGGCCTTTAATGTATTAACTTTCTGAGAACCCAAAGCTCTTTTCCAAGCACTCCTATGCAATACTTGTAATTGTCAGAGGATTCTTATTTAACAGAAGTCAGCCAAAGTCATTCTACAGAAGTCTCTTATGGTTAATATCTCAGTGTTATGGAAGATTTACACAATAACTAACATGCTTACTGTTGTTCATTAGTTTATTAAAATTAGGGGAGGGATAGTAGGATTAGTGGAAAATAATAAAGGAAAAAATCTATTTTTAAAGATGTGTATTTATATATATATATATGTACAGTGCATTCGGAAAGTATTCATACCCCTTTACTTTTTCCACATGTTTTTACGTTACAGCCTTATTCTAAAATGGATGAAATTGTTTTTTTTCCCGAATCAATCTTCACACAATTCCCCATAATGACAAAGCAAAAACAGATTTGAGCAAGTCTGAGGTCCTGATAGCTCTGGAGCAGGATTTTGTGCTGTATCGCCACCATCTCTTTACAACACAAACAATCCTACTCTAGCCATTATCTGGCAGCATCCTCACTCACACCTGTTCGTGTTTGGCTACGCAGACCCTCTAGCTGAGGTGTTTCAGGCAGCATGTCTGTGTTGTTATTGCTACGAGAATGATCTCTTTGATCTGGGGCAACGATCGGCTCAAACATGAAGGGCTTCAGTAGGTTTATTGGCTCCCCAACTAACATTATTTCATTTCCTATAATAAACTAATTCTCAGACTCAGAGTTACTCTGTTCTCTCCTGCCAGTGACACAACAATGCCAATATGGTGATTTACAGTTACAGTTAGCTGGCGTTCTAAATCCTAGTGTTTCCATTCCCCTTTAACAGTCTGATGGTCTTGAGATAGAAGCTGTTTTCCAGTCTCTCGGTCCCAGCTTTGATGCAGCTGTCCTGACCTCGCCTTCTGGATGATAGCGGTGTGAACAGGCAGTGGCTCGGTTGGTTGCTGTCCTTGATCTTTTTGGTCTTCCTGTGATGTAGGTATCCTGGAGGGCAGGTAGTTTACCCCCGATGAGGCGTTGTGCAGACTGCACCACCCTCTGGTGAGCCCTGCGGTTGTGGGCAGTGATATAGCCTTACAGGATGCTCTCAATTGTGCATCTGTAAAAGTTAGTGAGGGTTTTAGGTGACAAGCCAAATTTCTTCAGCCTCATGAGGTTGAAGAGGCGGTGTTACATCTTCTTCACCACACTGTCTGCGTGGGTGGATCATTTCAGTTTGTCAGTGATATGCACGGCGAGGAATTTAAAACTTTCCACCTTCTCCACTGCTGTCCCGTCGATGTGAATGGGGGGTGCTCCCTCCGCTGTTTCCTGAAGTCCACGATCATCTCCTTTGTTTTGTTGACATTGAGTGACAGGTTATTTTCCTGACACCACACTCCGAGAGGCCTCACCTCCCTCCTGTGTCCTGTCTTGTCGTTGTTGGTAATCAAGCCCACTACTGTTGTGTCGTCGGCAAACTTGATTATTGAGTTGGAGTCGTGCATGGCCACACAGTCATGGGTGAATAGTGAGTACAAGAGGGGGCTGAACACACACCCTTGTGGGGCCCCAGTGTTGAGGATCAGCGACACTGGGGCCCCACAAGGGTGCATGCTCAGCCCCGTCCTGTACAATGTATTAGCTGTGCACCAGTGCGCTCTGAAGAGGAAACAACGACACAATGTAGAAGAACATCACTCGCAAATGGCACAGATGTGGGATTTTTCTCCACACTGGTCCTCTTAAATTTGAATTCTAAATTCAACATCAAAATATGTAGGGTCACATGACGGTCTGCTCTGCCCTTCCTCTCCTTCACAACAGTGTAAATGGGAATATAATGGACCTGTGGGAAAAAAATACATAAAAGCTCACCACTACCATTTATAATATTTTTTTAATGTTTTTATTTTACCTTTATTTAACCAGGCAAGTCAGTTAAGAACAAATTCTTATTTTCAATGACGGCCTAGGAACAGTGGGTCAACTGCCTGTTCAGGGGCAGAACGACAGATTTGTACCTTGTCAGCTCAGGGGTTTGAACTTGCAACCTTCCGGTTACTAGTCCAACGCTCTAACCACTAGGCTACCCTGCCGCCCCAATATAGTCCTATTCCATTTCAAATTTGGCTCCCAGTGCGGCTTTACTTCCAGCCTATTATGAGGCATTTGGCAATTCCTTCTCTGTAGACTAAGTAATTTACAAATTGCATCTGAGGTTGCTACTGATCTTGACATAATATATGGCTATGGTGATATTAATAATATATCATTAACACACACTGAAAAAGGTGTTATCTGTTATTGATCAGATCAGGCCCTACACCCAAATAAGGGCACTGCGTTCATCCACCTCTGGCCTGCTCGCCTCCCTACCACTGAGGAAGTACAGTTCCCGCTCAGCCCAGTCAAAACTGTTCGCTGCTCTGGCTCCCCAATGGTGGAACAAACTCCCTCACGACGCCAGGACAGCGGGGTCAATCACCACCTTCCGGAGACACCTGAAACCCCACCTCTTTAAGGAATACCTAGGATAGGATAAAGTAATCCTTCTCACCCTCCCCCCTTAAAATATTTAGATGCACTATTGTAAAGTGGCTGTTCCACTGGATGTCATAAGGTGAATGCACCAATTTGTAAGTCGCTCTGGATAAGAGCGTCTGCTAAATGACTTAAATGTAATGTAAATGTAAATGTTATTGCAGATTTATGAGCAGCAAATCGGAAGTTTACATTCACTTAGGATGGAGTCATTAAAACTTGTTTTTCAACCACTCCACAAATTTCCTGTTAAAAACTATAGTTTTGGCAAGTGGGTTAGGACATCTACTTTGTGCATGACACAAATTTTTCCAACAATTGTTTACAGGCAGATTATTTCCCTTATAATTCACTGCATCACAATTCCAGTGGGTCAGAAGTTTACATACACTAAATTGACCATGACTTTAAACAGCTTGGAAAATTCCAGAAAATTATGTCATGGCTTTACAAGCTTCTGATAGGCTAATTGACATAATTTGAGTCGATTGGAGGTGTACCTGTGGATGTATTTCAAGGCCTACCTTCAAACTCAGTGCCTCTTTGCTTGACATCATAGGAAAATCAAAAGAAATCAGCCAAAACCTCAGAAACAAAATTGTAGACCTCCACAAGTCTGATTCATCCTTGGGAGCAATTTCCAAATGCATGAAGGTATCACGTTCATCTGTACAAACAATAGTACGCAAGTATAAACACCATGGGACCACGGAGCCGTCATACCCCTCAGGAAAGAGACGTGTTCTGTCTCCTAGAGATGAACAAAAAGTGGAAATCAATTCCAGAACAACAGCAAAGGACCTTGTGGTGACGCTGGAGGAAACAGGTACAAAAGTATCTATATCCACAGTAAAACAAGTCCTATATCGACATAACCTGAAAGGCCGCTCAGCAAGGAAGAAGCCACTGCTCCAAAATCACCATAAAAAAGCCAGACTACGGTTTGCAACTGCACACGGGGACAAAGATGGTACTTTTTGGAGAAATGTCCTCTGGTCCGATGAAACAAAAATAGAACTGTTTGGACATAATGACCATTGTTATGTTTGGAGGAAAAAGGGGAGGCTTGCAAGCCGAAGAACACCATCACAACCGTGAAGCACGGGGGTGGCAGCATCATGTTGTGGGGGTGCTTTGCTGCAGGAGGGACTGGTGCACTTCACAAAATAGATGGCATCATGGGGCAGGAAAAGTATGTGGATATATTGAAGCAACATCTCAAAACACCAGTCAAGGTATTGGAGTGGCCATCAGAAAGCCCTGACCTCAATCCCATAGAAAATGTGTGGGCAGAACTGACAAAGTGTGTGCCAGCAAGGAGGCCTACAAACCTGACTCAGTTACACCAGCTCTGTCAGGAGGAATGGGCCAAAATTAACCAAACTTACTGTGGGAAGCTTGTGGAAGGCAATCCGAAACATTTGACCAAGTTCAACAATTTCAAGGCAATGCTACCAAATACTAATTGAGTGTATGTAAACTTCTCACCCACTGGGAATGTGATGCAAGAAAAGCTGAAATAAATAATTCTCTCTATTATTGTTCTGACATTTCACATTCTTAAAATAAAGTGGTGATACTAACTGACCTAAGACAGGGAATATTTACTAGGATTAAATGTCAGGAATTGTGAAAAACTGAGTTTAAATGTATTTGGCTAATGTGTATGTAAACTTCCGACTTGAACTGTTTATAAAAAAGGATAGTAACCTTCGTAAATGGCAAACAGGCTGGGTCTCATAGCCCACTATTAAATTGTGATAATATACAGATATCATTCACTTTTAATAAAATCAAAAAATGTCCTTTCATTATTGCCCTATCAAAAAATTGAACAGAGCATGAATGCGAGTGTAATGTCAGAGCTGCGTTTTATATAGTTTTGTCGATCCACATAAGCCTTATGGGTGTTGCTTCTGTTTCTATCATCTACTGTATAATGTCAGATGTCACTACTTATAATGTTTTATTGTGAAAATGAACATGAGGCCCCATGAGAGAATGTGCCACTATCAATCAGATTATTATTTCCTCTTACTGATGTTTTCCTTGTCCTTTGGATATTAAGTAATTTGGTCATATAAATAGGCCACTCGGTACAATCCTATGAGGTTGGAGTGCACTCTTACAATCCCTTCGGAGCTCTCTGCAGGAACTGATGGCCAAACAAAATCAAAGTCACTTCTGCTGTTGTCACATCTTGCAGATGAATCACACTTATTTTGAAGAAAACACACACACGCAGACACAGGCACTTCCACATGAACACACACACACATACACACACACAAACATGCATGCACACACACTCATGCATGCACACACAGACACACAAAATAGTCAAACAAGTCTACCTCTACAGTCCTGTAACCTGGGATCATTCCTGTGGTGTCACCTTGTGTTACAAAAGCAAGTAGATGCAGTTTTATCACACCAACAGGAAACATTCCAAGTAAAAGTACCACACAGTCCCTAGGAGACCGATATCCCACCGGAATTCATTGTTTAACTTAATGTGAGATTACCAACAGGACATTTTTGCAAGGTTATCCAAACATGTTTTTTTATTTTTTATCCAAAACCGCAACATGCCGTGACTCCAAATTTACATTTACATTTAAGTCATTTAGCAGACGCTCTTATCCAGAGCGACTTTTTCAACAGAGAGACAAACAATAAGCCTTGACCAAGTGATTAAGACATATAAAAAAGAGCCAGTGAAACAGCAATCAAACCATCGTTGAAATATGACACGAACCATGGTTGTCCAGCATTTGCAGCACGATCCATATCAATCGATTACGAGCCCTTATTCTGTCCGTCGACACTCAGGGTTCCATTTCACACCCTGGATTCGTTTATCAGGATTATGAGGCAGACCAACCCTCTAGCGAGGCTTAGATGATGTGCCAAGTACAGGCTAGGGGATAATTAACTCTGCTTTACAATTAGGACCAAGCAATCCATTGAGAATACAACAACGGGACAGGGATAAATACCCAGCCATTAGTAAGGCAGAGGAAGAAGGATAGGATAACTGCCAAATAATCAGGGAATACGTATACAAAGTGTAAGATTAAAGATATGTGAGCAAAAGCCAAAGCCGGAGATTGATGCTATTTTGGTATGGTAAAAATATTGTGCTATTTTGATGGCATCAACAGATCAATCATCTTGAATGTTCCTTCATTCTTTTGAGATTTTTCACTTGGGCTCCATATCTGATATAGAAATGTATGTCATTAGGTGATAGGTCGCAAAGTTTCATTCAAGGCTCAACGTGATTTCCCTGTGTTTTATATACAGGTGACTGCCATAATAAAGGAAACACCAACATAAAGTGTTTTAATAGGGTGTTGAGGCACCCCAGCCAGAACAGCTTCAATGCACCTTGGTATAGATTCTACAAGTGTCTGGAACTCTATTGGAGGGACGCAACACAATTCTTACACGAGAAATTCCGTAATTTACAGTTTCGTTGATGGTGGTGTAAAACCCTGTCTCAGGCGCTGCTCCAGAATCGTTCGTAAGTGTTCAATTGGGTTAAGATCTGGTGACTGAGAAGGCCATGGCATATGGTATTCATTGTTCCCATGCTCATCAAACCATTCAGTGACCACTCGTGCCGTGTGGATGGGGGCATTGTTATCCTATGGGAGCAAAATGGGTTGCCAAAATAATGCCAAACATTTTAGTTTACCCCCCCTGCAATTTTGTAAAAGGACAACAGGACAATATTTTCCATAACCAAAAATATAAATAGCGCACATAAAACAGATCTACTGTTACGTCTACTCCCGCTCCTCCCCTCCGGCGTTCGACATCGCCGGTATACTAACCACCGGTCCTGGGATCCATCATTACGCACACCTGGCATCAATCATTACGCGCACCTGCACGTCATCATGAGGCACACCTGGACTCCATTACCTCACTTATTACATCCCCTATATCTGGCAGTCCCTTGGGTTCCTTCCTCAGTCAGTATTGATACTGTGTTTATGCTTGTTATGTTGTTTCGGCCCATGTTTGTTGTTTTATTAAACGTTTCACCGGCACCTCGACTATATTGACTCAAACAATGGAAGCAGCAGGAGAACAAAATATCTCCCAGACAATCAACGATTAGGGATACCTTCAACGTCAACACCAGGACCAGATTGCACAACTGGGCACGGCCATGGGAGAATTTCTTTGCATTTGTGCAACGTCTCGAAATATACCCGGGAGAATTCCTTGTCGTAAACTAGAATCCCACCCAACACCCAACACTAGAGTTATTTGTATATATTAGATGATGCCACGGCAGCAGCTACTCTTCATGGGGTCCAAACACATTAAGGCACTTACATAAAACAAAAGATAAAACAGTACATCATTTAACATTATTACACCACTATATATCTACAATACAAAATGTATAATTCCATCACACAACAATATTACAATGTACGTCTGTGTAGAGTGCTTGTGCTAGCGTTTGTGTGCGTATGCGTGTCTGTACCTGTGTGTGTGTGTGTATCTTCACTGTCCCCGCTGTTCCATAAGGTATTTTTGTATCTGATGTTACTTGATGTGGAATAGAGTTCCATGTAGTCATGGCTCTGTGTAGTACTGTGTACCTCCCATAGTCTGTTCTGGATGTGTTTTTAGTTTTAGTTTTTGAAATATTTAGGACTTACTTATTCCTTGCCTCCCATTCTGAAACTGACTGCGGTTCTTTGTGCCTGAAGGCACACACTTTCTAGTAGGCTTAAATTGAAGATATAGCAAATAGGAGTGGCAATATCATCCACTATCATCCTCAGTAATTTTCCATCCAAGTTGTCAGACCACGGTGGCTTGTCATTGTTGATAGACAATACTTTTTCACTTCTTCCACACTCACTTTGTGGAATTCAAAATTACATTGCTTGTCGTTTATAATTTGGTCAGTTATACTTGGATGTGTAGTGCCGGCATTTGTTGCTGGCATGTCATGCCTAAATGTGCTAATCTTGCCAATGAAAGAATCATTAAAGTAGTTGGTAATATCAGTGGGTTTTGTGATGAATGAGCCATCTGATTCAATGAATGATGGAGCTGAGTTTGCCTTTTTGCTCAAAATGTCATTTAAGGTGCTCCAAAGCTTTTTACTATCATTCTTCATGTAATTTATCTTTGTTTCATGGTATCATTTCCTCAGATTTTTATTCAGTTTAGTTACCTTAGCTGATACATGATAGTTCCTTTTTAAATCCACCACCAGTATGCAATAATTCTCTGTGATCACTCCTTGTATGGATTAACATATTACCTGCCTCCTCACAGATAAAATGATTTTACATTTGATCACAGCGTCTTTTGTAAACCCATGACCAAGTTGACACAAAGCTGCGCACTTTGAAGCGGTGCTATTTTGGTCAATTCTACCAGAACGGGAAGTCACTATCTGAGCAGCTACTCTTTAGAGAGAGGTGGGAAGGGGCGGTTAGAGATAGCAGGAGTGACATGACGGCAAGACAGAGGGAGAAAATGGAGGTTCAAACTCGCAGCCCGAGGGTTTGTGTGGTGTGACAAACTGTCCGTGTCTATTGTTACACCTATTTCCGGCCATCGTCATTTAGAGCATGTCATCGGTGACTCTCGAAATGTAAAGTGTCTAATTCTTAAATGTTAAGCACACAACCATGATGTTGTGGAAGAAGAAGTGTCACATTAGATTTGAGAAATGTCACAGGACAGTGATTTTCATGTTGTCATCTACACTCCTAATCATAGTGTTAGCCAATCCCTGAACATGTATTAGAAGCGCTTAACAGTGTACAAAACATGCTAATTATTGAGTCACAAACATTTATTAAAACATTAAAATACATTTTGTTTTTCATTTTTACTTTTAGTTGTTCATGCGTTGGTCTATGCTTTCTTCAGACATGGTTGCAATTGTATCAATCATCCAGTGACCTTCTAGGCAAGGGCATAGGCACGGGTAGGCCCAGGCCCACCCACTGGGAGCCAGGCCTACCCAACCAGATTGAGCAAGCCCCTCCCCCCACAAAAAAATGTATTTTTTATGGTCTTGACAGTTCACCTCAATGGGGCCACATATTTGACGCCGCCACACATTCAACATGTTAAAGCATTTCTACTACACCAAAGCAAGCTCCTTATCAGTCTAGCTCCATGAAGAATGGTCGGTGTGGAACTGTGGATATCTACTCTATATAGGTCAGTGAGAGACTATGGGAGTTCCCATGGTGATGAAACTGTGTAAATCTTGTCTTTACTTGAGTGTACCAAACAGGACGTTATTTTTCCCTTTAACAAAACATTTCAAACACCATCAAATAGAATTCATAGCAAGCAGTGCACTGGGTTAGTCAGATTTGATTAAATATAACAGAACAGTTGAACTGGAATGATATTCACTCTCACAGAAAGCCAAACCCCCAATAAGCCACAAAAATGACTGCATTGAGGCATATGACACTGTGCTTCTATTGCTTTATAATAATTTGTTAACATTATTATTTTTTAAATTTTATTTAACCTTTATTTAACCAGGTAGGCCAGTTGAGATCAAGTTCTCATTTACAACTGCGACCTGTCCAAGATAAAGCAAAGCAGTGCGACACAAACATCAACACAGAGTTACACGTAGAATTATTAGTAAACGTACAGTCAGTACCACAATATAAAAGTCTATATACAGTGTGTGCAAATGAGGGAAGAATTAGGGAGGTAAGGCAATAAATAGGCCGTAGTTGCAAAATAATTACAATTTAGCAATTAAACACTGGAGTGATAGATGTGCAGAAGATGAATGTGCAAGTAAAGATACTGGGGTGCAAAGGAGCAAAAAATATATAATAATAACAATATGGGGATAAGGTAGTTGGATGGGCTATTTACAGATGGGCAATGTACAGGTACAATGATCTGTAAGCTGCTCTGATAGCTGATGCTTAAAGTTAGTGAGGGAGATATGAGTCTCCAGCTTCAGTGATTTTTGCAATTTGTTCCAATCATTGGCAGCAGAGAACTGGAAGGAAAGGTGGCCAAAGAGGAATTGGCTTTGGGGGTGACCAGTGAAATATACCTGCTTGAGCGCGTGCTACAGGTGGGTGCTGCTATGGTGACCAGTGAGCTGACATAAGGCGGGGCTTTACCAAGCAAAGACTTATAGATGACCTGGAGCCAGTGGGTTTGGCAACGAATGTGAAGCGAGGGCCAGTCAACGAGAGCATACAGGTCACAGTGGTGGGTAGTATATGGGGCTTTGGTGACAAAACGGATGGCACTGTGATAGACTGCATCCAATTTGCTGAGTAGAGTGTTGGAGGCTATTTTGAAAATTACATCGCTGAAGTCAAGGGTTGGTAGGATAGTCAGTTTTACGAGGGTATGTTTGGCAGCATGAGTGAAGGATGCTTTGTTGCGAAATAGAAAGCCGATTCTAGATTTAATTTCGGATTGGAGATGCTTAATATGAGTCTGGAAGAAGAGTTTACAGTCTAACCAGACACCTAGGTATTTGTAGTTGTCCACATATTCTAAGTCAGAACTGTCCAGAGTAGTGATGCTAGGCGGGCGGGCAGGTGCGGGCAGCTATCGGTTGAAGAGCATGCATTTAGTTTTACTTGCATTTAAGAGCAGTTGGAGGCCACTGAAGGAGAGTTGTATGGCATTGAAGCTTGTCTGGAGGATAGTTAACACTTCCAAAGAAGGGCTAGAAGTATATAGAATGGTGTCGTCTGCTTAGAGGTGGATCAGAGAATCACCAGCCGCAAGAGCGAAATCATTGATGTATACAGACAAAAGAGTCGGCCCGAGAATTTAACCCTGTGGCACCCCACAGAGACTGCCAGAGATCCAGGCAATAGGCTCTCTGATTTGACACACTGAACTCAGTCTGAGAAGTAGTTGGTGAAACAGGCGAGGCAGTCATTTGAGAAACCAAGGCCGTTGAGTCTGCCGATAAGAATTAATGCTTTAATTGGCTCTTGTAGAATTTACTTGGCTTGGCGTAACTTGATATTCACCAGATTCATTCTTGTAGTGTATAACTGACCATATTTGATATTGACAGCGTTTGGTGGGAAATGGGCCGCTGTTTTACCAATTCATTTGCCTCAAACCGGAAAGACGTCACAAACGGAGAGTCAATCTTTGAAGATCATCCACCATCTTTTTAGGAGGCATCAAATGATATTGTCATCTGTTAAAATGTGAGGGAGTAACGTGTGCAAATGTTCTCATACTTTTGTTTTAGAACATATTTTATTGCAGACATTGATTATTCATGTGTTGCTAATGTCACTTGTCTTTCATTGCGTTGTAACCTGTAGCTAGCTAGCTAGTTCATTTAGCTAGCGCTACTCCGGTGAGACTTGCTAGCTTTTGCCATCTGTAAAAACTCAAAAGCGACAATTGTGCTTTTACAATTTTCAGACTACACTTTATTGAAGAGCATGTGTATCGTTGTGTGCACTCATTGAATTGTGTTTAATGTTTAGCTAGTTCATTTAACTGCATTTTTGAACTTGCATATCAATTTGTGTGGCTCATGTTAGAGAGGGGAGGGAAGAGAAACACGAGGTTAGCTAGCTGGTGAAGTCCAGCTGGTTATATGCTACCAAGTAGGAATGTTGTTCATATGCTGAAGTGTGGTTGTTCCTGCTGTAGCCTATTTTGTATTTGGTATTTAGCTAGCTAGCTAGCTAACGCCGTCGTTGAATATTCAGTGATGACATGATAGCTAATAATACCACTAGGTAGCATATATGTTTTCCAGATACATGTAGCTAGCTAGGCATAAGATAAAGCTGTTTTTTGCATTGTGCCGATTTTGACAAGAAAGAATATCACATTGCAATTTCCTGTTACCTAGGGATAGTCTGCAATTGAAATAAATCCGAAGCAATTGGAATTGGCTGCACTAACCCTTTTTGTCCTGTAACCATTTTAACTAGACATTGGAGGGACAGTCCACCCCAAATTGAACATTTGCTTTCAGACCTCAAAACTGAGTGTGGTATTAAAGTGGTTGACATGATACACCATGCCACTGCCTATTTAATTTGTTTATTTAGCAAACAAGACAGCTCATAATCCAGTGCCTTTATCACAGTCATCACACTTATATTTGAGCTTTAATTAACTTTAAAAATGCAACATTTTGTCTCAGCCTCATGGCAAAATGTGTAGAATAGCATGAAAGAGCTATAAAACTGCACATTGTCCGCTTTGCCCCATGGCAAAATGTGTAAAATTGCAGGAAATTAGCTTTAAAACAACATTTTCTCTCAGCCTCATAGCAAAATGTGTCAAATGTGTAGAATAGCTTGAGATTAGCTATAAAACTGAACATACTCGCAAATTTGTCATTACTTCACAATCATTTGAAAGTAGACATGTAAACACCTAACCACCATATACTGCCGGTAACAAGTTGATGTGATTGGTCTCTCAGACACAAAATGTTCACCCCAAGGAGCCATTTATAAGATACATGTTAGCATCTGCACTTCATCAAGTGACCATGGCTTTTTATTTCCCAGTTGACAGCATTTTATCTTCCCTCTGTTGTGCGCCAGCCACCTTCTACGACAGCATTTTTTTACGTCACTGGGTCACTGGTGTCAATAACAATATTACATCCACCATCCTCCCCTAAACCTGAATATAATCTAGGGCGGTACCTGCCGCCATAGCTACCATCGAGTCACTGTCGAAGACTGACAGTTCACCTTAATGGCGCCACATATTTGACACCGCCACACATTCAACGACATGTAAAAGCATTTCTACTATACTAAAGTAAGCTCCTTATCAGTCTAGCTCCATGAAGAATGTTGGGTGTGAAACTGTGGATATCTACTATATATAGGTCAGTGTGTGACTATGGGAGTTCCCATGGTGATGAAGCCGTGTAAAATCTGGTCACTGGCCTGTTTGTGGCTTTCACACTGCCAAGCCACACAGAGTAGTCGCGAGAGGACAGAAGCCCTGAGAGCAACGAGACATGAGAACAAACCAGACTTAACCAGACCAAGACTTAAAGGTAGATATGCTCTGTTCAATGTTAATTGAAATGAATGCCATATAGAAGTGAAATAAAATCGCTTTGCATATTTAATGGTTCTTTATACCAGTATTTCAGTCAACAGTAGAGGATACAATCTACGGTATGTTATGATAGGAGTACGATATAGGCCTACTTTTGAAATGAATTATATATATACCAATTGATTCTTGAAGAATATAACTAATACATGCCTTATGAGTATAGTACAAAAGCCTTACCATGATCTTAACCCCCAAAATCTATATGGGTTTGTTGCATATCTGGACATTCATATTAGTGTATATGAATATTATTTCCCTTTGCTGCTTCTACGAACCACTGTTCCCATTGTGGTGGAATTCTGTTTTTACTCTGTTTCACGGGGTATTCTCACCCCTTTCCTCGGCAGTAAGTCTGTGTGAGACCAAGTTGTTGCTCTGGGATATCTACATTGTCGGGGTGCCGACACAATAGGTGTTTATTGCTTTCAGGGCCAAAGCACTCGGCAGGGTTTTGACATATCCCGGCAGTCCTTTTTACTGAGCTCAATATTAAAAGTCTGGCTAGCACAACACTCTCAAGCCTGAGTGAGTCGACTGAGTGAGTAGACCTGCCAGTCAAAAGGTTATGTCACAGTTAGTTATTGTACAGAGTAGTTAAAGAGTAGGGAAGACAACTCTATTTATCCCCTCAGTGGAAATTAAAAGGGCATTGCCGGGTTAGAAATTATATAGTCCTCGTGTCAAGAACATACATTTTTACACATATGGCATTATGTACAATGGTAAAGTGTCATAGGTTATTGTATAGTGCTGAATAGTGTAGAACAATGAATAGGTGTTAAGCCCTGGGTATAGAAGTGTAATATTATGGTGAAATGGGATGGAGTTCTATGCATGAGGGAATAGGCTGAGTGCTGTTACATGTTGCCGGGTGGCCTTAGGGATTCATGTAGCTTTCCTTCTGTGTGTTTTGTACCTGGGGCAACATCATGTTGAGTTCGATGGTCAGGATATGGGTCTCAATCAAATAAATGGAGTCAATGAAATAACATTTTGAAGAAAATGTGGTGTATGAATAGGAGTGGGGTGTATTTTACAGACACAAACGTTTGTTCAGATGCTGTTGCGAAGTACAGCATACGTGAATGTAACGTCAGTTACATTGTTTTGCTTACAGCATTTTATATGTCATCTATTTTCATGACAAACTGGCACCGTTCATTTTCCTTTATGCAAATGTCTCCCTCTCTAGATAGTAGTTGTGCATGTAGCTCAATGTAAATGTGTGACATTTCCACTTATCCCTGTAGCATTATGGAATGTTGAAGTAAGGTGATTTAAATGCCAGGCCAATGTGGAATCATTTCCAGGAAGCGTTTAGGCAGGTTAATGGGATAATTCAGACAAATTACAAACGTACAGATTTGTTTCCTTGAAAGCAGTCTATGGACAAAGAAATACTGCAATCCACACTTAGTTTGTATTACTAGTCACTGCCACCAACTGCTAATAATAGTATTTTGTAACCAAAAAAGGTTAGCATGCTTTAAATATCATACCCTGTTAGAATGCTTTAAATGTAATGCCCAATTTATCTCTGGACGGGATTATGTAGCTCAATGACCAGTGGTGTAAAGTACTTAAGTAAAAATACTGCTTAAGTCGTTTTTTGGGGTATCTGTACTTTACAATTTATATTTTTGATATATTTTTTGAAACTTTTATTTCACCTCATTCCTAAAGAAAATAATGTACTTTTTACACCATACACCCAAAAGTACTTTTGAATGCTTAGCAGGGAAGGACTTTGGTCCAATTCACACACTTATCAAGAGAACATCCCTGGTCATCCCTACTGCCTATGATCTGGAGGACTCACTAAACACAAATTCTTGGTTTATATAATACATTTACTTTTGTTACTTAAGTATATTTAAAACAAAATACTTTTAGACTTTTACTCAAGTAGTATTTTACTGGGTGACTTTCACTTTTACTTGAGTCATTTTTTATTAAGGTATCTTTACTTTTACTCAAGTATGACAATTGGATACTTTTTCCACCACTTGTGTGTGAAAAAATAAAAATATACATTTCATTTTGGCTGCACTATCCCTTTAATCTTGGGACAAAATATCACAGATTTAATTTGTGAATAATCAACTAGTTGTACAATTAAGATAGAAATGGCATGTTAGTTGTCCTTGATGTTAGGCCATAACATTGGTGTCAATTGATGGATAGAATCTTGTCTGCAACATAACACAATTACCCATCAGGCCATGGGCCTGTGATTAAGATATTTTTGGAAACCGTTGTCTTTGACAAGCATTTGACATTGTAAATCTCATTATGCAAATTCAATTGACTGGAGGGACATTTAAATCACTGTGGGGTCTCCGAGGTCAAGCTTATTAACTAATTCAAAGTGAATGTAGATTTTGAATACAAGAAAAGCTGATGATGTGGGCAGTTTAGAAGCCTCTCTTGGGAGGGCCACTCTTCACTGTCAAGCCGTCTCACCGGCCCTCTTCATGACAATATTCTTAAGGACAGCTGTCCACTGCAAAGTAAATATGTACCCTAGCTCCCTTAGGGATCAATGTAATCAATGTCCCCCTGTGAGTTGGCTGTCACATTAGATATAGGGGTGAAACATGTACTTAAATGAATTGAGTGGAGTGGTAGGAGTAGCTCAGAAGGTGCTCAACTGATTTCTTTCTCCTGAGGGATGAGAAGAATGTCAGCCATGCAGTCAATGGTTGGTTGGGAAATGTCAATCACAACCAAGCAAAACTCACCCTCAACAACGTGACGAACCATGACTGCTCTGTTTACTGCCTGCACTTCCTATATACTGGCAGATAGGCAAAAAACAATGCTGCTCGGCACCGAGCGTATGAACTCTGTATACACACAGAAAATAGAGCTGTGTTGCGTGAAAGGCAAGGAAGGGAGCGAGGCACCATGTGACCCTGCTGAAATCGGGAGAGGGTAGTGTACCCCTGTAGGTATACGTGCATCTGACCTGAGTATTGGCTGCTGTTCTTCCAGATTATTTCTTCATTGGGTTGGCAGTGTCGGGACACTCTCCCGCAGTGTGTGCTCCCGTGAAGAGTTTGGACCCTGTCGGGTAGGTAACTGGCTCAGAGAAACCTTTTCCGCATCCCTGGAAGGAACACATATGTCTACCTATTTGGTATGGCCACATCACCTGCAGGCATTAGTTAATTGGGGTTCTGATATTTCACATGGGCATTGTGCCGGCAATTGAGGCACTAGAGATGCTAAAGGGTCCTGTTTGCATGATACACAGCCAATTTCTTACTGCTCGCACGACCCACAAAGTCCAATTAGCCGAAATGACAGTCTCATACACATTCTCATATCCAATCTTATGCACACTCACTGTCCAATAAACTAAAGAAGCTGTGCCCTCGTGAACTGGGTATTTCATACCTCAGTGAAGCTTCCCTAACATTAACCTCGTTAGCCATTGTCTGGTGACAAGTTATCTCCAACAGGGATAATTACCGAGTTGTGAAGAAAAAAGAAAAGATTGTGGTCAACTCTTAACAACACGTTATAGTACTATGAATTTCATATCAGTAGGTACTAGCCATTTCATATCAGTAGGAACTAGCCATTTCATATCAGTAGGAACAAGCCATTTCATATCAGTAGGAACTAGCCATTTAATGTCAGTAGGAACTAGCCATTTAATATCAGTAGGAACTAGCCATTTCATATCACTAGGAACTAGTAATTTCATATCAGTAGGAACTAGCCATTTCATATCAGTAGGAACTAGCCATTTCATATCAGTAGGAACTAGCCATGTCATGTCAGTAGGAACTAGCCATTTCATATCAGTAGGAACTAGCCATTTCATATCAGTAGGAACTAGCCATTTCATGTCAGTAGGAACTAGCCATCTCATGTCAGTAGGAACTAGCCATTTCATATCAGTAGGAACTAGCCATTTCATATCAGTAGGAACTAGCCATTTTATATCAGCAGGAACTAGCCATTTCATATCACTAGGAACTAGTCATTTCATATCAGTAGGAACTAGCCATTTTATATCAGTAGGAACTAGCCATTTCATATCAGTAGGATCTAGCCATTTCATATCAGTAGGAACTAGCCATTTCATATCAGTAGGATCTAGCCATTTCATATCAGTAGGAACTAGCCATTTCATATCAGTAGGAACTAGCCATCTCATGTCAGTAGGAACTAGCCATTTCATATCAGTAGGAACTAGCCATTTTATATCAGTAGGAACTAGCCATTTCATATCAGTAGGAACTAGCCATTTTATATCAGTAGGAACTAGCCATTTCATATCAGTAGGAACTAGCCATTTCATATCAGTAGGATCTAGCCATTTCATATCAGTAGGAACTAGCCATTTCATATCAGTAGGAACTAGCCATCTCATGTCAGTAGGAACTAGCCATCTCATGTCAGTAGGAACTAGCCATATCATGTCAGTAGGAACTAGCCATATCATGTCAGTAGGAAGTAGCCATATCATGTCAGTAGGAACTAGCCATCTCATGTCAGTAGGAACTAGCCATCTCATGTCAGTAGGAACTAGCCATCTCATGTCAGTAGGAACTAGCTATTTCATGTCTATAGTAAGAACTATGCTTAGCCATCTCATGTCAGTAGTAACAAACCATTTTACGTTAGTAGGAACTAGTCATCTCATGTCAGTAGGAACTAGACATTTCATGTCAGTAGGAACTAGACATTAAATCAGCGATAAATTATGATAAACCATTTTTGGGGGAGGTGCTAGAGCTGGGCGATGTGGACAAAAAGTAATATTGCGACACATGTAACTATTTTGCTCGATGACATCGATAACACACACACACAAAAAAAATCATGGAGGTTTTTAGTTATTTATTTTATTTCACCTTAACCAGATAGGCTAGTTGAGAACAAGTTCTCATTTACAACTGCGACCTGGCCAAGATAAAGCTAAGCAGTGCAATACAAACAACAACAGAGTTACACATGGAATAAACAAACATACAGTCAATAATACAATAGAAAAAAGTATATATACAGTGTGTGCAAATGAGGTAGGATAAGGGAGTTAAGGCAATAAATAGGCCATAGTGGTGAAATAATTACAATATAGCAATTTAACACTGGAGTGATAGATGTGCAGAAGATGAGTGCGCAAGTAGAGATACTGGGTTACAAAGGAGCAAAATAAATCAAATAAATAACAGTATGGGGATGAGGTAGTTGGATGGGCTATTTACAGATGGGCTATGTACAGGTGCAGTGATCTGTGAGCTGCTCTGACAGATGGTGCTTAAAGTTAGTGAGGGAGATATGAGTCCCCAGCTTCAGTGATTTTTGCAGTTCGTTCCAGTCATTGGAAGCAGAGAACTGTAAGGAAAGGCGACCAAAAGAGGAATTGGCTTTGGGGGTGACCAGTGAAATATACCTGCTTGAGCGCGTGCTACGGGTGGGTGCTGCTATGGTGACCAGTGAGCTGAGATAAGGCAGGGCTTTACCTAGCAAAGGCTTATAGATGACCCGGAGCCAGTGGGTTTGGCGACGAATATGAAGCGAGGGCCAGCCAACGAGAGCATACAGGTCGCAGTGGTGGGTAGTATATGGGGCTTTGGGGACAAAATGGATGGCACTGTGATAGACTGCATCCAATTTGCTGAGTAGAGTGTTGGAGGCTATTTTGTAAATGACATCACCAAAGTCAAGGATCGGTAGGATGGTCAGTTTTACGAGGGTATGTTTGGCAGCATGAGTGAAGGGTGCTTTGTTGCGAAATAGGAAGCCAATTCTAGATTTAATTTTGGATTGGAGATGTTTACTGTGAGTCTGGAAGTTACTTTATATTAGCGGCAGGGCTCTAGACCATTTTTATTCCGTGCCAAGTAAGACAATTTAGATGGTAGCCTATGATTTAAAAAGTAAGCTATTTCATCTAATATATCCAGGAAATGCTTGATATTTTGATGTGCAACCTGTCAAAATAGGATCCAGAATTATCGGAATTATTTTTGTCTCTTCTGAGAATTTGCCGATATCTGAGACATTTACTGGACCCATATGCATTGGGTGCGTAACCTGATTAGGGCTGTCCACATTTACTTTTCCTCAGTCAACAAGATTAAGTAACAAGCAGCAAAATCACCAGAGTATGTAAATCTACTCTCCCCCATAGTAGAGAAGTTTACCTATTCTATTAGTCAGCTTGTCGTTCTGTGCGAGAAAAGATAGAGAAAGCATCACCGGTCAAATGTAATTCCATCGACTAGAATATCCATCAATGAATAAGCTAAAAAGCATTATACCGCAATGGGATTTTCTTCCTCATCCTATCTGCTTTTCTATTACCGGCTAACGTAAACCCTGAACTACAGCCTACTCCGTCTGCAAAGTTGTACCATGAACTCAATATTAAGAGGTGAGCAATACATGATATACTCACAGAAAGCTGTGACTTTCCTCTGTGTTACTACAACAACAGTAGTTGCTTTGAAAACTGTCTTTTTCCCCTCAATAGCAATTTGAGCAATGGTCATATGGTTTGTGATTCTCAGAATGCATCGCTCCCTCTTCAGTGCGCACAGTCGGGAGAGGGAGTGAGAGTCAGCAGCGGACAGTGAAACAGGGACAGGCAGATACTTTCATAGTAGGAATCAACATTATGCATAGGCTATCACTGTTTACCAAATGTTGGTTTAAGAGCAACCTACAGGAACGTTGTGTAGCAAAATAACAGAAAACTACCAACGTAAGTAAAATCATCCCGGCTCTACGTGTACCTCACATTGAGATCAATGTTGTTAGGTGCTAGGGGCTCCAATTATGACATTGAACAACACCATGTTTCACGTCACCAGCTATAGTCCATAGCCTCTGAGGCCCTTTGATGTGGCTTTTTCCTCATTCAAGGCTCCCCAACAACATAGTTTGACATGTTTTTTTTTTGTCAGCATGATAGGTATGTAGTAGCTGTATTTCAATCAGCTATTTGGGTGTGAAACATCCCTGTGCCTGATAAATAATGTGTCCAAAAGTAGAGGCAACTGTCAATCAATAGGTTGTCAAGGAGTGATGTCTTGACTTTGTCATTCCTCTTGGCTCAGTGATTCGTCAATAATACAATTCCAGCAACCGACAGAAGTACGTGTCTGTTTTCAAAGTGACTGCGAGACATATGATGGAAATAATTTCCCGTGGGTTTCCAACTTACAGAGTGCATTATTCTAATATCACTAGAGAACGAGAGTGGATGAACAATCCAATTGTGAATGAAAATACTTTTACAAGACAGTTAAGTGGCCAACTGTGATCCTGTAGTGCTATAGTCAACTGCTTCCCCACTGGTTGAACCAACGTTGCGTCAACGTATTGTGACTTGCAATCAACGTGCAAAATGCATTGGATTTGAATAAAGTCATCAACCAGCACTGTTTTCATCTCATTTCAACCAGCGTTTGTAAACATTGAAATTAGGGTCAAACTTAAACACATTGTCTTAACCTGACTAACATGTTGTTACGTCAATCTAATTTTAACATAATCATCAGAACTATGTATACATTGAAATTGCGTAGAAAATATCACACAGTGCCTTCAGAAAGTATTCACACCGCTTGACTTTTTCCACATTTTGTTGTTTACAGACAGAATTTGTGGAATTATATTTTTCCATTTTTTTCACTAATTATTTAAAAATGAAAAGCTGAAATGCTTTGAGTATTCAAGCTTAAATAAGTTCAGGAGTAACAATTTGCTTAACAAGTCACATAATACATTGCATGGGCTGGGTAAACATAAAAACAGCATCGTGAAGAATGGTTAAGTTATTAATTACACTTTGGATGGTGTATCAATACACCCAGACACTACAAAGATACAGTGCCTTGCGAAAGTATTCGGCCCCCTTGAACTTTGCGACCTTTTGCCACATTTCAGGCTTCAAAGATATAAAACTGTATTTATTTGTGAAGAATCAACAACAAGTGGGACACAATCATGGTTAATCAAAAACTGAAAAATTGGGCGTGCAAAATTATTCAACCCCCTAAAGTTAATACTTTGTAGTGCCACTTTTTGCTGCGATTACAGCTGTAAGTCACTTGGGGTATGTCGCTATCAGTTTTGCACATCGAGAGACTGACATTTTTTCCCATTCCTCCTTGCAAAACAGCTCGAGCTCAGTGAGGTTGGATGGAGAGCATTTGTGAACAGCAGTTTTCAGTTCTTTCCACAGATTCTCGATTGGATTCAGGTCTGGACTTTGACTTGGCCATTCTAACACCTGGATATGTTTATTTTTGAACCATTCCATTGTAGATTTTGCTTTATGGTTTGGATCATTGTCTTGTTGGAAGACAAATCTCCGTCCCAGTCTCAGTTCTTTTGCAGACTCCATCAGGTTTTCTTCCAGAATGGTCCTGTATTTGGCTCCCTCTCCCTGTCCCTGCTGAAGACAAGCAGGCCCAAACCATGTTTGACAGTGGGGATGGTGTGTTCAGGGTAATGAGCTGTGTTGCTTTTACGCCAAACATAACATTTTGCATTGTTGCCAAAAAGTTCAATTTTGGTTTCATTTTGGTTTCATCTGACCAGAGCACCTTCTTCCACATGTTTGGTGTGTCTCCCAGGTGGCTTGTGGCAAACTTTAAACAACACTTTTTATGGATATCTTTAAGAAATGGCTTTCTTCTTGCCACTCTTCCATAAAGGCCAGATTTGTGCAATATACGACTGATTGTTGTCCTATGGACAGAGTGTCCCACCTCAGCTGTAGATCTCTGCAGTTCATCCAGAGTGATCATGGGCCTCTTGGCTGCATCTCTGATCAGTCTTCTCCTTGTATGAGCTGAAAGTTTAGAGGGACGGCCAGGTCTTGGTAGATTTGCAGTGGTCTGATGCTCCTTCCATTTCAATATTATCACTTGCACAGTGCTCCTTGAGATGTTTAAAGCTTGGGAAATATTTTTGTATCCAAATCCGGCTTTAAACTTCTTCACAACAGTATCTCGGACCTGCCTGGTGTGTTCCTTGTTCTTCATGATGCTCTCTGCGCTTTTAACGGACCTCTGAGACTATCACAGTGCAGATGCATTTATACGGAGACTTGATTACACACAGGTGGATTGTATTTATCATCATTAGTCATTTAGGTCAACATTGGATCATTCAGAGATCCTCACTGAACTTCTGGAGAGAGTTTGCTGCACTGAAAGTAAAGGGGCTGAATAATTTTGCACGCCCAATTTTTCAGTTTTTGATTTGTTAAAAAAGTTTCAAATATCCAATAAATGTCGTTCCACTTCACTTCACATCCACTACATGTGTCCCACTTGTTGTTGATTCTTCACAAAGAAATACAGTTTTATATCTTTTTGTTTGAAGCCTGAAATGTGGCAAAAGGTTGCAAAGTTCAAGGGGGCCGAATACTTTTCGCAAGGCACTGTACAGGCGTCCTCCTAACTCAAAATCCTAGAGGAAAACCTGGTTCAGTCTGCTTTCCACCAGACACTGAGAGATTAATTCCCCTTTCAGCAGGACAATAACCTAAAACACAAGGCCAAATCTACACTGTAGTTGCTTATGAAGAAGATAGTGAATGTTCCTGAGTGGCCGAGTTACAGTTTTGACTTAAATCTGCTTAAATCTATGGCAAGAGCTGAAAATGGTTGTCTAGCAATGATCAACAACCAAATTGACAGAGCTTAAAAAGCATGGGCAAATGTTGCACAGTCCAGGTGTAGAAAGCTCTTGGAGACTTACCCAGAAAGACATCTATAATTGCTGCCAAAGGTGATTCTAACATGTATTTACTCAGGGGGTTAAAGACTTAGCTAATCAAGATATATTGGTGTTTTTAAACAAAATAAAACATCCTAGATCCTGTATTCATATATTGGGTGGTTGAAATTATGTTGAACTCTAGAATTTGATTAGAAATATTTGATTTGATCTTGTTTCAATGTTGATAGTAAAATGCTATGTTTGAATCAACATCATTGTTTCAACTTCATGCTATCAACTTAAATAAAGAGGTATATGAAAATAAAATGTGAAGCCACTGTCCAACGATTTCTGCCTGATCAGTGACTCCTACTGGTATATGAGGGATAATGCACTTCAGTGAGAACAAGCCTACCATCCAGATGCCTATGTCTATGTACCCTGATTAGCTTTCTTAGCAAGCTGGTTCGTTTCAGCGGAGGTATCATGTCAACACATTTAGACACCTATATAACATTGAATAGTTGGAAGTAACTCCTAAATTTTCATACACATGAAAGTAATTCGGAGAGAGTTTGGATTTATGTAGGCGGCATTGACATCAGATCTGCCCTTCAAAGGACACTATCATTTGAATGTGTAGCTAGATATACTATCCTACATCCATGGTTGATTGGATCTTTGGAAGATTATAAGTTCATTATTTAATTGAGATGTGAATCCAACATATCTATCATTAATTTGTAGACAAACTGGATATTGAATTGGGAACGCAACCAAATATCAACATTTGAAGGAGTTGTATCTTCTGCATGGATAGTGTTCAGACACCTTGACTTTTCCACATTTTGTTACGTTACAGCCTTTATTCTAATTATTTTTTTATTTTATTTTAATCTCTCATCTATCTACACACAATACCCCATAATGGCAAATCAAAAACATGGTTTTAGAAATGTTTGCAAATGTATTAAAAATAGAAAAATATCACATAAGTATTCAGACCCTTTACTCAGTACTTTGATCATTGGCAGCGATTACATCCTCAAGTCTTCTTGGGTATGATGCTACAGTACAAGCTTGGCACACTTCTATTCGGGGAGTTTCTCCCATTGTTCTCTGCAGATCCTCTCAAGCTCTGTCAGGTTGGATGGGGAGCGTCGCTGCACAGCTATTTTCAGGTCTCTCCAGAAATGTTGTATTGGGTTCAAGTCTGGGCTCTGGCTGGGCCACTCGAGGACATTCAGAGACTTGTCTCGAAGCCACTCCTGCGTTGTCTTGGCTGTGTGCTTAGGGTCGTTGTCCTGTTGGAAGGTGAACCTTCAAACCCAGTCTGAGGTCCTGAGCACTCTGGTGCACGTTTTCATGAAGTATCTCTCTGTACTTGGCTCTATTCATCTTTCCCTCAGTCCTGACTAATCTCCCAGTCCCTGCCGCTGAAAAACATTCCCACAACATGATGCTGCCACCAATATGCTTCACCATAGGGATGGTGCCATGTTTCCTCCAGACGTGATGCTTGGCCAGAAAGAGAAGATGGGTGAGCTTCCTCATTATGAAGGAGTTTGTGCAGGCCAAGGCTCTTCCTGAAGAAATGAGCTCCAGATGGAATAGCTGGTTTGAGGCAGTGAAGTACCATGCAGAGCATGTTCATCTGTACGGAGAGTTTTTGTTGGCAGAAAAGTCATCATCCCAGGCAGTCACAAACATCCTCGGCCAGCTGGAAACGGAGATCAGGCCCTCACTGTTAAGCTAACCTTCACCTCAGAGGGCTGCTCCAAACTGATGACAGCTCTGTCAATCCTGGAAGGAACCCACCGTCCCACAGTGTCTGCATACAATATCATGGAGGATCTGGGCTCTTACCTAGTAAATGGAATGGCAAAAACATGTGGGTATGGTGCCAAGACAGATGAGCTATTGAGAAAGATGGGGATTGGAGAAAGGAGGGAGGTGCTTGACCATCTCCATGATGCATTCCACTTGGCCTTCACAAAGTTCTCAAAGCACTGCGACACACATTCAGCCAGAGAGGTCTACAGGCTGGCTAGGGTGTTCAATCCTAGGCAGGCTCCCGCCATGGAAAAGCAGATTGAAGCCTACACACAACTGAAACCCATGGCAAGCCCATCAACAGAGCTCAGTGAAGAATGGATTGCCTATCAGCACAACGTGTCCAGGGAGCCCTCACCTGCTTTGTAGCTTGCTGATTACTGGATGGGCCTGAGTGCGAGAATCCCAAGAGTTGCAGAAGTGGCAGTGCCCTACATCTACTTCCCAGTCAGCTCAGTCGACTGTGAGAGGAGTTTCAGCAAATATAAGACTCTACTCACAGACAAGCGAGAGGCACTCACCGAGCTCAACACAAAGAGGCTGACAATCATGTACTTCAATGGAGATGTCTGTGATAGATGGAAGACTTACAATGGACAGATAGGAGCTCATAAGGTAGTTCCACAGGTTTTGCCTATTGCTGCATTATTGCCTAGATTCTTGCATTAATCTCTTTATAATTTGTTCATGTATAATGAAACACTTATGTGAAGCCCTTTATTTTACAAAAAACAATGAATGCAATGTTCTTTTTTAAGTAAGTATAACTCTAGGTTTTCCCTATCGCTTGCTGCATTGTTGCCTAGATTCTTGCATTACTTTTTAAAATTTATAATGAAACACTTAGTAGAACTCTGAACTCTTGCCTTGATAAAACAAATAGTGCACTGTCATGTTGCATCATTACAAATGTACTGTTATATCTTATTAAATTGTTGACGTTTTATTCATTCAAATTATTAGACACTCTTTCTGATGATAAAATAAATCGTAAAACACAGAATTCAGAAGAATGTCAACTGAAAAAGTGGAATTTGGGAATAAATAAAACGGATTTCATAGGGCCCTAATAACCTTCGGGCCGACTGGAAGCTGAAGGCTGCTTAGGAGACACCACTAGAGATACTATTATGTAATTGTGATGAACAGAGAGAATATTAGGGTACCACTGTGATTCATTAATCATATGCTGCTCCAGTGTTCTTACCTCTCCTTTCTGTCTTTTAACACTTCTTTTACAAACTATTTCTTCCTCTGTTTTTATAATGCACACCAGATGTGAATTGAAGTACAGATTGAACTTGTATTTATAATATAATATTACAATTAGAATATTTATAATGCATGTTATGTATTTATAACACTTGAATAATGAACTTCTTTCAATAAAGCATTTCACATTCTCTACTGGTTGAAATTAAGTCTCTCATTTGATGAAATACTACACCTCTCCTGTGTTTATCAGATCAATGCAGATCAAGGAAATTAGATATTGAGATGAACCGGTTTTAGAGTATTTACATGATGCATAAGAAGTGTCGTGTACTGTTTTTGAAATTATATTTCTGTATATATGAATTACAAATCAGCCTTTAACTAGTTCAATCATGTTTCTAGCTTATTGCATAGTTACAATGTGTAACCATTGATGTCCCAGGACCAAGATTGGTAAACACTGTTGAGGTGTATAATTGTAATACATACTAGTGAACAACCTCCGTAACACCTCCTCCTCCATGCTTTACTGTGGGAAATACACATGCAGAGACCATCCTTTCACCCACACCGCACCTCACAAAGACATGGCGGATGGTACCAAAAATCTCCAATTTGGACTTCCTCAAATTTCCACGGGTCTAATATCAATTGCTCGTGTTTCTTGCCTCAAGCAAGTCTCTTATTCTTATTGGTGTCCTTTAGTAATGGTTTCTTTGCAGCACTTCAACCATAAAGGCCTGATTCACACAGTCTCCTCTGAGTAGTTGATGTTGAAATGTGTCTGTTACTTGAACTCTGTGAAGCATTTATTTAGGCTGCAATTTCTGAGGCTGGTAACTCTAATGAACTTATCCTCTGCAGCAGAGGTAACTCTGGGACTTCCACTCCTGTGGCGGTTCTCATGAGAGCCAGTTTCATCATAGCGCTTGATGGTTTTTGCAACTGCACTTGAATAGACTTTCAAAGTTCTTGAAATGCATTAAGGAAAGAAAATTCCACCAATGAACTTTTAACAATGTACACCTGTTAATTTAAATTCATTCCAGGTAACTATCTCATGAAGCTGGTTGAGAGAATGCCAAGAGTGTGCAAAGCTGTCAAGGCAAAGGGTGGCTATTTGAAGAATCTCAAATATGAAATATATTTTGATTTGTTTAACACTTTTTTGGTTACTACATGATTTCATTTGTGTTATTTCATAGTTTTGATGTCTTCACTGTTATTATACAATGTAGAAAATATTAATAATAAAGAAAAACCCTTGAATGAGTAGGTGTTCTAAAACTTTTGACAGGTAGTGTATATGCTATCTAACTAACTACCCAACGTTAATTGACTTGATTATTCACATCATTCTTAGCTTAGCTAATTGGTATAGTTGTGTGCATTCTCAATAGCCATTGTTAATTCTGGCTATCTACTCCAATTTCAGAGCGCTCTTGTCTGAGTGTGTGCAGAATAACTGATGAATTTATGAAGGCTCAACACCCGTTGAATGTTGCCGGTGTCAGTAAATGTTGACAAAAAAGTGTAATTAAATTGTTGCCAGCGGCACAGTTACAGTCACCAACGCTCTAGATAACATGAAAACAGCCTAACAAGCTCTGCTAGGGCGAGTAAAAGTGTCAGAGTGAGGTGTTCTCTCATTTGTGTCTGGAAATAGCTAGCAATCTAGCCAATGTTAGCCAGTTAGCTTGGGTGTTTAATTGCTGATGCGAGGTCAGAAAGCTTGGATCAACCTTACTCCTCGGCCAGAGCATCCAGTGTGAGCTTTGAACGCTCCGGGAGTGAAACGCTCTGAATTTAAGAATTAACAATCTGACAATGCTCTGAATTTACAAAAGCCCAGAGCGCACTCTGGCACTCCAGATTAAATTTATGAACACACCCGAAATCGTAAAATGTCTAGCTAGAAATCTAACAAGCTAGCAAGAGGTTGCATAGCAACAGCATTAACTTCCAGTAGACAGGTGAAGCGCTAGTACACTCAACTGAAAGGATACTGGTTGTTTACAGTACAGTAAAATTAAGTAATAGTATGTAGTATATACTCATTAAGTATGTAGTATACAGTATGTTAATATGGGTATTCGAACACAGCTATAGTTCATGGCAGAAATCATTATAATTGTGGATTCACATTTTATTTTAATACATTTCCAACAGTCAGTTCATCAAATTTCTGCCCTGCTAGAGCTGCCCCAGTCAACTGTAAGTGATGTTATTGTGAAGTGGAAAAGTCTTGGAGAAACAACGGCTCAGCCTCTGAAAGCAACATTAGCACAATAACTTTTTGTCAGAAGCTTAATGAAATTGGTTTCCATGGCCAAGCAGCCACACATAAGCCTAAGATCACCATACGCAATGCCAAGCGTGAGTGGAGTGGTGTAAAACTCTCCGCCATTAGACTCTGGAGCAGTGGAAATACGTTCTCTGGAGTGATGAATCACACTTCACCATCTGGCAGTCCGACGGACAGATCTGGGTTTGGCGGATGCCAGGAGAACGCTACCTGCACGAATGCATAGTGCCAACTGTAAAGTTTGGTGGATGAGGAATAATGGTCTGGCTTCGGATTAGGACCCTTAGTTCTAGCGAAGGGAAATCTTAATGCTATAGAATACAATGACATTCTAGAAGATTCTATGCTTGCAACAATTTGGGGAAGGCCTTTTCCTATTTCAGCATGACAATGCCCCTGTACACAAAGAGAGGTATATACAGAAATGGTTTGTCGAGATCGGTGTGGAAGAACTTGACTGGCCTGCACAGAGCCCTGACCTCAACCCTATTAAACACCTTTGAGATTAATTGGAATGCAAGCCATGCCTAAATGCCCAAGATCAGTGCCTGTCCTCACTAATCCTCTTGTGGTTGAATGGATGCAAGTCCTCGCAGCAATGTTCCAACAACTAGCGGAAAACCTTCCCAGAAGAGTGGAGGCTGTTATAGCAGCAAATGGGGGACCAACTCCATATTAATGTCCATGATTTTGGAATGAGAAGTCCGATGACCAGTTGTCCACATACTTTTAGTCATGTAGTGTATCATTGCGTTACTCTAAGTTTACTTCGATATGATGGTTATTATATCAATATTTGCACATACAGTTATTTCCACTGCCATTTCTCGCAGAAGTAATTTTAACAACACGAAAAGATCCCACCTTGTCAAGTTTAGCAACAAATTTTCTGTTTCCATCAGGCCTGTCGTGATATTTTTTATCCGACATGTACTTTACTCGCAGAAAAAGATTGGATGGAAACCTGGTCTGGTCGCTGTCTATTTTTTCTTCTGGTTGTTGTTAGTTCTCAAAGATTATCTTGTTTAAAAATATATAGCTTCATTATCTTTACTACATACAGTACTTTATATCTGGTTTTAGTTGTTTAAGTTTACACTGAAAACGTTTTCACCTATGAATATAGGGGAAACACTGATAATGCTGCGTTTGAAAAAACTCTACAACAGTGTGTCTCACTAGGATTTTCTGCCTGGCTAAACATGTAGCTACAGTAGCTTCTTGAGCTCCAAAACTTTACTGAGCTCAAATGATCCCTGTGAATTGACATTATCAAACATGTGCAAGTTCATCCCATGAACTTAAATATTGAACTTTTTGAATAAGCATACACTAATGCATATTAAATGCATACAGCACATTTAAATTGCAGCCTCTTTTTGTTATGCAGGTGAAGGAGGACCCAAACGCGACTTAACAGAAACAGAGTTTATTAATGCTCAAAACCGAATAACTGAAATCCTCTAGATAGTAGAGGGGGAAAACAACTGGAGAAGCGGCCACAGACTGCAGGTCGCTTCGGGTAGACGCAGGCCGTAGTCAACTGAGACACCTGCTCACACGCAGCGTCTGAAGAAGGCACAAAACACGACAGGACAGGGTGATACACAATCACGGCAAAAAACACGACAGGACAGGGCGAAACGCAATTACAGCATGGAATACAAAACAAGGAACCGATGGAACAGGAACGGATAACAAAGGAATAAATAGGGAGTCTAATCAGGGGAAAGGATCGGGAACAGGTGTGGGAAGGCTAAATGATGATTAGGGGAATAGGAACAGCTGGGAGCAGGAACGGAACGACAGAGAGAAGAGAGAGCGAGAGAGTGAAAGGGGGAGGGGGAGAGAGAGGGATAGAACCAAACAAGACCAGCAGAGGGAAACGAATAGCATGGGGAGCACAGGGACAAGACATGACAATGAATGACAAACATGACAGTACCCCCCCACTCACCGAGCGCCTCCTGGCGCACTCGAGGAGGAATCCTGGCGGCAACGGAGGAAATCATCGATGAGCGAACGGTCCAGCACGTCCCGAGACGGAACCCAACTCCTCTCCTCAGGACCGTAACCCTCCCAATCCACTAGGTATTGGTGACCCCGTCCCGGAACGCATGTCCATAATTTTATGTACCTTGTAAATAGGTGCGCTCTCGACAAGGACGGGAGGGGGAGGGAAGACGAACGGGGTGCGAAGAAAGGCTTAACACAGGAGACATGGAAGACAGGATGGACGCGACGAAGATGTCGCGGAAGAAGCATTTGACGACCTGGGAGACACGGAACGGACCAATGAACCGCGGAGTCAACTTACGAGAAGCTGTCGTAAGAGGAAGGTTGCGAGTGGAAAGCCACACTCTCTGGCCGCAACAATACCTTGGACTCTTAATCCTGCGTTTATTGGCGGCTCTCACCGTCTGTGCCCTGTAACGGCAAAGTGCAGACCTCACCCTCCTCCAGGTGCGCTCACAACGTTGGACAAACGCTGTGGACTCGGCAAGCTGGGATGAGAACAGAGGAGGCTGGTAACCCAGACTACTCTGAAACGGAGATAACCCGGTAGCAGACGAAGGAATGGGGAGCGGTCTGAGACGACCGGCAGGAGGAGAGTTACCCGACTTAGTCTGCGCGCAGTCCGAACAGGCAGCCACGAAACGGCGCGTGTCACGCTCCTGAGTCGGCCACCAAAAGCGCTGGCGAATAGACGCAAGAGTGCCTCGAACACCGGGATGACCCGCTAACTTGGCAGAGTGAGCCCACTGAAGAACAGCCAGACGAGTGGAAACAGGGACGAAAAGGAGGTTACTAGGACAAGCGCGCGGCGACGCAGTGTGCGTGAGTGCTTGCTTAACCTGTCTTTCAATTCCCCAGACTGTTAACCCGACAACACGCCCATAAGGAAGAATCCCCTCGGGATCAGTAGAAGCCACAGAAGAACTAAACAGACGGGATAAGGCATCAGGCTTGGTGTTCTTGCTACCCGGACGGTAAGAAATCACAAACTCGAAACGAGCGAAAAACAACGCCCAACGAGCTTGACGGGCATTAAGTCGTTTGGCAGAACGGATGTACTCAAGGTTCTTATGGTCTGTCCAAACGACAAAAGGAACGGTCGCCCCCTCCAACCACTGTCGCCATTCGCCTAGGGCTAAGCGGATGGCGAGCAGTTCACGGTTACCCACATCATAGTTGCGCTCAGATGGCACAGGCGATGAGAAAAATAAGCGCAAGGATGAACCTTATCGTCAGACTGGGAGCGCTGGGATAGAATGGCTCCCACGCCTACCTCTGAAGCGTCAACCTCGACAATGAATTGTCTGGTGACGTCAGGAGTAACGAGGATAGGAGCGGACGTAAACGTTCTTTTAGAAGATCAAAAGCTCCCTGGGCGGAACCGGACCACTTAAAACACGTCTTGACAGAAGTAAGAGCTGTGAGAGGGGCAGCAACTTGACCGAAATTACGAATGAAACGCCGATAGAAATTAGCGAAACCTAAGAAGCGCTGCAACTCGACACGTGACCTTGGAACGGGCCAATCACTGACAGCTTGGACCTTAGCGGAATCCATCTGAATGCCTTCAGCGGAAATAACGGAACCGAGAAAAGTAACGGAGGAGACATGAAAAGAGCACTTCTCAGCCTTTACGTAGAGACAATTCTCTAAAAGGCGCTGTAGAACACGTCGAACGTGCTGAACATGAATCTCGAGTGACGGAGAAAAAATCAGGATATCGTCAAGATAGACAAAAACAAAAATGTTCAGCATGTCTCTCAGAACATCATTAACTAATGCCTGAAAAACAGCTGGCGCATTGGCGAGACCGAACGGCAGAACCCGGTACTCAAAATGCCCTAACGGAGTATTAAACGCCGTTTTCCACTCGTCCCCCTCTCTGATGCGCACGAGATGGTAAGCGTTACGAAGGTCCAACTTAGTAAAGCACCTGGCTCCCTGCAGAATCTCGAAGGCTGATGACATAAGGGGAAGCGGATAACGATTCTTAACCGTTATGTCATTCAGCCCTCGATAATCCACGCAGGGGCGCAGAGTTTCTTCTTAACAAAAAGAACCCCGCCCCGGCCGGAGAGGAAGAAGGCACTATGGTACCGGCGTCAAGAGACACAGACAAATGACCCTCGAGTGCCTTACGTTCGGGAGCCGACAGAGAGTATAGTCTACCTCGAGGAGGAGTGGTCCCCGGAAGGAGATCAATACTACAATCATACGACCGGTGAGGAGGAAGGGAGTTGGCTCGGGACCGACTGAAGACCGTGCGCAGATCATGATATTCCTCCGGCACTCCTGTCAAATCGCCAGGTTCCTCCTGAGAAGTAGGGACAGAAGAAATGGGAGGGATGGCAGACATTAAACACTTCACATGACAAGAAACGTTCCAGGATAGGATAGAATTACTAGACCAATTAATAGAAGGATTATGACATACAAGCCAGGGTGACCCAAAACAACAGGTGTAAACGGTGAACGAAAAATCAAAAAAGATATAGTCTCACTGTGGTTACCAGATACTGTGAGAGTTAAAGGTAGTGTCTCAAATTTGATACTGGGAAGATGACTACCATCTAAGGCAAACATGGGCGTAGGCCTGTCTAACGGTCTGAAAGGAATGTTATGTTTCCGAGCCCATGCTTCGTCCATGAAACAACCCTCAGCCCCAGAGTCAATCAAAGCACTGCATGTAGCACCCGAACCGGTCCAGCGTAGATGGACCGACATAGTAGTACAAGATCTAGATGAAGGGACCTGAGTAGTAGCGCTCACCAGTAGCCCTCCGCTTACTGATGGGCTCTGGCCTCTTACTGGACATGAAATAACAAAATGTCCAGCAACTCCGCAATAGAGGCACAGGCGGTTGGTGATCCTCTGTTCCCTCTCCTTATTCGAGATGCGAATCCCTCCCAGCTGCATGGGCTCAGTCTCAAAGCCAGAGGGAGATGGTTGCGATGCGGAGCAGGGAAACACCGTTGATGCGAGCTCTCTTCCACGAGCCCGGTGACGAAGATCTACCCGTCGTTCTATGCGGATGGCGAGAGCAATCAAGGAGTCCACATCTGAAGGAACCTCCCGGGAGAGAATCTCATCCTTAACCACTGCGTGGAGTCCCTCCAGAAAACGAGCGAGCAGCGCCGGCTCGTTCCACTCACTAGAGGCAGCAAGAGTGCGAAACTCAATGGAATAATCCGTTATGGACCGTTCACCTTGGCATAAGGAAGCCAGGGCCCTAGAAGCCTCCTCACCAAAAACTGAACGGTCAAAAACCCGAATCATCTCCTCTTTAAAGTTCTGGAATCTGTTAGAGCAATCAGCCCTTGCCTCCCAGATAGCTGTGCCCCATTCTCGAGCCCGGCCAGTAAGGAGTGAAATGACTCTCTCTCTAGAGTATGTGTGGGGTTGGAGAGAGAACACAATCTCACACTGCGTGAGAAAGGAGCGGCACTCAGTGGGCTGCCCGGAGTAGCAAGGTGGGTTATTAACCCTGGGTTCAGGAGGCTCGGCAGGCCAGGGAGTAACAGGTGGCACGAGACGTAGACTCTGGAACTGTCCAGAGAGGTCGGAAACCTGAGCGGCCAGGTTCTCCACGGCATGGCGAGCAGCAGACAATTCCTGCTCGTGTCTGCCGAGCATGGCTCCTTGGATCTCGACGGCAGTGTAACGAGCGTCTGAAGTCGCTGGGTCCATTCTTTGATCGGTTCCTTCTGTTATGCAGGTGAAGGAGGACCCAAACGCGACTTAACAGAAACAGAGTTTATTAATGCTCAAAACCGAATAACTGAAATCCTCTAGATAGTAGAGGGAAAACAACTGGAGAAGCGGCCACAGACTGCAGGTCGCCGGGTAGGCGCAGGCCGTAGTCAACTGAGACACCTGCTCACACGCAGCGTCTGAAGAAGGCACAAAACACGACAGGACAGGGTGATACACAATCACGGCAAAAAACACGACAGGACAGGGCGAAACGCAATTACAGCATGGAATACAAAACAAGGAACCGATGGAACAGGAACGGATAACAAAGGAATAAATAGGGAGTCTAATCAGGGGAAAGGATCGGGAACAGGTGTGGGAAGGCTAAATGATGATTAGGGGAATAGGAACAGCTGGGAGCAGGAACGGAACGACAGAGAGAAGAGAGAGCGAGAGAGTGAAAGGGGGAGGGGGAGAGAGAGGGATAGAACCAAACAAGACCAGCAGAGGGAAACGAATAGCATGGGGAGCACAGGGACAAGACATGACAATGAATGACAAACATGACACTTTTGGTGGGTTGGAGTTTTGGTCTACCTGGTGACATCACCAGGCTTTAAATTAGTTAATAGACCAATAAAAAAGAGTTCTAAACGTCTCTGCCAATAACAGCTAGTTTTCTGTTTTCCCCTCCCCCACTAAGAAGCCATTTTATTTTATTTTAATTGAAAAAAATCACAGTAAGGTACTTAATTGTTAACCAGAAATGATTTGATATTAAGATGAAAATGGATACATTGTACCTTTTCATGTTTTTATTGTCAACATAGGCCTTCTTCATATAAACTGTCATGTTTTGTCTTATATTGTCTTGTCATTTTGCTTTCCCTTCTGTTCGTTTTCCCCCTGCTGGTCTTATTAGGTTCGTTCCCTTTTTTCTCTCTCCCTCCCTCTCTCTCTTCTCTCTATCGTCCCGTTCCTGCTCCCAGCTGTTCCTATTCCCCTACTCATCATCTAATCTTTTCACACCTGTTCCGTATCTTGCCCTCTGATGAGAGTCCCTATTTCTCCCCTTGTCTTCCGTTTCTGTCCTGTCGGATCCTTGTATATTGTTCACCGTGCTGTGTCTTTGTCTCGCCCTGTCGTGTCTTGTTTCCCTCAGATGCTGCGTGTGAGCAGGTGTCTGAGTCTGCTACGGTCGGTGCCTTCCCGAGGCAACCTACAGTTTATGGTCGAGTCTCCAGTCTGTCCTCGTCACTACGAGTGGAATTAAGTTTTTCATGTTTTGTTTTCTGCTCTGATTGTCCAGGAGTATTGCCTATTTCCTTTACTGGAATAAAGACTCTGTTTTCGCCAAGTCGCTTTTGGGTCCTCATTCACCTGCATAACATAAACAACTTAAAATCAGTAAATACTACATCATTACGATCATTTGGAATTATTCTAGCTATATTTCATGTTTATTTCCTGATGCTCTCACTAACAGTATCTAACTTGATATGGATACATGGCTACACATGGTTCAGAAAAACATTATTGGGAGTAATATCCTGTTTCTTAGAGCCTCCCTTATGATCCATCATTGTTGTGCATTATAAAGAATGGAGTTTTTCTACAGAACAATTTTTCTTATTCAATGTAATGCAATATAAGAGTTTCCCCTGTATCTCAATGGTACACTGATGGCACAGGCTTATGTAAGTCTTTTCTGGAATGTTGTCCCACTCCTCTTCAATGGCTGTGCGAAGTTGCTGGATATTGGCAGGAACTGGAACACGCCATGCTCAATGCTCAATGGATGACATGTCTTGTGAGTATGCAGGCCATGGAAGAACTGGGACATTTTCAGCTTCCAGGAATTGTGTCCAGATCCTTGCGACATGGGGCCCGGCCCGTGCATCATCATGCAGAAACATGAGGTGATGTGGCGGATGAACGGCACGACAATGGGCCTCAGGATCTCATCATAGTATCTCTGTGCATTCAAATTGCCATTAATAAAATGCAGTTGTGTTTGTTGTCCATAGCTTACTATAAAATGCAGTTGTGTTTGTTGTCCGTAGCTTACTATAACCCCACCGCCGCCATGGGGCACTCTGCTCACAACGCTGACAGCTAACCGCTCACCCCCACACAAAGCCAAAGCCGTTCTGTGGTTTTGAGGCCGGTTGGACGTACTGCCAAATTCTCTAAAGCGACGTTGGAAGCGGCTTATGTCAGAGAAATTAACATTTAATTCTCTGGCAACAGCTCTGGTGGACATTCCTGTAGTCAGCATGCCAATTGCAAGCTCCCTCAAAACTTGAGACATCTGTGGCATTGCGTTGTGTGACAAAACTGCACATTTCAGAGTGGCCTTTTATTGTCATCAGCACTGTGTGGGTGCAACTGTGTAATGATCATGCTGTTGAATCAGCTTCTTGATATGTTACACCTGTCAGGTGGATGGATTATCTTGGCAAAAGAGAAATGCTCACTAACAGGGATGTAAACAAATTTGTGCACAGAAAATTGAGATAAATAAGCTTTTTGTGCGTATGGGATCTTTTATTTCAGCTCCTGAAACATGGGACCAACACTTTATATGTTGCATTTATATTTTTGCTTAGTATACATCACACAATACCGCAATATATCAAAACCATTTTACATAGAAACACCTGATTTTATTGTTGATTAATTAGGAAATTGTGAAAAATATTAATAACATTCCACCCATGAGGACCCACTAGAGGGCAATTTGGTCATTTGACTGTAGGAAAGTGGTACGACCAATACTGAAAAGCGCATCTTGCTGAGTGTCGCTTCTTAATATGCAACCTATCAGCTAGGTTGCCAGAAAACTGTGGCTGAGATGTTGTCTATGTGTGTTATTATATGTTTTTAAAAGTATAGGACTCCGGCTCGGGAATGAGGAAGTAGGGGCTTTTTTAAAGTCCAATACTTAAAACGTGCATCTTGCTGAAGTGTTGATTCCTATCCAAACTATTAAGTCGATGAAAAACTGTGGCTGAGATGTTATCTGTGTGTTGTTGCAATAAGAACGATAGCTATGGGTCAATTAGACCTTAAGGGGGTCTCTGTTTAACGGTAAACATGTCCTCTGCTCTCTGCTGTCACTCGGGTGTCGCAATACATTAGTGTATACCTCTGTTCTCTATCGAGTAAGGTGCTGGTGTAAGCACATATCAATAGCCAAAGCCTCCTTTTTTAAAGCATACTATTTTCTTTCACCTTATCTGTCCGGTGTGCGTAACTCGCCCTCGGTGCACAATGCGGCAAAGTGAACGCGAGTTGCTGAAAGGCTTTGTACATAAAAGGCATTTATGTAGAGAGGCAGCTCAACAGATCCCTAGGAGCACGTGATCATTACTAATCCGGTTGGGTTCGAAGTAATGTTTTATCATTAGACCCATCCATTTAGATAATGAGATTCCTTTCACCATGCTACCAGGCTCTATATTCAGAATGCTGTTGTTTGTCAGGTCGGCTTGGTAGTTGGATTAATGGAAGTTGTATAAGGCGTTACACAACCTTTCAGTCAACTAAACGGAATGAACGTTCAGGGGATGGAATTACGAGATTCGGATAAACAAGCTACCATGAAAATCCTTCTCAAATATCCATGAAAGCAATACTCAACTGAACTGTTGATGTTAAAATAATAGATTTGGTAACATAATACTATTTATTAACCAAATTGAGGGATATGTTATTGAAAGTGAATTAACTCTCCCAAACAAGTTGATCAATTCCTAAAGCCATTTTCCTGAAGTTGAATTACTAAAGTTACTAATTAAATAGAGTTAGCTTATTGTTGATTTACATATGCAGAATCTGTCATGGTGCAAGTAAAGATCCTCTCACATTCAAGGACAGGAAGGAACCAAGGAAGAACTGTCCAGCTACAGAGGGTGAAGTCAATGCCCATGACAGCTGACATGGGGGACCCTTTGTCTGAAAGATGCCTTATATGGTAGAGGATTGACAAGATCATATTCTCTGGATACATTTTGTCCACAAGTGAGACAACCTCAGTATTTACACCTTTGAAATCAAATCAAATTTTATTGGTCACATAAACATGGTTAGCAGATGTTAATGCGAGTATAGCGAAGTGTTTCTAGGTCCGACAGTGCAGTAATATCTAACAAGTAATCTAACAATTTCACAACTACCTAATCTAAAGGGGTGAATGAGAGTATGTACATACAAGTATATGGATTAGCGCTGGCCGAGCGGCAGAGGCCAGGTGCAATAGATGGTATAAAATACAGTATATACATGTGATGTGAGTAATGTAAGATATGTAAAGATTATTAAAGTGGCATTATATAAAGTGTCATTGTTTTAAGTGACTTTAGATCCATTTATTAAAGTGTCCAGTGATTGGGTCTCAATGTAGGCAGCAGCCTCTCTGAGTTAGTGATTGCTGTTTAACAGTCTGATGGCCTTGAGATAGAAGCTGCTTTTCAATCTCTCGGTCCCAGCTTTGATGCACCTGTACTGACCTCGCCTTCTGGATGATAGCTGTGTGAACAGGCAGTTGCTCGGATGGTTGTTGTCCTTGATGATTTTTTTGGGGTATCGGGTGCTGTAGGTGTCATGGAGGGCAGGTAGTTTGCCCCCTGTGATGCGTTGTGCAGACCGCACCACCCTCTGGAGAGCCTTGCGGTTGAGGGCGGTGCAGTTGCCATACCAGGCTGCGATACAGCCCAACATCAACAGCCAAAGCAGTTTTTTCGTTACGTTGCAAAATACCACAGTTCCACACATCAGTGTTTCACAGACTGCTCAGGGTTGAATTTTCTGGCCATACATTTGTTTTATATCTTGCATTTGGATAGTTTATGGCCTTAACATATTGCATGGACTTTCATGGTCATGCTGCTCTTCTGTGTAAGCACAATGGCCTTTGTGAAATGAAAGGGATAGTTCCCTGAAAAGAACAATCTACTGGTATTGACGTCATGCAGGGCGTCATCTGGTGACTTTCAGCTGCACGACTAATTCTTTACAGGTTAAGTAATCAATCAATCAACCAGTGATCAAGTGACCCATAAACATGTTCCGTCATGGGTGCCTGTCTATCCATTAGAGCTCCCTCCTTGTCAATTTCACCTCACCGACACTCCCACAGATCACACACGTGTCAGTGATGTACGATAGTGGCCGTGCAATAAGGTCCCCTTCTCTATCATGACTGGATGTCGCTAACTGATTTAGACCACATAAACACAAAGTGGGTGGACACTTCGGTAAACTAATGACAAAGCCATAAGGCACTGAAGCTCTGTTGGACTTGAATCATGACACAACTCTGTTGGATGAAGAGCGAGACTTAAAGCCTTGTGGCCTGTCTGTAACATCATGTTGTGAGGCCAAGAATGCATTCCGATGTCCATTTTAGCATACTTATAGAATGTATGTATGGATATTGGGACGGAACCAGAACAGAACCCACGTTCCCAAAATGTTGCTCTACCTCCACCCTACCGGGGAAATTGTCAAACTGTCAAATCCACAGCCTGTAAGCAAACCGCTATTTAGCTAACCAGGATACACAAGCAGATTGTGTGGTGACTCAATAGACAAACATTTAAGGACAAGCACTGCTAAACCAACTCCATCCACGTAAAGTGGTTGCATACAGGATTAAGGCTCATATAGTTCTTCCATGATCTAGTTCTATACTCGTCATTCTACCCGGTAAACTCAACAGTCTCCGATTCCTATGACATTTATTCATAAAAGGGCATTCATATTCATAATGTGCCCCCAATTATAAAGATTATAAGATTATAAGCACATTAGAACGCTTTGCTAATCCTCCATGTTAAATCAGAACATTAGACTGGGCTACCTCCCGAAAAGAAAAGTCTCGAAAGCTTCAGAATTACAAAGAGCTGTGTCAATAGCTACCATGGACCAGTTTCCTGGGTAAGCCCTATTATTGGATTCATGATATTGTTGTTGAGCAACCGTTCTACTTTCCTTAGTTTGCTAAACTGTGGAGGCTTAGCTGAGCTAACAACAACTCTGTCACAATTGTAAAAGGTTTGACTGTTTGTATCAGTGTATTCAATCATCAGAATCACTGCAAATAATATAGTTAACGATTGCTATTGGAATGCTTTGTGTGTGTGTGTGTGTGTGTGTGTGTGTGTGTGTGTGTGTGTGTGTGTGTGTGTGTGTGTGTGTGTGTGTGTGTGTGTGTGTGTGTGTGTGTGTGTGTGTGTGTGTGTGTGTGTGTGTGTGTGTGTGTGTGTGTGTGTGTGTGTGTGTGTGAGGTGGGTGTGTGTGTGTGTGCCACAGCTCCACACAGCCTGCAGCCTGCATTGCTCTCTCTGCACATAGCAGCACTGCAGATCTGGTAGAGCAGGGAGCCTCTATGCTCCCTGGGAAACAGTGCTTGCATGCCAAATTGACATTCACTGGAGTATGCTCACTCCTGTCATTTTGTCAACACCGTCACTGTGTGGAGTGCAGCCAAGCAAGCCTTCTGACAGACAGGCAAATGGGGAGGAGGTGGACTTCAGCAACATAACACCCTCTCACCACCCCTCAGCCCAGTGGCGGGGTTCAGTGCACATGCTCAGAAACACGCGAAGCATGGCGTGTGCACACACGGCAACATCTACGCTTTTCTTGGACACATCACAAATGATCTGTAAGGTACAATTACCAAGCTATGATTCGCCTCAATGACTTCCCATTAGTCCAGATTTAGGAAAACTTGCACATAGAATTCAAGGATGCCACAAATGTGTGGCAAATACCAATGGCCTCTGTTTTTTACCCCCTTACAAGCTGAGTACCCCCTGAAGTACTGAGCTTGAAACTATTCAGTTTGCCTTAATGACGATTGTACAATCGATAAGGTATTCGAAAGGTCACCATGGCAATGTTGTTGTGTAGGAAATAGAATCTTGAGGCAGGGCCTGGCATAAGAAGAACCATTGCTGCCTCTTCACCATTCCATTAATCCAATACTCCATTTGCCGGGAATATAATAAGCGTGGTATCTGAAGCGCCAGCATATTGCTGAATTCTCCGCCGGGCATGAAGGCACACTGAAATATTTTTTTATAAACATGGCCGTCCCCGAAGATAAACAACCTCCACAGCATCATTGAATGGTTTATCCATTCCATTTGTGCAGGTATCCCTTGCAAAACACTCCCTCTCCAGACACACAGGAGGATGCACTTATCAGGAGTCAGGTGTCATGGCAAAACACCGGTGAAACACAGGAGATAGGGACTCAAATGGAACCAGCACTTGTCAGCCAAGATGGATCCCAGACACTGAATATGCTTAGGGAGAAGAGATTAGACAAAAAAAATAACAGAATCCATCTAAACGTTGTCAGAGGTGTGCAGGTGTCTGATAAAGGATTCAGATTTATGTAGCCCTACCAGAGGAAAAGAGCAAATATAATTTTGCCTGAAAATGAACGCAGGGCACTGGCAGGGTGTATGCTCAGTGGGAGAGGGAGAGAGAGAGAGAGAGAGAGAGAGAGAGAGAGAGAGAGAGAGAGAGAGAGAGAGAGAGAGAGAGAGAGAGAGAGAGAGAGAGAGAGAGAGGAGGGGGTTAACAAAAGGCAGGAAATTAAAAAGGAGCCGTCTGTTGTGACTAAATGTGACCCCTAAAATCTATTCTGTTATTTGAGTTTTCGCTCTTGCCGTGGGGAGACACCGTTCTCGTTTGTCCTTCAAACAGTAACAATACATCTCCCACCCACTACTGAGCTTGCCACCTGCCTTTGTTCCGAGATATAGATCTCATGATACGTCCCCCCCCTAGTGGTACCAAATCCACCTGCGGTGTGGTCTGGGTGGGAAACAACTGTTATCTCCCCCCCCCCATCATCCAGAGGCGAATAGTCCGAATCAGAGATACGTAGCTGGCGATAATACAGAAACAAATACAGGAAGAAGAATAAAAACGATACTATAAAAACACCCTGCTTTCATTCTAGGGTGTATTATTTATGATTCCGCTCTTTTGTTCATGCCCATTCACATCTCTCTCCACACACTCTGATCTCTCAAATCATTTGTGAGTAATGCCTCTGAGCACTTTGGTTTGTTCCATAGGGTACCAATCACGGGCCATTAGAAAGCCTGAAAGAGAAAGAGGGAGGAAGGGATAGATGGAGAACTCAGGGAGTGGGAGACAAGATCATACATCAGATAAGTCCGATGTGATACTGTAGGATGCTGCCGTACTGTCATGATTATAGTGTAGATTTATTTTTTTTAACACCGGAGTAGTGATTACTAAAATATCCATCTTTGTATGTTGTATGATTTTTGATCGGGACCATCGTACAACCTGTAGGCTATATTTGAACTATTCCCAATTGTGTAACGTTTCAATAATGATAAGAATATAAATTATAGGGGTGGCATAGAGTTGATCAGACCATGTCATGCATTATACTGGTATTCCATCTCTCAGAATTTCTCTGTCGTTTCTGCGTATTGACGCTCGACACGTCTACTCAGATCCTTGAGGTCTACAAACGCCAAACGTAAAAATAGAATGGAGGCGGTGCTCCTTTGAATTGACTGTCTATTTCAGCTACTGCCAACTCTAAATATTTTACTTAAAACATAGTTGTTGTATTTAATATATAAACATGGGCAAAACCCAGTGTCTACAACACAGCTTTGCCCTTCAGGATTTGACACGTTGGAATGACAGTAAGTGTCACGCCGAATGTCAGAAAGTGCATTCAACCTCGCAGGGCCTCGGGAGTGACACTGATGGGTTGATTAATGTTAGACTAAACAAAACTAACGACTTGCCTGTGTAGTCACTTGCCCCTGTGGTGTTTGTATGCTGCCATGAGATCTGAGCGACATACTCTAACAGTAGAGGTCGACTGATTATGATTTTTCTACGCCGATACCGATTATTGGAGGACCCAAAAAAGGTTGATGCCGATTAATTGGCCGATTTTTATATATATTTTTAATAATGACAATTACAACAATACTGAATGAACAATGAACCCTTTTATTTTAACTTAATACATAAATAAAATATATTTAGTCTGAAATAAATAATGAAACATGTTCAATTTGGTTGAAATAATGCGAAAACAGTGTTGGAGATGAAAGTAAAAGTGCAATATGTGCCATGTTAGAAAGCTAACATTTAAGTTCCTTGCTCAGAACATGAGAACATATGACAGCTGGTGGTTCAATATTCACATTTATTCTATATTCCCAGTTAAGAAGTTTTAGGTTGTAGTTATTATAGGAATTATGACGCGTCGACTATTTCTCTCTATACCATTTGTATTTCATATACCTTTCACTATTGGATGCTCTTATATGCACTTTAGTATTGCCAGCCTAATCTCAGGAGTTGATAGGCTTGAAGTCATAAACAGCGCTGTGCTTTAAGCAATGCTAAGAGCTACTTGCAAACGCAGTAAAGTGCTGTTTGAATGAATGCTTACTAGCCCACTGCTGCCTACCACCGCTCAGTCAGATTGCTCTGTCAAATATCAAATCATAGACTTAATTATATTATAATAAACACAGAAATACGAGCCTTTGGTCATTAATATGGTCAAATCCGGAAACTATCATTTCGAAGAAAAGAAAAAAACATTTATAATTTCAGTAAAACACGGAACCATTCCGGGTGGCAACTAAGTCTAAATCTAAATATTTATGTCTAAAGTCTATATATTGCTGTTACATTGCACAACCTTTAATGTCATGTCATAATTATGTCAAATTACTGGCAAATTAATTACGCTCTTCGTTAGGAAGAAACACAGTTCGCAATGAGCCAGGAGGCCCAAACTGTTGCATACACCCTGACTCTGCTTGTACTGAATGCAAGAGAAGTGACACAATTTCCCTAGTTAATATTTCCTGCTACCATGCATTTATTTGAACTAAATATGCAGGTTTCAAAAAATATTCTTCTGTGTATTGATTTTAAGAAAGGCATTGCTGTTTATGGTTGGGTATATTTGTGCAACGAATGTGCTTTTTTCACGAATGCGCTTTTGTTAAATCATCACCCGTTTGGCGAAGTTGAATTAGGCTGTGATTTGATGATAAATTAACAGGCACCGCATTGATTATATGTAACGCAGGACAAGCTAGTTAAACTAGTAATATCATCAACCATGTGTAGTTAACTAGTGATTATGTGAAGATGTATTGTTTTTTATGAGAAAAGTTTCATGCTAGCTAGCAATTTACATTGGCTCATTGCAGCCACAAGGTCCTTTTGACGCTGCACTCGCGTAACAGGTGATCAGCCTGTCAACTGGCATACAGTTTCCTCATGGATTGCAAGGTAATCGGCCATAATCGGCATCCAAAATGGCCGATTACCGATTGTTATGAAAACTTTAAATCTGCCCTAATTAATCGGTCGACCTCTATCTAACAGACAAAGACATGTAGCGGTGTCTTGAAGGAGTCAAGGTTGTCTGAATTCTCCCACCGCGAGCACAAAGGGGTGGGAGTCGTTATCTCAAAGTTGCCTGCTCGTCAAATATAACATATAAAACTATGAAACATACTGTCTTTACTATAACTGCACATGTTAAGGATATGTTGAAGCAATTGTATACGAGAGGGCCTGGTGTACGACTGCTTTAGCCTGGCTGTGCTGCGGTCGTAGGTACGAGGCGATAGCCAAATAACGAAGAGTTGCTAAAACGTTTGCAGTGTAAATTTAAACAACTAATATAAATGTATGTAGAAATGATAATGGAGCTGCATATTTTTTTATAAGATCCTCTTTGAGAACTAACAATAACCAAATTAAAAACTATACACTCATGGCATTGATTTTGTTATAATGTTTGAGTCACTCAGCCTAAAAACATGGCAAAAGCCATGGAAAAATGTGTAGAATTGCAGGAAATTAGCTTTAAAAAGTTTTTGTCCTCCGAAGCACCATGGCAAAATGTGTAGAATTGCCAGAAATTGACTTTAAAACAGAGAAAGGTCCTGTGTGGCTCAGTTGGTAGAGCATCGTGCTTGCAATGCCACGATTGTGGGTTCGATTTCCATGGGGGACCAGTACAAAAATGTATGCACTCACTATTGTAGGTTGCTCTGGATAAGAACATCTGTTAAATGACAAAAAACAACAGCATCCATGGCAAGCTGCACAAACCTGGCCACGCTTTAAGTATCAAACTTTTGCCATTGTTATGAACATTCGAAAGAGCAATAGTGGCTTCTCGAGCCGTGTCTCATCATTCCCAACGGGGGCAAATAACTGTTTAATCTAAATGACACTTTAGTGGCCTGAAAATACGATGACATTGCTAAAGAAGGCAAATAATTAGTAGGAAAGAAATTTGGCATCATTATAATGTCATCAAATTGATTTAAGATGGATGGCAATGTTGCCATTAACTAGCAAAGTTGTCAGAAATACTTAGTGATGCTAAAAAAATACTATTTTCCAGAGTCCCACAATTTGCCAGAGTCCCACTTGGTCTTTTACCAAAAAGGGCTATCTTCTGTATACCACCCCTACCTTGTCACAACACAACTGATTGGCTCAAACGCATTAAGAAGGAAAGAAATTCCACAAATTAAATTTTAACAAGGCACACCTGTTAATTGAAATGATAATGGAAAGAGTGTACAAAGCTGTCATCATAGCAAAGGGTGGCTACTTTGAAGAATCTCCAATATTAAATAGATTTTTGATTTGTTTAACACTTTTTTGGTTAATACATAATTCCATGTGTGTTATTTCATAGTGTTGATGCCTTCACTATTATTCTACAATGTAGAAAACTGTCAAAATAAAGAAAAAACATGGAATGAGTAGGTGTGTCCAAACTTTTAGCTGGTAATGTATGTCACAACGTTCCTTCCCTGGCAATAGATGACAGTAGAGCGTCAGCCAACGTGTTTAAAATGAATCACTCCACTCTTTTTCATAGCTTTGTTTTGACAGCATTTCATTTGAAGCAAAGCTTGACATGAGCAATATTCTCCTTGAGCAGGGCTGTTCCGACATTACATTTTGAATGCGCCATTCACTGACTGCGAGGAAAAGCTCCCAGCGTATTATTTCCTCCCTTTTTTGCCTCCTTTCTTCCATCTCTCCCAATAGAAAATTTACTTGACCCTTAAAATCCTATAATTATGTTATTACACTCCGCAGCAGCATGGAGAGGACAATCCTTCTCTAAAATATGTATTGATCTTAGCTTACACCTTCAGCAATAAAGTCTGCTTGGCACTTCTGCATAGTTCACATCCATATTTCAACACCGAGCGCACAAGAAAAACATCATTAAGCGTATCATAGAAGCAAAAGCAGACGCAGATAACGTTTGACGGGGGAAAAAAAACTCTCGTTTCCCTTAACTAGATGAAGGGAAAACGAGTGATTCACTGGAACTTTATTTGAGTAACAAAGACAGGGTCATATCAAATGTCTTGCAAGAAGAATGGGTGCAAACAAACATGGAGTGCTACGTTACATATGGCCTTGAATACTAACTTATTGTATCATGGTGGCCTCTAATTAATTTCTCATTGGTCGGGATTTACCCAAGGTTCTGTTTATTGTAGCCCACTTCATTACTGTCATGTGGCCAATGTGGTTGCCATGGCGCACCGATTACACTGTGTCCTTCGAATTTCAATTATTATTCTCATCCTGCCTCACACTATAAGGACATTACCGTCTTACACAGATGTAATTTTTCTCATCTCATTGCTCGAGACCTACCCTACCTCTGCATTTATGAAATCATTTGACGACAAGACAAAAATCAGGCCGAACGTCTCAAAATGTGGCACTGGTTAAAAGCTCTTGGTTTACAATGGTGATGATGCGCCTAGCATTACAAATCTAATCACAAGGGCAATTTTTGATCTAATTAACCCTCTACTGCATGCATTATGATAGAACCATTGTCATTTAAAATGGCCCCAAATAGACAAATGTAAAATACATCTTTGAAATATTTTTTTTTTACATTTTGTGGGATGTGTGCGACAACATTGTTTTTATAATAGAAATATGGGGTTTGAGTTATAATTGTATTGTTTTTATTCCTTCACACTATCTGAAAATATGTTTTGTTGTAAAAAAAAAAACTAAAACTTTACTCTGGACATTTACTTTTATAATGTTATCATTATTATAATGTTATGAATATTGAACATAATTGTTTTATCCACGCATATATAACAAATATTGTTTGGCCATATGTTATCTTTACAAAAATAAGTTTAAATCATATTAGTCATGTGAATGTTGCCCAAAGAATACAGAAAATTTGGATTTCATTGTAATTTGCCTATGACCACTCCCATCGCAAATGTTTTGTGTCCGGGAAAGGGAGCCCCACAGAGTGGGTTCTTCTCATGACTTTACCAAAGCGCATCATTGGCTAGTCTAAACCCCTCCTCACCCCTACTTCTGTAAAAAGTTATAGTGCTGTATTTTTTTCATTCAGGGAAACAAGGGGGCGAAGAGAAATGATATGTTGCCATATGGCAACACCATGCAGTAAAGGGATAGAAAAATATCTCCCCATTCGACAACTTATCCATTAGGACAGGTGAATACCAACACTGAACAGTTCCCATGCGCAAGTTGTTATTTAACAGTAGTGTTTCCTTCAACGCTTAATCCCTAGTCTTTTGACACACTGGTGTGTCAAGCTTAGAAAAGAAAGGTAGAACCCTTTCTACAGAAGGTTCGACATGGAACCCAAAAGGGTTCTCCTATGGGGACTGCTGAAGAACCCCTTTGGAACCCTATTTCTATGAGTGTAAGTAACATAATAATAAAAATCCACATCAAATTCGGTCATTTTAAAGATAGCGATTTTTGCATGAGCTGTGTCTCAATCCAATGCATTCGCCTGTGTCGCCCTTCCACATCTGCGGTGGAAAGTGGCAGTCTTCACACGAAAAGGTTTGAAGCATCCGAACGACCTATAGGAAAGGGGAGACTCTCACAATGGTGTGTTCTCTGTTTTGCTCTATGATCCCCACAAGTGTAACGGGACTTGTCTAAAGGTAACCCATACAAATGAATGGAAGTATGGAGGTAGTTTTGTGCCCCAGAAAAGTGGTTAAATATGTGAGCTAGATATAGGACAGACACGCCAAAACCTTATTCCTTATGAAACATTTTTGTTTTAATGTTTTAATGTGTTATCCAGTGCATTTCTATGGGCTATAGTAGTAAAGACCAAATTCAATATTTTATCAAATCATTTTAAAATATCATCTGCAATACCTAAAGAGGTCTTAAAATTATCTTCTTAAAACAATTACTTATGTCAACTTAGAACCCCCCCCCCCCAAACAGCTTACAGACTTATAATAATGAATTTGCCATCGTGACCAACCATCTGAAATCGTCCTTCGTTATCCCAAATTGTTACTGTGCAAAATACAGTTTTTTTTAGCAAGATGTCAATCCAACAAACCAGGCTCCGATATGCTTGTGTTACAAATCAAGCAGAGAATTCTAGTTAAAATAATGATGGACCCTTCACTCCATAATCACAAATAGCCCGACTTAACTACTTGGCAGAGGAGTCAAAGCCGCTTCCTGATGATAGACAAAGAGCAAGCTAGCAAACAGAACTACACTCACATTTACCATTAAATACCTCAGGTGCTAAACAATAGCGGTGGATGAGACAAAATGGTCTCTTTGGTCATTATCCCCGGCCAAGCATGCACAGTCCATCAGTGCATATAAATTATTACCATTACTATATTGCCCCTGTCAATAGGTTAAGTCTAATTCCCAGGATGCCCTGCACTTGACCCTCTAGTCTAGTCAATCACTGTTTAACTTCTCAGTCAAACATTGCTTAGAACTATTACCCAAGACTTCAGGGGGAAAAACATTAAAGCATTTATAGTAACAGAATAACATTCTTGGGGTTGATTCTTTCCCATATTGCAAGAAGGGTTTGTTTCTTTTGAGTCGAAAAATTGTACTGTTATATTAAATTACTTAATAGCACCATTCCAGATAAGTTTGAATATGTCTTTGATCCTTGTTTGATCAATATCTTTGATCTTTGTTTCACAGAGAGTTTTTCCTCTTAATCTCTAACACGGTCAAAGGTGGATACTGGGTCAATATTTCTAACATAAGAATGTGGGGAATAGTCAGTGAGGAGCAGTAGAAAACTAATGTCATATGGGTTTTCATTTTGTGATGTCATTAAACATTGTATGGACAAAATACTGTAACTAAGATATGAATGTGATTTTAGGAGGGATAAGGGAATCTATCTCCTATAAACTGTTCATAGTAAGTAGCCACACCCCGAATGAGGTCAGAGAGCGTGTCAGACTGGCGAAACAATCCCCTTTTGACGAGAGTGCATAAAAAGCATTGCCAACAAAATTAACATTAGACCAGGAAAGACAAGGAGTTGCAGGCCACGTCTAAAATGGTTTAAACGCTGAATCTCAGAGACCAGGAAACATAAGGCATGTTTGAAATGATTGCAATTTTGAACCTCAACATGAGGTGAAGAAATAAACTCACCTTCCTTTAGACCAGAGAGACGGCGAGCTGCAGCGCATGTCCATAGTGGTCTGAATCCTGACCCCTGAATAATCAACACGAGGAGGAAGAGCAGACAAACTCCTCTTTCAGACAATCACTGGTACAGCTGATTAGCTGTCCTGAGTAAAATAGCTTGAACTCTTCAAACCATCCTACTGCCCTTGTCAAATCACGGTAGTACACTACTCACATCACCCCACTGGAACCATTGATCTTCATATAAGCAGCTTCAGGAGCAAATGGAACAGAGTGAACTCTGTAGTTCTGTTGAGGACTACACAATGGACAAAGACACCCACACGTAAATACATTAATGATTTCTTATTCCAAACAGGCGGCGGTTCGTGTGCAAACTATATGACTAATGTAAGAATAGTTTTGAAATGTATCGACGATAAGTGTCTTTTTCTCTTTCTTTCTCTCTCTATGTCGTTGGGTAAAATGCCATATTGTAAAAGTTCTGTTCTGTTATTATTTTGTTTGCTAGTAAATAAATAATTAAGCAATTTGTGTAGTACTGAATCATGATCAAGGCTGTTTTTTTTTTTTGCAGATGCATGAGATTACGACTGGTCCCGAATGATGATATGATAAGAGGTAATGATTAATAGGATGACTGTTTATCGATTAAATAAATATATACCTTTATAGAGTTTAATTCGGGAGATGGTAACTCTTTAAACAACCTCTTCTGTGGTGCCCCAAATCCTAATGAGATAATTGTTACATGATGAATTTACTCGGGTAACAATTAAACATAGTTAGTTAATTAAATAAATAACAGTCATCAGATGAATGGAAGTAAAGTCACGACAACTGCTTGCTGTTAGCCCTGAACATGACATATGGAACACACAGCGGGAAAACAATTAGTTATGAAATAAGTTGTAAACCAAAGAAAAGCAAGACTAAACAGAATATAATTGTCTCAATTTCTAGTTAAATAAGATTTATCTCAATTATATGATCTCAACGAGCATCAAGCATTCCACAAATATGGAGGATTCTGTAATGGTTAGACGACCAACAAGGACTTTCAGGGTAATAGACTTGCAAATTGGGGTTTATTCTCAGAAAGATTAGAATTTTCCAGAGATACAGAAAGATACAGTATTTCCTGTGGATGAGAAATGTATCTTGGCAAATTAGAAATGTAGTCCATCATTTCAACGGGAAGCTTCTGAATCGCATCAGTTGAGGAGCCACCGACTGTCATGTATAGCTGCTAAGTCATTATGCTCTCATTACAAAGGACCTATTCAATTCCCCATCACCTTTCAGCAAGATGACCTACTGGATATTAGCATGTATTATCAGGCTATTACAACAATTGCCAGGCTCCCATTGTTAATCTCCAGAGTCATAAACCTCATTCCTCTTTAATGCACTACCCCAGCCAACATCAAAGAAAGAATGTAAAATGCAATGGGCTTAGTATTTACAGCCAGATGTGGAGACGAAGCAATGCAGGCCCTGTCTGAGTGATATGTACAGGATCATCCAAGGATTTCGTCAGTCTTTAATTGCGGGCCAGTACCTAAATATTTAATGTTACAGAGTTCCCAATGGACACCGGCATTTACCAGACATGGTTGCGTAGGTAGGAAACAACAAAGTTAGTGTCAATAATAAAGAACATTTGTGAATATCCCATAAAAGAGACGTTGCAAAGACATGAATGGTGAATAGGCTGGACTGCATTGTTGTAAGTTGTGAGCAGACACAAGAGCTCATGCATGCACACACACACACACTCAGAAACACACAAACATACACACACACACACACACAACCAGAAACTGCCACACACACATATGCACACACACACTCACACACATACACATACACATACACACACACACACGAAGAAACAGCCACAGTACTCTAAGCCTAATCAGATGCAAGGAGGAAGTGTGGCAAAAGTAGGTTGAATTTCCCCTAATCAATTCTATACAGTTACTTTCTCCCTGGTCAATTATGTGCCAGTTTTGACATCAGCCAACAACTCTTGTAGTTGTGAAAGAATGTATGAACAACATCCTCTCAAGCAGCAGTAATGTACTGCTTGGTAAATGAACAAAATGGATGTCAGTAAAGCGGCATAAGCCACTGGTCTGGATGTATTTGATCATAAGAAAACCGCTGTTTGTTTGTGGGGAGGTTTACTAATAAGGACCTTTTTGAAAAACATTATTACAATTTGCGAGTTTATTTAGTCTACAATATAATACATCCCTACATCATTGTATTTCAATTCATTGTTTATACCAAGAAGTCAACATGACACCTTTCATGTCAATTTGCAACCAGAGGATAATACCTCTGGTAATATTACTCAGGGTATTGAGAGCAGTTTATTCAGAGGTTGTGTCTACACTTGACACTTAGATGCGACTTCGGCTGTCAGAATGCAAAGATCGCATTGAAAAGATGGGTCTAGACTAGAGGACGACCGATTATGATTTTTCAACGCCGATACCGATACCAATTATTGGAGGTCCGAAACAAAGCTGATACCGATTAATCGGACGATTTTTATTTATTTACTTGTAATAATTACAATTACAACAATACTGAATGAACACTTATTTTAACTTAATATAATGCATCAATAAAATCAATTCAGCCTAAAATATGTTCAATTTGATTTAAATAATGCAAAAACAAAGTGTTGGAGAAGAAAGTGCAATATGTGCCATGTAAAAAAGCTAATGTTTAAGTTCCTTGCTCAGAACATGATAACATATGAAAGCTGGTGGTTCCTTTTAACATGAGTCTTCAAGTAAGACATTTTAAGTTGTAGTTATTATAGGACTATTTCTCTCTATACCATTTGTATTTCATATACCTTTGACTATTGGATGTTCTTATAGGCACTTTAGTATTGCCAGTGTAACAGTATAGCTTCCGTCCCTCTCCTCGCTCCAACCTGGGCTCGAACCAGGAACACATCAACAACAGCCACCCTCGAAGCATTGTTACCCCTCTGCAAGGGGAACAACTACTCCAAGTCTCAGAGCGAGTGACGTCACCGATTGAAACGCTATTAGCGCGCACCCCGCTAACTAGCTAGCCATTTCACATCGGTTACACCAGCCTAATCTTGAGAGTTGATAGGCTTGAAGTCATAAACAGCTCAATGCTTGAAGCATTGCAAAGAGCAGCTGACAAAACGCACAAAAGTGCTGTTTGAATGAATGCTTATGAGTCTGCTGCTGCCTACCACAGCTCAGTCAGACTGCTCTATCAAATATCAAATCATGGACTTAATTATAACATAATAACACACAGAAATACGAGCCTTTGGTCATTAATATGGTCAAATCCAGAAACTATCATTTCGGAAACAAAACATTTATTATTTAATTGAAATATGGAACCGTTCCGTATTTTATCTAACGGGTGGCATCCCTAAGTCTAAATATTGCTGTTACATTGTACAACCTTCAATGTTATGTCATAATTACGGACAATTCTGACAAATTAGTTCGCAACGAGCCAGGCGGCCCAAACTGTTGCATACACCCTGACTCTGCGTGCAATGAACGCAAGAGAAGTGACACAATTTCACCTGGTTAATATTACCTGCTAACCTGGATTTCTTTGAGCTAAATATGCAGGTTTAAAAATATATACTTCTGAGTATTGGTTTTAAGAAAGACATTGATGTTTATGGTTAGGTACAGTCATGCAACGATTGTACTTTTTTCGCAAATGCACTTTTGTTAAATCAACCCCCGTTTGGCGAAGTTGGCTGTCTTTGTTACGAAGAAATAGTCTTCACACAGTTCGCAAAGAGCCAGGCAGCCCAAACTGCTGCATATACCCTGACTCTGTTGCAAGAGAAGTGACACAATTTCCCTAGTTAAAAGAAATTCATGTTAGCAGGCAATATTAACTAAATATGCAAGTTTAAAAATATATACTTCTGTATTGATTTTAAGAAAAGCATTGATGTTTATGGTTAGGTACACGTTGGAGCAACGACAGTCCTTTTTCGAGAATGCGCACCGCATCGATTGTATGCAACGCAGGACACGCTAAGTAAACTAGTAATATCCTCAACCATGTGTAGTTAACTAGTGATTTATGATTGATTGATTGATTGTTTTTTATAAGATAAGTTTAATGCTAGCTAGCAACTTCTGGATTCGCGTAACAGGCAGGCTCCTCATGGAGTGCAATGTAAGGCAGGTGGTTAGAGTATTGGACTAGTTAACCGTAAGGTTGCAAGATTGAATCCCCAAGTTAACAAGGTAAAAATCTGTCGTTTTGCCCCTGAACAAGGCAGTTAACCCACCGTTCCTAGGCCGTCATTGAAAATAAGAATGTGTTCTTAACTGACTTGCCTAGTTAAATAAAGGTGTGTGAAAAATATATTTCAAAAATATATACCGGTTTCCGATTGTTATGAAAACTTGAAATTGGCCCTAAATAATCGGCCATTCCGATTAATCGGTCGACCTCTAGACTAGACACGCAAAAGTCGCTTTGTGGTCTGATTGTGTTCAGATCTGGCTGACCACTTCAGGAGGTGGTCTGGGATGCATTGTTTGCAGATTTCTCTTCAGTCTGGACTGGATCAGGCTACCGAAAGCTAATGCAGTGGGCGACGTCATCGGCCCTCCTCCTCCCACAAATCGCCAGAAGACTTAAGTTTTGGGACCGAAAGGCACCTTTCCTTATAACGTTGGAGGAAATACATTCCTAGAGTGTGAGGAACATGCTTACTGATCTCAAATGCTAGCCAGCTAGCTAATATTTAGAACAACTATTATGCTTACCCATTTGAAATCCCTTTAGCGTTGTTTGCTAGCTTGCTGGCGAGCTACAGAAGTTAGCTGGCTAGTTGGCTATAGTAGTTAACTACTGCCATCAGTTGTTGTTGTGTTATTATCATATTTTGCCTATTCCAACATTTGTAGAATGCATACAGGAAATTGATTATAGCATGGGAAAAGGGAATCCAGACACACTGTGGACACGGAAGAAACATTTAAAATGTAGGTGTAGATAGATGCATGACGCATTCAGAATTCCCTGATCAGAACTCTATGATCAGAACACTGAAGCTGCATGAACTGTCAAGTCAAACAGCACAATGCTCAGGGACCATTGAATTATTCTAGGTCAGAGCCATATACAGAAATGGACTGGCCATAAGGTAGTTCTGGCAAATCCCAGATGGGCTTCATCTTTAGCAGTGTGCCTGTCTAAAATGTTCTTTTTTTTGCACAGAATGGTCATTATTTGGCCAATTATGGGAGCCTCTCAAGGGAAGAAAAGGGCATGATGTCAGGGCCTCAAGGAAGAAAATAGGCTGGCCGATTTCTGGTCCCAGTCCATCCCTAGCCATATACAGATATACAGTGCCTTGCGAAAGTATTCGGCCCCCTTGAACTTTGCGACCTTTTGCCACATTTCAGGCTTCAAACATAAAGATATAAAACTGTATGTTTTTGTGAAGAATCAACAACAAGTGGGACACAATCATGAAGTGGAACGACATTTATTGGATATTTCAAACTTTTTTAACAAATCAAAAACTGAAAAATTGGGCGTGCAAAATTATTCAGCCCCCTTAAGTTAATACTTTGTAGCGCCACCTTTTGCTGCGATTACAGCTGTAAGTCACTTGGGGTATGTCTCTATCAGTTTTGCACATCGAGTGACTGAATTTTTTTCCCATTCCTCTTTGCAAAACAGCTCGAGCTCAGTGAGGTTGGATGGAGAGCATTTGTGAACAGCAGTTTTCAGTTCTTTCCACAGATTCTCGATTGGATTCAGGTCTGGACTTTGACTTGGCCATTCTAACACCTGGATATGTTTATTTTTGAACCATTCCATTGTAGATTTTGCTTTATGTTTTGGATCATTGTCTTGTTGGAAGACAAATCTCCGTCCCAGTCTCAGTTCTTTTGCAGACTCCATCAGGTTTTCTTCCAGAATGGTCCTGTATTTGGCTCCATCCATCTTCCCATCAATTTTAACCATCTTCCCTGTCCCTACTGAAGAAAAGCAGGCCCAAACCATGATGCTGCCACCACCATGTTTGACAGTGGGGATGGTGTGCTCAGGGTGATGAGCTGTGTTGCTTTTACGCCAAACATAACGTTTTGCATTGTTGCCAAAAAGTTCAATTTTGGTTTCATCTGACCAGAGCACCTTCTTCCACATGTTTGGTGTGTCTCCCAGGTGGCTTGTGGCAAACTTTAAACAACACTTTTTATGGATATCTTTAAGAAATGGCTTTCTTCTTGCCACTCTTCCATAAAGGCCAGATTTGTGCAATATACGACTGATTGTTGTCCTATGGACAGAGTCTCCCACCTCAGCTGTAGATCTCTGCAGTTCATCCAGAGTGATCATGGACCTCTTGGCTGCATCTCTGATCAGTCTTCTCCTTGTATGAGCTGAAAGTTTAGAGGGACGACCAGGTCTTGGTAGATTTGCAGTGGTCTGATACTCCTTCCATTTCAATATTATCGCTTGCACAGTGCTCCTTGGGATGTTTAAAGCTTGGGAAATCTTTTTGTATCCAAATCCGGCTTTAAACTTCTTCACAACAGTATCTCGGACCTGAGTGGTGTGTGCCTTGTTCTTCATGATGCTCTCTGCGCTTTTAACGGACCTCTGAGAGTATCACAGTGCAGGTGCATTTATACGGAGACTTGATTACACACAGGTGGATTGTATTTATCATCATTATTCATTTAGGTCAACATTGGATCATTCAGAGATCCTCACTGAACTTCTGGAGAGAGTTTGCTGCACTGAAAGTGAAGGGGGCTGAATAATTTTGCATGCCCAATTTTTCAGTTTTTGATTTGTTAAAAAAGTTTGAAATATCCAATAAATGTCGTTCCACTTCATGATTGTGTCCCACTTGTTGTTAATTCTTCACAAAAAAATACAGTGTTATATCTTTGTTTGAAGCCTGAAATGTGGCAAAAGGTCGCAAAGTTCAAGGGGGGCGAATAATTTCGCAAGGCACTGTATATCTTTATATATTGGCTCTGGTCTAGGTAACTGGGGAGCAACAGAGCTTAACACATCAGTTGAGCATCTGACACATTAATGCCACTTGTTACATATAAGTCATTAGTAAAAATCAATCAATCAAGCAGCCAGTCAGTCACTCACTCATTCATGACTTCACGTGTCTCATTGGGGTCATTTACACGTATATATACAAAAGTATGTGGACACCCCTTCAAATGCAATCTCCATACTACATACTACTCCATACTCCATACTACTACATTGGTAGTAGAATGGCCTTACTGAAGAGCTCAGTGACTTTCAACGTGGCACCGTCATAGGAGGCCACCTTTCCAACAAGGAGAATGCTAAATGTCCCAATGCATAGTGCCAACTGTAAAGTTTGGTGGAGGAGGAATAATGGTCTGGGGCTGCTTTTCATGATTCGGCCCATTAGTTCCAGTGGAGTGAAATTTTCACGCTACAGTATACAATGACATTCTAGATTATTCCGTGGTTCCAACTTTGCGGGAACAGTTTGGGGAAGGCTCTTTCCTGTTTCAGCACGACAATGCCTCGATGCACAAAGCAAGGTCCATACAGAAATGGTTTGTCAAGATCAGTGCGGAAGAACTTGACTGGCCTGCACAGAGCCCTGACCTCAACCCCATCGAACACCTTTGGGATGAATTGGAACGAAGACTGCAAGCCAGGCCTAATCGTCCAACATCAGTGCCTGACCTCACTAATGTTCTTGTGGCTGAATGGAAGCAAGTCCCCTAAGCAATGTTCCAACATTTAGTGGAAAGCCTTCCCAGAAGAGTGGAGGGACCAGCTCCATATTAATGCCCATGATTTTGAAATGACATGTTCGACGAGTAGGTGTCCACATACTTTTGGTCATGTAGTGTATCTCATTCAACTTTGTAAAACGCAACCCAAACTTCTAACATTCATCAGCATATTCATTATCCAATATAAAGTGTGCTTTCAACATCAAACGGAATCTGACTTTTTAAAATCTCCAGCATCATCAAATTAGCTCATTCAAATCTCTCAGGGCTCTGCAAGATGTGCAAATGCATTGTCTATGTGTATGCGTATGTCTCTGTGCATGTATATTCTGCCCCTACATTCATCACCTAGGAGCACACTTGTAGAGGTCTACCAACTAAAGCTGAAATTCCATCATGTCAAACTAGACACAACTGCAATGAGAGGAGAGCAAGTTTCATAATGTGCAGCTGTCTTTAAGCCATATTTAAGTCTCTCTAACAACCTTGGCTTTTGTTTCACAAAGACCCCAGCACTGGTAGTAGTGCTCAGGCACTAGTTTGAAAAAGGAAAGATTTTATCAATGGTTTAATTAATCATTAAAACCTCCCTCCGCACTGCACGTTGCCTCATCTCTCAATTTCTCTCGCCTCTCCTCTTCCTCCCCTCATCCTACTATTCCCCTCGATGCATTATTCTGCACACACACACACACACACACACACACACACACACACACACACACACACACACACACACACACACACACACACACACACACACACACACACACACACACACACACACACACACACACACACACACACACACACACTCTCTCTCTCTCTCTCTCTCTCAAGACACTGCAACATTCTGGGCAGCCCAGTTCCTTCTTTAGCCGGCTCAGACTTAACTTGCTCCCTTCCAGCAAGCAGGAGACAAGACCTACCGCAATCCCAGTAAGCGATGCCTACACAATTCCAAGGCATTTTTAGCCAGTGAATGTCACCACCAAAGACATATGTCTTACAGTTTGACAAAGAGAATAGTTCAACAGAGGAACCTTTATTTTGCCTACAGTCTACTGCTTTAGAACATCATGCTCCGCACACGGGCATCTCCCGCCAGAACCCAGGCTGCCTCAACCTATTTCGTAGGACCGACCGAGCTAAAGATGAATGTTAGTTCCTTCTATGATTAGCCATTGTGCATTCACCCTCCCCTTTTCTTTCAGAATCACTGAAGGTGAAGGAAGAAGAATATACCCTTCTTACTTTCGACTTACCTAGTGTTGAGGCTCAAAGCTGGACAAAGAAGCAGGAGGCAAATAGCTCGGATTAATTTCATAGCTTTGTCTTGCACTCGCACTCCGATTCGCTCTCTCCCTCTCGATTGCTTTCCTTCCCCTTCCCCTTTCTCTCTCTCTCTCTCTCTCGCTTTCTCACTCACTGGCTCGATCGCTTGCCTGCGCGCACTCACGCATGCACACACAGGCAGAGAGAGAGACAGACAGATGCAACCCAGTGGCTCTAACAGAGCAAGGGAGGATCTCTGGCTTTAAATAACACAGTGACACAGACAGACTTATTAATGAGGAAATTAATGGGGGTGGTAAAGAGGGGAAGAAACAGACTGGAAAGATGAGAGCAGCCCCCACTGAGTATAGCAGGGACGTAGGCATGGGTGGGCCTGGGTGGACACAGGCCCACCCACTAGGGAGCCTGTCCTTGCCAGGCCCATCAAATTTGATTTAGCAAAAACAAAACAAAAATACTATTATTATTTAAAAATTCAAAGCAAAAAATGTATTATTACAAAAATACTCCTCAGTATTTCTGGCTACACAGACTTCAGTTCAGTGTCTATTTTTGATTTCCATTTGGCTGAGTTCACTAACGTGAATTCAACATGAAATCAACAACAAAAATATCACCATGACATTTGATTTCGTTTAAAAATTGGTTGAACGGGGATCACGTGACCCTTGAACGAGATGGCCGCGTGAACTAAGAGCTCCACACAAGTAGTTTCCAATTCCTAATCTTACCTGAAATTCAAGTTTAAACTCCTTTAGCTTTAGTAAAAAAGTCATGGCGGCTACAAAAGGCGACACTCCAGGTGACATTTTTACCCAGACTCGAGCATTAGCGACGGAAAAAGCCTCCAAGAAGAAGCTAGCTTCAGAAAAAGCTAGCGCTATTAGCCAGGTGCAAGAGGACCCGTTACCCCCTGAGGCCCAACGAATGCCACTCTGTCGAAGACATCCTTTCTGAGTTGAGATCCCAACGTACAGAACTCAACATTAAATTAGATGCCATTAACTCTCAGCTCAGTGCGATAGGGGGCAAGGTGACAATCCTGGAAAACGCTTTGCCTGACATCAAGAACAAGATAACCATAAACGCGGGGCGCCTGGACGAGGCAGAGGGGCGAATCCTATCCATGGTTAACTTTATTGGCAGATGCCATGGAAACAATAGCATATGCTAAAAAGAAAAAAAAATAGAGCATCTGGAAGAGAAAACAGAGGACCTGGAAAACAGGGGGCGAAGGAATAATTGTGTTCTATTAAATCTGGGCGAAAAAGAGGGAAACATGCCACTGATCCGCTACCGGCAAGACAAACTTCCAGAGTGGCTCCACCTGTCCACCGACAGGCCCATAGAACGAGAGAGAGAGAGCTCACCGAGCACTGAGGCCCCCACCAGCAGCCAGACAACCACCGCGCCCAATCACCATACGTTTCCTGAGATTCACCGACAAGGAACGAGTCCTACAGGCAGCGAAAATCAACACCATCACAGTGGGAAACGCCAAACTCACTTTACACCAGGACCTGTCAGCTGGAATACGCCGAAAGCGTCGAGAGATTGACGAGGTGAAGAAATACTTCATTGACTGAGGCATCTTCAGGCGATTCAAATACCCAAACGAGCTCAGGATTCTTCACCAAGGAGCCCTGCGACACTTCAAAAGTCCCGAAGAGGCAAAAAGGTTTTTTGAAAGACAATCCTAGTCAATGAGAAACGGACCAATGACTAAATGCGATTAATGCGATTACTAAAGGAGGTAAGACAACATATAGCCGATATCCAAAGACCCACCCGCCCCGCTAAATGTCATTACAGCCGTCCAATCTATATTTATTTTCCTTTAGCTGAGAGGGATAGGCTCTGTAGCCTAACCTAGGCCTACTAATGTTTCAGCCTACTTTTATTTCCCCTTTTTATTTGCTATTATTACTTGTGGTTCTCTATGTCCCTTGGGGAGGTATATTTAGGCTGGGCTATTGATTTTATTTTCTCCCTCTTTTAATGCGGTCTGGCCGGTGGCTACGTTGTCATTTACTCAATGCGGGGCGGAGAGGATGAGGCATTTCTTTGATGGGGAGACGTTGTGCGTTGCTAACTGTTCCCGTTTTTTTTTTTTTTTTTTTTTGGAACACAGAATTGAGACTGAGCGGGGGGGTAATAGATCCAACGGGATGTGTCGAGTTGTTTGGGAACTCGGCTGGGGTGTTCAGAGATTGTTATTTTATGTACACCATTTATTTTCCTTTTATGTGAACGCAGCTGTAACTTTTATCCACTTTTACCCAGAGATGACTTGCACTAAAGTTCATTTACTGTTCGATGACGATGACTAGCACCTTAAATCTATTGACATGGAACTGCAATGGTCTAGGTCATGCAACGGAAAGAGATACTATGTGCTCTAAAAAAGGAAAAATCAGACATCGCGCTATTACTAGAGCAGTGGTTCTTAACCTGGGTTCGATCGAACCCCAGGGGTTCGGTGAGTCAGTCTCAGGGGTTCGGCGGAGGTCAAGACACACTTCCGACTCATATGATTCGTGATGACACGCCCTGCTTGGCCATCATTGGCTGCAGGTGATCACGCTACAACGCTTAGCCTATCTGTGCTGCAGGGAATTTGGTGTGCCCAGTAGTCTACTTGTGACTGTCGTGATGGTATGTCTTGTGATTTCTTTCTTAATATTTGAATCCTTTCATACTTACTATGTCGAGCAAAAAATGAAAGTGGTCGGACGAATATGTACAATATGGATTCACATGTATAATGGAACGTGATGGAAGTCAGCGTCCTAACTGCATGATTTGCAATGCCAAGTTGAGTAATTCTAGTCTAGCACCGGCAAAACTAAGAACACTTCCTTAAGCTGCATGGAGATGGAAAATACAAGAACACAGCGCTCGCTGAATTCAAGGTGAAGAGAGCCAGATTCGATGTAAAAGCTACTCTGCCTGTTCTCGGCTTTGTACCCATCAACAAACTGATCCCCACAGCATCGTATGAAGTTGCTTACCTGATCGCAAAGCAGGGCAAACCACACACCATTGGTGAAACACTCATAAAACCAAAATATTGTAGTGGAATGTGTGAACTATGTGCCAACTAGTGCTCTGAGGCACCGCATCTTCAGTGAGCTGTGTAAAGAAATGGGCTCTGAATTCGAGGTACTTCTGTACCATTCTAACATTCGGTGGTGTCCCGGGGACAGGTGCTGAATCGTGTTTTTGCCGTGTGTGTGGAATTAGCCCTGTTTTTGCAAAAGCACCAACATTGTCATGCAGATTGCTACAAAAATGAGTTGATTCTCATTTTAGCGTACATGGCTGATATCTTCGAAGCTCTCAATCATCTCAATCAAAGGATTCAGGGCGGTGGAGTCAACATCATCGAAGCGGAGGAAAACCTGAGGGCTTTTCAAAAAAAGCTACCGTTATGGAATTGATGAACAGAGAACGATAACTTCGCAAACTTTCCCCTGCTGGACGACTGTGTAAGTAAGATCAAAGATGTATCTGGAATCGGAGACATTTCTGTACCTGCGGAACTGAAGCAAGCAATTGTCACACACTTAGATGAGCTTCCAAAGTCTCTCGACGGATACTTCCCTACAAGAGAGTCATATCCAGCATGGGTGAGACAGCCGTTCACGTTTAGTGTTGAGACAACAGATGTCAATGATGAATACCTCGATGAAATCATTGAAATTCAGCAGAGCCAGGTTCAACAGCAACTCTTCAGAACAACAACGCTTTCAACATTTTGGTGTCAACAAATGGTAACGTACCCTGTTATTGCTAAGAAAGCTCTCAAGATTTTCATACTGTTTGTTACAACATATCTTTGCGAGCAATCCTTTGAGGATGCTGGACATAAAAACGAAGAAAAGGAACAGACTTTGTTCCGAAAATGACATGAGAGTGGCACTTGCCAAGGTGAAGCCGCGCATTTCTGAACTGGTCTCTGAAAGGCAACAGCAGAAGTCACACTGATTTGCAATAAATATTCATTATTATGTTTTTGTGTGAAAATCATGTTTTGATGATTTTGTTCTTTGAACACAGTGATGTTGACGCACGGTTCATTTTTTGCAACAGTAAAATATATACCTATGTTTTGAATTTGAAAAAAATCATAATTTATTTTTCCAATTAAGGGTTCGGTGAATGCGCATATGAAACTGGTGGGGTTCAGTACCTCCAACAAGGTTAAGAACCACTGTACTAGAGACACACCTCTGTGATGCCGAACATGCCAAACTCCGTAGAGCTTGGGTGGGACAGGTGTATTTCTCATCTTTCGAATCAAACAGTAGAGGTACAGCCATACTTATCCATAAGAATGTTCCATTCATAATTGACAAAAAAACACATCTGATCCGGAGGGGAGATTTATTTTGATAACTGGGTCACTGTATGGTCAACCAATTACTATCTTAAATATATACGCCCCTAACACAGATACACCTGCTTTCATGTCAAAAATGATAACCCTGTTCAATGAACATTGTGTTTCCTTTGGCGTGGTGGCCGGAGATTTTAATTGTACCCTTAGACAAACCATCTCTAGACAAATCATCTCAAATCCCCACCACAAATCCTAGATCTGCAAAGATGTTGAACTCTCTTACTAAAGCGATGGGACTGATAGATATCTGGAGAGAGACTAATAGCTCATCTATGGACTATACATACTACTCTAATGTCCATAACACCTACTCCCGTATAGATTACATATTTATCCCAAAGAGTTTCATAAATTCAGCCACGTGTACAGTCAGACCCATAGCACTTTCAGATCACGCCTTTGTCCACCTCCGCTTTGACCTCTGCAAAAACATCCCGAGGTCAAAGAGCTGGAAATTCAACACCTCCATGTTATCAAACGAAGCGTTCCATACATTGGTAACTACATGGATAGACAACTACACACAAGACAACAAAGATTCTCTTGTTTCTCCAGCCACAATGTGGGACGCTGCTAAAGCCACACTAAGAGGTCATCTATTTGCATATGCTTCCTCAAAGAAAAAAGCAAAGGAAGCACACAGGCTAGATCTCGAGAGGGAGCTGGAACGCTGGGAAAAAGTACATAAATAATCCCCAGACAGCACCTCCTGGAGTCAACTGAAAGCAGCCAAAGCCAAACTGAATTTGGACTACACTCTGGAGATTTAAAAAAAACTTTTCTTTACTAAGCAGAAATACCATGAGTATAGCAATAGGCCTAGTAGATTGCTTGCTTACCAATTGAAAAAAGAGCATGGCTATCCAAACAGCAGAGGACGAGGTCACATATGACCCAAAAAATATAAATTTAACTTTTCATGATTTTTACTGCAAACTATATACCTCTGAGAGAAAACACACGGAGGCAGAACTCCACTCTTTCCTAGAGGGAATCTCGCTACCTAAACTATCAGAGACCGACCAAGAAGATCTCAACTCCCCCTTCATTCCTGAGGAGATCCTGGAGGCAATTACCTCCATGCCACCTAATAAGTCCCCAGGCCCAGATGGATTCCCCAGAGAGTTCTACAAAGCTTTTTGGCCCCAGTTCAGCCCTAACTTCATGCCAATGCTGGAGGATTTTTGCAAAAACAGAGTTCTCCCAGACTCGATGCACACAGCTCGCATTACGGTGTTGCTCAAAAAAGACAAGGACCCTCTATCCTGCTTGTCCTTCCGGCCCATAAGCTTGTTGGATTTCGGCTACAAAATAATTCCCAAATTGCTTGCCAAAAGACTAAACACTCTTCTTCCCAAAATAATAAAAGCGGACCAAACTGGATTTATTAGTGACAGATACTCTTCTGATAACATTCGTCGTCTTTTTGATATTATTGATCAAGTAAACGCACAGAAGACCCCTGTCCTGCTGGCTTCACTGGATGCTGAGAAGGCGTTTGACAGAATGGAGTGGAGCTTTCTGTTTTCAGTCTTAGAAAAGTTCAATATGGGCCCAAATTGTATTAAATGTATCAAATCACTATACTCTCATCCAAATGCCATGGTGACTACTAACGGACTGAACTCGGACAGATTCCCTCTGGAACGGGGCACAAGACAAGGGTGCTCGCTGTCCCCCCTGCTCTACTTGTTGGGGGCGGAGCCTCTGGCAGAGTTGATAAGGAGCAATCCAAGTATTATGGGTGTCTCTGCAGGCGGCCTGCAGCACAAGATTTCGCTTTACGCTGATGATGTCTTGCTCTACATATCCAACCCTGAGAAATCCCTCCCATTTTAGACACAATTGTTCAGTATGGCAAGTTTTCAGTTTATAAGATCAATTTTAACCAATCCACTGTCTGCCCTTTCAATATTACACTCACCAGCTCTATGAAGACACTATGTCCTTTCCAATGGAGGACACAGGGGTTTCAATACCTTGGGATCTTCATAACACCAGATCTGAATAGCCTTTTCAAGGAAAATTATCTCCCACCCCTGGATCGAATGATCTCCAAACCTGGATCTCCCTCCCAATTAGCTTAGTAGGAAGAATTAATGTCATCCGGATGAACATCCTCCCTAGACTGAACTATTTATTTCAGATGCTCCCATGCTATCTCCCAGTTTCCTTTTTCAAAACAACTAACCAAAGCATCACCAAATTTATATGGGGCAATAAACACCTAGGATCAAGTTCTCCACTCTATCGAAACCTGAATCTAAGGGTGGTCTTGCCCTTCCCTCCCTTCAATTGTACTACTGGTTTCCCCAAATCCACAACATGCTAACATGGATCACAAACAGGCAAGAGTCAACATGGATTCAAGCTCAATTATATTCATTAATAACTTTAGTGAAGTGGGCAACATAGCCAAAACCTTTGTGATTTACAGCACCCTACTAGCGTGGAGGGACTGTAAGAAATACCTGGGCATTTCCTCTCAAATATGTTCTCACTTGCCTATAATAGGCGACCCAGACTTGCCAAAAGCCCTGAGGGATGCCAACTTTAATCTTTGGCATACTCTAGGAATCAGGACCTTTTCAGACCTATTTCATCAGAAAACCACTACACTGAAATCCTTTCAAGAGCTCTGCAGTGAATTCAATGTGCCAAGATCCCATTTTATTTTTAAATATCTTCAAATTAGACATGTAATTTCCTCATTTACTTCCAAGAGGTTTAGAACTCAGTTGAATGAAGTTGAAACCCTTCTTGTCACAGCACAATCCATTAAAGGCAAAATATCTTATATCTATAGACTCCTTTCTGAGAAAGGAGGCTCCTCCTTTACTCATTTGAAAATAATCTGGGGAAAGAACCTAGGTCTGAGTATCATTGAGTTATGGGCGGAGGTTTGCGACAGGGTATACTGCTCCTCTACTAATGTAAAAATTAAATAATCTAATTACAAATGTTTGTACACATTTTATTACACTCCTTTGAGACTCCATAGAATGAAAACAGACATGTCTCCTAACTGTAAAATATGTACTGCTGAAAGTGGAACCTATATGCATGTATTTTGGAGCTGTAGAGAGATAATATAATAATAATAATAATATATGCCATTTAGCAGACGCTTTTATCCAAAGCGACTTACAGTCATGTGTGCATACATTCTATACATACTGCTGCACAGAAAATACTAGAGGTACAGTTTGATATGACCCCGTGTATCTATCGTCTTAATGCCCAGCAGGACTTTGTTCTTGATCCTGACAGAGAAAATGTTCTTATGACTATTACATACTTTGCTAAAAAATGTATTCTTCTATTGTGGTTCTCTAATACCTCTCCTACATTTAAAATGTGGATTGACCAGATTGTCGACTTTCTCCCTCTTGAAAAGCTCACTTGTGACCTCCACAAGAGACAGCCCAAGTTTGATAGACTCTGGTCTCCACTACTCAACTATATTTCAAATTGGACAGAGTGAATGGGGAAATGAGGGAAATGAGCAGATACATTGTCTAAGGTGCTGTAAAATCTAAAAACGAATTATTTGCTCATCGTCTCAGTGAAGGCTAGAAATAGCTAATAAGAACCTTGATAGTGCTGCTGCAAGTTTTATATATATATGTTGTTTTTTAAATTGTTCTTTATGTGTATGTGTATGTACATGTATATATATATACTGTATATAAAAAATAATAATAATTTATTATTATTAATATTTTATTTTAAGACTGTCACATCTTTGAATGTGGAATGTGTTGTGTTGGTTGACTTGAAAAACAATAAAACATAATAAAACCTTAAAGTGAAAAAAAATTGGTTGAACAAATTACGTAATTCCCTTACGTTGAGGAATTTAGGCAAATCCAATCAGTTTCTCACCTTGGTTCAACGTCATCACATTTCTTGTTGTTGGTGAAATTATGTGGAAGCAACATTGATTCAACCCGTTTTTGCCCAGTGGGCTGCCACTGGTGGTGAGAGCTGAGAGGCATTCTACCTCATTGTGGATTGAAGAATCCCCGCCTCTCACTCAGCACCTATTATTACCTGCACTCTAAGGGACTACAGGAGCAATTATGCGAGGATGGGAGTAACAGGGTCATCAGCATAACAACCACAGGGTTCACCAGCAGCCTCTGTGAATCAGCCATAATAGGATGTGTCCTAATTAATCAGCATGCTGAATATGACACCTGTAAATGCTACAAACAAAATGGTCTAATTTAAGTGGCGTGTTGATAGAAAGGGGGGATGGAAATATCAAGTGATAAATGTATCATTCCTTCAACCCCGTTTCAACCCCGTTTCCTTCAACCCCGTTTCAACCCCGTTTCCTTCAACCCCGTTTCAACCCCGTTTCCTTCAACCCCGTTTCACATGTAGAGGATTCAAACCCGTTTCACATGTAGAGGATTCAACCCCGTTTCACATGTAGAGGATTTTGTGCATGTTTTAAATTAGGCATAGAGCGGTGTGAAACACAGGCAGAATATTCAACACGACAACACAAAAAGGTAGAGGTCATATGCCATAGGCATGATACATTATTTCCATTAAGGATTTAATAGAGTTTGGAGTCCATTGTCCATGGGGTAGTAACCTACACCTCGTTCTGCAGGACTTCCACCCATTTATTAGGGTCGAATTAGTCTAAGCCCCATGCATGGAAACACACAGTGACCAGTTCTTAATGAGAGCTTTGGACCTCATCATGCTTCGGTGACCAGAGAGTGTCCTAAAAGGGGCACCATAATCCGTCTCAATTACGTAGCACATCAGCCAGAAAGCGGAAGTGTCACTGATTGTGAGAGTATACCTGTTTCGTGCATTATTATGGGAAAATGAGATCATTGCAATGCCTGATGAGTTAATTGTATGTTATTTATAATTACTTCTAGACCTACTGTATTCAATGTGGAACTTCTTGAAGTAAAGCATGATGATGATTTCATAGTTAACTTGTGAAATCAAAATAGTAGGATTGCTTTTACCACAACCATTTAATTACATGTAGGTCAAATCAATATACACCGTGACCATTTTATTTTACAAGAGCAACACAAGTTTCCAATGACCTTAACACAGTGTTATATTCATAACAACCTCTATTTGAGTGTCTGTATTATATTTTCCAGATATCTTGAAATGACTCAGAGCTCTGAATAATACACACAAAAACATTATTGTTCTAAATAGTACCAGATAAGGGTGACTTGGCTTGTAACCATAGCTATATAGAATCCTTTTTTGAAGGTTCAATGAAGAACCATGCTCAATCGGTTCTAAATGGAACCTGTATGTGGCCATAAACAACCATTAAAAAAGGTTCTATATAACCATAAACAACCATTAAAAAAGGTTCTATAAAGAACCATTAAAAAAGGTTCTATATAACACCAACAAAAAAAGAGTCCCACTATGGTTACAACAACCCTTTTTTATGGTTCTTTAAAGAACCTTTATGGAAAGAACCTGCAGCCTGTAGGCCCTTAAGTGCTAAGTGGGTCGACGTGATAGAACTTCTCAAAAGTGAGTCCAAACAATAACGACACAATGACCAAACAATATGGAGATGTTTTATGCTTCTTTTTCTTTCAAAGAAAATAACGTAATTCAACACAATTGTTTTCTCCCCCGCAATAAATATTTATTATTTAAAGGGGGGAAAAAGAGCCGAAGACTAATATAATTCAACAGCAATCCAAAATGTCTGAATATTCTCTCACTTGAATGAAAGCATAAATCATGAATGTGTGAACAAACGGATAATCATGGTTTTGATTTTGTAACAAGTAGGTGCCAGTGCACACGCACAAAGGGGATCTATAGTACAGTATGTGCTTTGTTTACAGTACCCACGGAGTAATATCTGAGATATTACATGACAACCAAAAATGCAACTTTGTAAAAAAAAATGTTTTTAATGTATTGCATGTTTAATTAAGTTGAGCCTGTTCTCTGATTACCAAAGTGTGAACATAGCAGGTGTTTGAGTCCTCACTTTAGTCCGTTTTGATCTGACCCTTTTTGTAAGAAATGGACAGAATCACCAGACTGCACAGTAAAGCCCACTATAAACTGGAAGTTGGCAAGAGTGTTGAGGCCCAAGGCAGTTTTCCAGCCTGGCAATATGAAAGCATATGGCTGATGCAAGGCGCACACTGCAAACGATGTGTCTTCCCTACAGAGCCATCAGTGTGGGCTGATAGAATACAGAACTTGTTGAGAGACCTCGAAACACTGGTAATGGACTGCCTCACAGAGCCACCAGTGCAGATGGTTAGCGCTATGCCTGAAACCACTGATAGAACCTACCGGGAAGGCACAATTGTCATGTTAATGGATGGGTGTATTGACTACACTGTTGGGATATAGTGAGTACATGGAAAACATCAATACAAAATAATGAAACAATACAAAAAATGTTGGTCCAAGTTATAATGCCTGTATCCTCTAATAAACTGATACAGCAGGAAAGCAATAGAGACACTCCTAAAGATGCACAATCAAATCAGAAGACAAAAATAAATAAAAAAGCATGATCATATATTTCTTTTGTCCACATAGATTCACAGAAATGTAAAACATAGGGAAAGACAGTATTTCTGTGACGTGTATTTGAAGAAACCCCGATTTATTACAAGATACAACAAATAACGTTGTTGTTTTTTTAAATCTTCAAAACACACAAGATCTATAATTGTGGAAGCTTGGAATCTACAATTGTTTATAAAACATATGTAAAATGTATTTTCAAGAGGTTCAGAACATAGCTGTAGATGTGCTTCTATCATGGATGCCACGCTTGTACAGATATAGGATCTTAATTTGATCACCTGTAACGTAGACGCTGGGAGTCTGAAAGCAAGTGCAGGCGGTGAGTTTAATAATAAACTGAACATCGAACAATGTAAGAAACACGAGTAGCGTACAGACATGAAACATAAACAATAACGCCTAAAGAGAGAACCAAAGGGAGTGGTAATCAGGGAAGGTAATCAGAAAGGTGATGGAGTCCAGGTGAGTCTCATGAGGCGCAGGTGCACGTAACGAGGGAGACGGGTGTGCATAATAATGAGAGTACTGGCGACAACGAGAGCCAGGAGGAGGAAGCGGGAGTAGACGTGACGTCACCCTGTTGCAGGAGAACTTTCCTGCAATGCAGATTTAAATTTGAGGTTTAAAAAGATTTCTGAAGTTTGTCATATCCACTTTGAAATTTCAGACCTGATTCACCCTTAAGAAACATTTATCAGCCCCTACAAAAATGTCTAATATTATAACCCACTTAAATATTCACATTTCCTGACGCTGCAGGATGATTTTTCTGCTGTAGCAAACTGGCTCAAATCTGTGCCACGACCAGAAGACAAATCTTTGATCTGAATCCGCAACAAAATCCAAACAATCTGGCCAGGTAAGGAAAGACAGCTTCCATCATCTTTTAATAATTGATTATGGTGGTTAGACTTCCTACCTAGACCCCGGTCAAGTGATATATTGATTAGAAGCCATAGATAGAGACGTGTCCCATGCGTGCCAGGTCAGTAATACACCCATGATTACTACAAAGCTTAGATAGCTGGCTAGCAGTTGCCTGATGACTCAACATGAATTCTTCCGGTGCTCTATCTTCCACTACATACTTAATTGCGGAGGAAAAACTATTGTTGGTCTGAGTGGCATGGCAATTGGTCGGCGTAATAAAGCTGGGAAGCCAGTGGCTAGACCAATTTATATATAAAATCTTAGCTGACATTGGCTAATTGAGTGACTGTCAGTGACTGACATAACAAGAGGGAAAACTGCTGATGCACTACCAAATTTTGACATTGCACGGTGCGAATTCTGCTATCCTAACTAACAGTAAGTTGACACACCAACTGACTTCCTGGTTGGGGCCCCCTAGCGGCCTCTTATATCGCTTATGACTCGAAATGGCACTGATCAGTTGTGTATATCCAGCTATATACCTTAACCCCAAATGAATGGAAGAAATATGGGAAAGACATTTTGGATTATGGTATAAAGTTAGATATGCACACCCGATGGTGTGGGGCATGGGTTAATCCTGACATTACTTTTGATATCTGAAACCCTCCAACAAACTTTGATTTTGGAGTGTAATGTCCTTTTAATAGTCAACATTTTGGTAGTCTGTCAAATAACATCTGTTAGTCTGTATCAATTCAGTTACATACATAGGTTACCTTTGTCCAAGTGTTCTTTACTTCAACCTGCCTGCTGTAAAGGAACCTTTGCTATTAGTTGGCCTATGCTGCCATCTAAGGATATACAGTACCAGTCAAAAGTTTGGACACCTACTCATTCCAGTGTATTTCTTTATTTTACTATTTTATATATTGTAGAATAATAGTGATGACAAACTATGAAATACTACATATGGAATCATGTAGTAACCAAAAAAGTATTAAACAAATCAAAATATATTTTAGATTCTTCACCCTTGGCATTCTTTCAGCCAGCTTCACCTGGAATGATTTTCCAACAGTCTTGGAGGAGTTCCCACATATGCTGAGTACTTGTTGGCTGCTTTTCATTCACTCTGGGGTCCAACTCATCCAAAACAACCTCAATTGGGTGGAGGCCATCTGACGCAGCACTCCATCACTCTTCTTCTTGGTCAAATAGTGCTTACACAGCATGGAGGTAGGTTGGGTCATTGTCCTGTTGAAAAACAAATGATAGTCCCACTAAGTGTAAACCAGATGTGATGGCGTATCACTGCAGAATGTTGTGGTAGCCGTGCTGGTTAAGTATGCCTTGAATTCTAAATAAATCACTTAGTGTCACCAGCAAAATACCCCCACACCATCACACTTCCGACTCCATACTTCACTGTGGGAACCACAAATAAGGAGATCATCCATTCACCTTCTCTGCGTCTAACAAAGACAAGGCTGTTAGAACCAAAAATCTCAAATTTGGACACATCAGACCAAAGGAAAGATTTCCACCGGTCTAATGTCCATTGATCAAGTCTCTTATTCTCATTGGTGTCCTTTAGCAGTGGTTTCTTTGCAGCAATTCGACCATGAAGGCCTGATTCCCGCAGTGTCCTCTGAACAGTTGATGTCAAGATGTGTCTGTTACTTGAACTCTGTGAAGCATTTATTTGGTCTGCAATGTCTGAGGCTTGTATCTTTAATGAGCTTATCCTCTGCAGGGTCTTCCTTTCCCATTGCGGTCCTCATGAGAGCCAGTTTCATCATAGTGCTTGATGGTTTTTGCGACTGCACTTGAAGAAACTTTAAAGGTTCTTGAAATGTTCCAGATTGACTGACCTTCATGTCTTAAAGTAATGATGGACTTTAATTTCTCTTCTTTTATTTGAGCTTTTCTTGCCATAATATGAACTTGGTCTTTTACCAAATAGTGCTATCTTCTGTATACCACCCCTACCATGTCACAACGCAACTGATTGGCTCAAACGCATTAAGAAGGAAAGAAATTCCACAAATAAACTTTTAACAAGGCACACCTGTTAATTGAAATGCATTCCAGGCAACTACCTCATGAAGCTGGTTGAGAAAATGCCAAGTGTGCAAAGCTGTCATCAAGGCAAAGGGTGGCTACTTGGAAGAATCTCAAATATAACATATATTTTGATTCGTTTACCACCTTTTTTTGGTTATTATATGATTCCATATTTGTTATTTCATAGTTTTGATGTCTTCACTACTATTCTACAATGTGAAACATATTTTTAAAAAAGAAACTCTTGAATGAGTAGATGTCTAAACTTTTGACTGGTACTGGATATATTTTTACATATTGTTTTCCAAACTAGATTACAAATATTAAAGACCTGAAATGAGGCATTACAACACACACGCACGCACACACACGTCTGTTGAAATTCTACTTGTCATATCCTGCCGTCTGGTGGATTTTCCCTCCCAGTACTATCCAATTTGGAGGTACTAGTTGTGTCAAAAGGCACCCGACAAAAGTAACGGATCTGAGCGTATGGATTTGCTGTTTATACGTTAGGGAAAGATCAGATATGTATCAGATTTTCCAAATAATTGGCAAAAGACCAGAATTCAGTTGCCTGTGTTCAAGCAGCCAATTTGTGCAAAAACAGCTCCCTGATTTAAAATGTAAAATGGTGGGACTCCAGAGTGGCGCAGCAGTCTAAGGCACTGCATCGCAGTGTTGTGGCATCACTACAGCCTGGGGTTTGATGCTAGGCTGAGTCATTACCTGCCGTGACAGGGAGTCCCGGCCGTGACCGCATGACTTGACCTTTGCCTCTCCCAAGCCCGTTGGCAAGTTGCAGTGATGAGACAAGATCGTAATCATGAACTTGGGAGGAAAAAAGGGGTTAAATAAAGAATGTAAAATGGTTAAGATTAGGTAAGAGTTATGGTTAAGGTGAGGGTTACAATGAAACTCATGTTTAATGACTGAGTGGAACTCTCATTCAACTCACGAGTTGAATGAGAGTCAATTACAAAATGTTGAGATGAGCCCAAGCCTGGTTTATGTTACTGTAGTCTATCTGCTGCCACTTGCTCACCTGTAATGCAACAGCTTTATTATTGGAAAAAGTGATATTTGGCAAAGTTAAGTGTAAGGAATACTCAGGAAGAAAAAAGTATAGATTCACACGCAGAGTGCAGCAGGTGTTTATTTCCCCTTCACAGAAGGCAGGAATCGTGGTCACAAGCAGGCAATGGTCATACACAGGTAGACAAACAAGCAGGTGAAACAAAACTAGGACTGAAGGCTATCACTGGTTCTCACAAACTAACTATGAAAAGGCTGAGTAGAGTCAAAACAAACAATACCTCACAAAGGCACAAACAGAATGAACTGAACTAAATAAGGAGCTGATGAGACCAGGTGAGTAACTAACAAAAGTGAAATCAATGAACAAAAATGAAAGACATGGCTACGTTCAAGAACACAAAGAAACAGGGCTATGTTCAAGAACACAACGACACAGAACACAAGTTTGACTAAGAAAATAAATACAGAACCTTACAGTAAGTGTTTTGGAAACCTCAGAATCAGCTTTTTCTGATACTACACAACAAAAATATAAACGCAACATGTAAAGTGTTGGTCCCATGTTTCATGAGCTGAAATAAAAGATCCCAGAAATGTTCCATATGCACAAAAATTTTGCGCACAAATTTGTCCTTTGCCAAGAAAATCCATCCACCTGACAGGTATGGCATTTCAAGAAGCTGATTAAACAGCATCATCATTACTCAGGTGCACCTTGTGCTGGTGACAATAAAGGGCCACTCTAAAATGTGCAGTCTTGTTACACAACACAATGACACAGATGTCTCAAGTTCAGAGGGAGCGTGCAATTGGCATGCTGACTGCAGGAATGTCCACCAGAGCTTTTGCCAGAGAATCATATTTTAATTTCTCTACCATAAGCCGCCTCCAACATTGTTTGAGAGAATTTGGCAGTACGTCCAACCGGCCTCACAACCAAAGACCACGTGTAACCATGCCAGCCCAGGACCTCCAAATCCGTCTTCTTCACCTGTGGGATTGTCTGAGACCAGCCATCCGAACAACTGATGTCACAGTGGGTTTGAGCAACCGAAGAATTTCTGAACAAACTGTCAGAAGCTGTCTGAGGGAAGCTCATCTGCGTTCTCGTCGTCCTTACCAGGGTCTTGACCTGACTGTAGTTCAAAGTCGTAACTGACTTCAGTGGGCAAATGCTCACCTTCGAAGACCACTGGCACGCTGGAGAAGTGTGCTCTTCACGAATGATTCCCGGTTTCAACTGTATTGGGCAGATCTACCACCGTGTATGGTGTCGTGTGTGTTGGGGGGGGGGGGGGGCAAGTGGTTTGCTGATGTCAACATTGTGAACAGAGTGCCCCATGGTGGCGGTGGGGTTATGGTATGGGCAGGCATAAGCTACAGCCAACGAACACTACTGCATTTTATCATGAACTATTTGAATGCACAGAGATACCGTGACAAGATCCTGAGGACCATTGTCGTGCCATTCAGTCAAACCAACTCATGTTTCGGCATGATAATGCACAGGCCCATGTCGCATTGTAAAATAAGAATTTGTTCTTAACTGACTTTCCTAGTTAAGGTGAAATAAAAACAATTTAAAAAAAGGATCTGTACACAATTCCTGGAAGCTGAAAATGTCCCAGTTCTTCTATGGCCACATACTCACTAGACATGTAACACATTGAGCATGTTTGGGATGCTATGGATTGACGTGTATGACAGTATGTTCCAGTTCCCGCCAGTTCCATATATTTATATATAGGAGAATATGGTTAACAGTAATATTTGATGGGACCAATTAAGTTCCATGTTATTTTCTGTGCATTTGCAGTACTTCAGATAGTAGGCATTGTTTGTGGCTTTCAAAGAATATACTTAAACATTAATAAGAAGGTAATGCTTTCGACTGCCTTAAAGATTGATCTTGAGGAAAGATCAAATACACCTGCCTCTTCTACTTTCAAAAATATACTCTCTGTCTACTAAATTAAGTACATCTGCAGAATGTTCATTTTAGTCACATGATACTGCAACATTTTATTTCTAGATGCTTTTGATATTTATTTTGTTCACAGGGTTGGGTAGGTTACTTTCTAAATGTAATCCGTTACAGTTAGTAGTTACCTGTCCAATATTGTAATCAGTAATGTACCATTTGGATTACCTAAACTCAGCAATGTAACCTGATTACATTCAGTTACTTTTAGATGACTTTCCCCTTAAGAGGCATTAGAAGAAGGCAAATATATATGTTACCAATTGAATTACATCCATTGCAGGATAAATCTATGTTAAAGTTTACATAGCTGGCCATATATGGATGTCAACTTTTACTGTATAGGTTGGTTATGTAGGCTTCTTGTAACCCATTGATTTCTACTAAATATAATAATACAATTAAATTATATCTTTACATTAAAAAACAAAGTCTATCAGAATTCCAGTCATTCCAATAAATAATAAACCCTTTGGTCTTCAAGAATAGGACTTGGAAATATGGAAGCATAGATTAGCCAAATTGTTTTCCCTGAGCATAATCCCAAAACGAAGGATTTATTTGCCAGCCCTGTTTATGATCATGTTGTCATGGAGGCTCATTGATTCGAGTTGAAAAATAAATGCTGCGCTCATGGAATGGCATGCTTTGAGCACTACTGAAAAGTGCTATTTACATGTGAAAAATGAATGCCATATGCTGCGTTTGCTATAGACCTGTTGTTTACTTTTTTGTTTGTGACACGTTGATATCTTGATAATATGCAGCTGTTTAAAGGACAAATCTACAGATGAAACAATAACAAAACTGCTGCCCCGTCTCTGTTTTGGTTAAAAAAACTGAGGGATGGGCCTGGAGAAATGTAACCACTCTCAGATAAATTGACATAGCTATGGATGTAAGGTCTGACCATCCATGATATCAAAATTATTATTTTAACCATATTATGAGGCTATACAGTGTTTGCTTACATTTACAATTTTTACAAACTTTGGAGAAAAACAAGCTTATATTTTGGGTTCTCATGGAGTGTGACAGTTGAACTAAACTCATGAGGCATTTATAAATTATATTATTCAAGAATCAATCAGTCCAACAATGGATGTAGCAACTACAGATTGCCCCTTTAAGTCTATCAAAAGTGTGCAGGTTTGAGCATGTGTCCGTTAGGCCTATGGATGTATTTTTTTTATCAGCATGAATTAGATTACATCAATGCACTATGTAGATATCAATAATAAGGGATATCCGTGTCACCGTAGACTACAACACTGCTGTCATCATTACCTCCAAGCGTTTATTCAAATTGAATAATCTTCGGATGCCGACTGCAGTCGCACCACTGGAAGACATAGCTTGGACTGTAGCCTACAAAAGTATATTCTTTTCCCGCGATCCATCAAACACATTTGATGTGTCATCATAGTCTCTGACTTGTGGTCAGACTCGCTCACGTGTAAAAAATGTAAACGTACGCCTTTTTTTCAATTCTGATTTGAATGTCATCGTGAAAACAGAAGTGTCAAGGATTTTTTTTCTCCCCATAGAGCACTAACAGCTATTCTAGAGAGGCACGCTGCCAAAACAACATGCTTCACATTTCCCCTGTGAATACCCAAATCATAGCCGCTGTTCAGAGCCCCAACCCATCCGGCTCAGTCCCTGAAGGAGCTGAAGCCGAAGCTGCCGTCAGGCCTGCCAGGAGGGTTGGAGATGATCCTGGGGATCTTCTGCATCAGCTTGGAGACTGCTCTCCTGCAGAATGAGGCTGGGGAAGTGTCAAGTTGCTGGATCACATCTCCATAAAGAACACTAATGATGCCCGCTGTCTCTTCCCATCCATCACGCACCGAAATCTCATGGAAGGACAGTTTTAGGTCCTATGACAGGCCTTCTCCATCCTCAGTGCTCACCATTCGGTCAAACTCAAGGTCCTTATTGTTGGCCACAATAACTATGAGTGGAGGCTCAGGGCAGCACTTGCGGGCGCCTGAAGAGGAGTGGATGTGATTGATGAGGAAACAGAGGCACATGTCCTTGTCAAAGCTGTCTGTTAGAGTACACAATGACAAATCCATCTCCCCACTTTATCTTCTCTTCAATCTTCCTCCTTACAAGAAATCTATATTTAGTTATAGAATGTCAAAAACAACACAAAAATCATAGATTTAAAAAAAAAAATTATACCTGAGAATACCAAACATTAGGAACACCTTCCTAATATTGAGTTGTACCCCCCCCCCCCCCCCCTTGCCCTCAGAACCGCCTCAACTCGTTGGGGCATGGACTCTTCAAGGTGTTGAAAGCGTTCCACAGGGATGCTTCCCACAGTTGTGTGTGGTGGATCATTCTTGACACACAGGAAACTGTTGAGCGTGAAAAAACCCAGCCGCATGGAAGTTCTTGACACAAACAGGCGTGCCTGACACCTACTGCCGTTCAAAGGCACTTAACTCTTTTGTCTTGCCCATTCACCTTCTGAATGGCACACATACACAATCCATCTTTCAATTGTCTCAAGACATAAAAATCCTTCTTTAACCGGTCTCATCTTCACCTACTCTGATTGAAGTGGATTTAACAAGTGACATCAATACGTAACCTCTGCGTTGCAAGACGTTTGCGTTATTCGTCCACCCATCCACCCCGACATCCATCCACGCTGACCAATCACCCTCTGAAGACAGTAACAGTCTTACAGTCGTGAAAAAGTACAGTAATTATAATCGGAAGATACTAGTAACATGTACATTTGATTGGTAACAGAATACATAGTAATAGTACAACTGCAGAATAAATAATGCTGTCATTGAAAATTGTACACCCAAGGTAGGCTACTGCCCCTTTAAGAGCTAGAATAAATTGCGATTCTCACCAAATATGTTGTCTTCTCACTATTGAAACTCCACAAACAATAAACAGCTTATGAAGCTCTCAGCCAATAGATCCATTTTTTTGTAGATTACTTGTTTACAATATTGATTATATTGAATAAAACTCATTGACAAATCACTAATCAATGAGCACACATGTTCTTCCATGGAACCTGCATCATCTCTCTTTGTAGCACCAATGTGAGGGTTTATAGCAGGGGAAACGGTGTTGCAGTAGTCTAGTGTGTGGTGCGCGAATAATGACAAGCGAACTTGGGGAGCTTTGTGTTCACATCCTCCTAAAAAAGGGAACCGAACTGAGACTACCTCTCCAGACGGTCTCAGTTCGGGGCCCTTTTGAAGGGTCTGAGTTATTTTGGAGTATTCACACTGCAAAAAAATTAAGCGAACCACACTGAGTTCACAAAACTTGGCTGAAAGGGACCAAGTGCGAAAATACACCGTGTCCCAGATTTTCACTTACTATATTATGTTATCCTTCTTTGCTGTCTTCAAGCTAGGTTTCTCCACTGTGCAACATGATATCATAGGTGTCCTATGGCTATTTGTCATATAGGTGAGAAACTGGGCCTGGATTTCACCAATTTCATAACAGATTCATAAACAATTGACCTATGACAGTTTGCTTAAATTGTACTTATACAACACATCTGTTTACATAAAAAGGCACATTTACAAAGATTCACTTGAAAGACACCAAATGTTGTCCATAACTATGTTTTCCCATTTATATTTTCAACTGAGCATGTGTTCCAAATTTCAGTGGCACATTCATTGGCCAAAAGTTTATTTACAATTCAAAACATGTAGCATCATGTCAATCTGGGAGCAACTTCAATTGTGTTGATCCGAAGCACTGTTTGTGGTTGCACAATAACTGAAAAAGGAAAAGACAATAGTTAGTCTTGCAGCAGCCACACGTAAGCAGCATTATTCTGAAACACACACTGTCAGGTTATTCATACTGGTTTTACAGAATTTACTTCAGAGGATGAATATAATTTAGAATGTATGAACAGTTAATGAATAAAAAATGCTATTACAACGCAAGGCCTCAAGTGTGCCTTTTTTCTGTTGTGATATCCTGGGGAATTTCCACTCTCTAGAGAGATTTAATGTTCCTGTTTACTCCAAGAAAACAATATCAAATTATACTTGACCAGTAATTGGCATGTGTGGACAGAGGAATTCAGGTCATTCACTGAATCTAAAAAGAGAATCTTAGAATTGATGATCAAGTGATCACCCAACTACAGTGTATTCAGAAAGTAGTTAGACACCATGACTTTTCCCACATTTTGTTACGTTACAGACCTACTGTAAAATTGATTCAATTATGTCTTCCCTCATCAATCTTCACACAATGCCGCATAATGACAAAGCAAAGTAAGAGTTTAGACATTTTTTAACATGTATAAAAAAAATCTAAAACAGAAATACCTTATGTACATAAGTATTCGGACCCTTTGCTATGTGACTCGAAATTGAGCTCAGGTGCATCCTGTTTCCATTGATCATCAATAAGATGTTTCTAGTCCACCTGTAGTCCACCTGTGGTCAATTCAATTGATTGGACATGATTTGAAAAGGTACACACCTGTCTATATAAGGTCCCACAGTTGACAGTGCATGTCAGAGCAAAAACCAAGCCATGAGGTCGAAAGAATTGTCCGTAGAGTTCAGAGACAGGATTGTGTTGAGGCACAGATCTGGGGAAGGGTAACAAAAAATGTCTGCAGCATTGAAGGTCCCCAAGAACACAGTGGCCTCCATAATTCTTAAATGGAAGAAGTTTGGAACCACCAAGACACTTCCTAGAGCTGGCCGCCCGGCCAAACTGAGCAATTGGGGTAGAAGTGCCTTGGTCAGGGAGGTGACCAAGAACACGATGGTCACTTTGACAGAGCTCCAAAATTCCTCTGTAGAGATGGGAGAATCTTTCAGAAACCCAACAATCTCTGCAACACTTCACCAATCAGGCCTTTATGGTAGAGTGGCCAGATGGAAGCTTCTCCTCAGTAAGTTTGCCAAAAGGCACCTAGACTCTCAGACCATGAGAAACAAGATTCTCTGGTCTGATGAAAGCAAGATTGAACTCTTTGGCCTGAATGCCAAGCGACACGCCTGGACGAAACCTGGCACCATCCCCACGTTTATTTATTTGTATTTAACCTTTATTTAACTAGGCATGTCAGTTAAGAACATATTATTTACAATCACTGCCTACCCCGGCCAACCGCTGGGCCAATTGTGCGCCGCCGTATGGGACTTCCAATCACGGCCGATTGTGATGCCTTTAGCACTGAGATGCTGTGCCACTCGGGAGCCCCAAATTGGTTAAGCGTGGTGGCGGCATCATGCTGTGGGGATGTTTTTCAGCAGCAGGGACTGGGAGACTAGTCGGGATTCAGCAAAGACAATGCAGGAGAGCTTCAGGACAAGTCTTAAAATCCATAAGCGGCCCAGCGAGAACCCAGACTTGAACATCTCTGGAGAGACCTGAAAATAGCTGCACAGCAACATTCCCAATCCAACCTGACAGAGTTTGAGGATCTGCAGAGAAGATTAGGAGAAACTCCCCAAATACAAATGTGCCAAGCTTGTAGCGTCAATACCCAAGAAGACTCGAGGCTGTAATCACTGCCAAAGGAGCTTCAACAAAGTACTGAGTAAATGGTCTGAATTCTTATTTAAATGTTATATTTCAGTTGATCATTTTTACTAAATTTGCACTAATGTCTAGAAACTGGTTATTGTCATTAAGGGGTATTGTGTGTAGATTTGGGGGGGGGGATATTTAACCAATTTTATAATAAGGCTGTAATGTAACAAAGCAAAACAAAAAAACTACCTTGGAATGTGTCACTTTCCCACACAAACTCTTGCAGCTTTTACACACTTGTTCATGCAGACAATTCTCCCAGGGAAATTATACTTGACATTTACATTAGAGTATTGTTGTTTAGATTGTTTCCCAATTTAAAACATTTCATTTACGTGCCATAGGAATATTAAGGGAATAAAGGAATAGTGTTGTTGCTAGCTTTGATTTGTACATTACACAAGGTTCAAATATTATTTTAACTTCATTGTTTAAATATCAGGAAAAACATGTAAAAAAACTAAATACTTCTTTTCTTCTGGTATCTGTGTCTTTTCCAGAACCGCATGTGAACTTTGGGCCAGGATTCAGTCTTCTCAATGACAGTTGCCTCTACTCTGACCAAATTACGACTACATGTGAAAAGAGGGGAAATGACTGTTAGAAATATGACAAAATTAGAGCAGTATATTCTACGCCTTACTGCATACATTCAAAACCAAAACATGCATAATCCCCCCACCCAGTTGAGATAATATAGAACTAGAAAAGTTACCCGAGTAGGGGCCTCCCAATCAGCGTGAACTCTTCTCCACCAACCAGCAGCACCTATTAGATGGAAGGAGTTTTGTCCATAAAAAAAGTGCAGCCTTGATGCTAGGGTCTACCAACATTGCAGACTTATTTGTGACTTATTTGAGTGGCAAAAATAGGACGAGTGAAAATGTGTTGTGGTTGAGAACTGTAATTTAGTAAAAATACATCAAATAATTTACAGATGTTTGGGTTGACAATGACAGCAATGGAGTTGGTAAGAGCATAAAAAGAACTGGGACAAGGCTAAAAAGATTTGGCATGTGTGGAAAATGTGTCCCTTCCAAATAGTAATGACACTAAGAATATAAAGCACAGACCTTCTCAAGTCTAATCCTGTCACCACATTCAGCATCAATGTGGTTTTCAATGAGGATCAGGTCTTCATTTGTCACTTTCCACTGTCGACTTGCAAAATGGACAACTGCAAAAAGCCTTCCATAGTCTTCCTTTGCAAGAAGGGTGTTCACATTTTCTAGAACCACTGAAAGGCAATGGGAGAGTGATCGTTCAGACACAGTAAATTACAAAAACACTGAATCTAAAGATTGATTTAGTCCTAGGCTGAAATTGTATGTCTCTTTCACTACAAAATAGGCCTGTGTTAAAATGTTTTAAAGGACAATTATTTCACATAAATAGTCTTTGATGTGTGGATAATGTAGGTTTTGCTTGATCAAAACTAAGAAAGCATTCAGAAAGCAACAATCAGTGTACATCGGTCATCCTTTCCCCCACCTTTGTGCTGCCTCTCCTCTTCGTCACTGCTGATATAGGACACTTCTGGCCACGGTGGTCTGGATAAGGACGTTGGTGGTACATAACTGCTGGGGAACATGAGCCAAAATTGCGTTATTTTGATTCTATCATATTTTAGGTGGGTGAAGGTGTTCTCTTTAAATGATTTGAGATCACACAGAATGAATTGTAATCTAGAATCAATTGTGGAGTATGAATACATAATCATTTTACATTATGAAGTTGAGTGGATATACTGTACCTTGATGGTAATTTGCTCTGAGAACTTTGATGACGTGCTATTGCAGGATATAGAAGTCCTGAATGACAGATTATTCAGTGAGTTAATTCCCTCCGGGAGAGATTGATAATATTCATTGTCTGAAATACAAACTTGTTGTGTAACTATTCACTGGCTATAAATTATTTACACACCAAGATCAATACATTAAATTGCGACATATTTTAAACACATGAGACATATTAATGAAAGCTGCTGTTTTGCCTTTGGATTTCAACACAACATACTCATCAAGCTTGTGAGATGTAGCCTAACCGGCTAATGGTTAGCTGATGTGCACATTTAGCTTGATCTATTCCAGAGATAATACATCTCACGGATAACTTGACCAGTTAAGATTTGTCGACATAAGGGTGAACAACCTACCCATTTGATTAAGAACAGGAATTTTCACATGACGTGCTTGTAATCTCCAACACGTTCTCAGCATCTCCAGATATCCACTTCTCAAAGTCAGCGCCATCTTGCCTATCAATATTAGGTGTTACAGTCATTGCATTCCCCGGATTCCTATCAAATAAAAACAGTTCCATTTAAAAATTGTTGTTAGGAAATTGAAGATGCACAATGACCATACAGATGTCGCTCCGACATTTCCTGCTTGCTAAAATTATAATAGATCGCCTAATTTCATGCAATGTGACAAAACAAGCAAGTATAGTGTAGAGATGTATTGTACCATCTAAACCGTGTGAAATATATTTCCCATAACCAAAAATATTGTATTTTCAGCTGTTTGAAGCTGGTGTACAAAACCGAAATTAAAAGGAAAAAAAAAAAAAAATTTAAGAACAGGAGGCATATAAATAGCGCACATAAAACATATCTACCGCTTTCAATTAGATGTATAACGCACATTTCTATGTGAATTTGGTCATCGCCCAAAAAAGGACATATTGCAGCTTTAAGACCCCAACATTTCACTAGTTTTTTTGTGCAAAATAAGTATTGAATACATCATTGTAGTGTAAGGCAGAAATAAGTGTGAATAAATGAGAAATATACTGCCACATACCTAAAGAATAACATATACCATTAATAATCTTAGATTGTCAAAGACACCAGCTACTCAAGTCATAAACTGTTCTCTCTGCTACCGCACAGCAAGCGGTACTGATGCATGAAGTCTGGAACAAACAGGGCCCCGGACAGCTTCTACCCCAAAACTATAAGACTGCTAAATAGTTTACCAATAGCTACCTGGAATATCCGCATTGACCCTTTTTGCACTAATCTGTTTGACTCATCACATACTCCGTATCTATCCTGTTGCTAGCCACTTTATCCCTACTTATATGCACATTTATAAACTGGGTGGTTCGAGCCCTGAATGCTGATTGGCTGACAGCCTTGGTATATCAGACTGTATACCACAGGTATGACAAAACATTCATTTTTACTGCTGTAATTACGTTGGTAACCAGTTTATAATAAGAAATAAGGCACCTCAAGGTGCCTCGGGCACCTCAGGGGTTTGTGGTATATGGCCAATATACCATGGCTAAGGGCTGTTTCCAAGCACTCCGCGATGCGTTGTGCACAAGAACAGCCCTTGGTATATTGGCCATATATCACCCCCCCCCTGTGCCTTACTGCTTAAATCTACCTCATTTACCTCATACACCTGCACATCGACTTGGTACTGGTACACAGTGGTCATTTTATTTATTTTCATTTTTTCTACAATTTCATTTTTTCTTGAATTGTTTGGAAGGTTCCGTAATAAGCATTTCACTGTTCGTCTACCCCTGTTGTTTACGAAGCATGTGATTTGATAAGGCATACTTTTTATTCCAAAATAAATACATTAAAAACTATATTTTTGTAGGTTCCCGTGAGGACTTTTCAAAGCCTCTCAACACTTTGGCAAAAACAAACAGAACACAGTGTCTGGAGACACCTCTGTGGAAAAGCAACAGCTCATTGTTTTTTAGGGGGGACTACCAGTTGGTCAAATAATGAAAGTCACAGTGGGGTGCCAAAACACAGAGTTGGCTGTGAATTGTCTATTTACAGTTTAATATTACTGTATTGAATGGCCATTTCCTTGTCAAGATTGTGTGACATCTTTTTTTAATGTACATTGGCAGAGATATTTATAATAACTAACAGAAGCAGACTCCAGTGCTGCAACCTTTGAAATACCTGTCCTGTCACACCCTGATATTTCACCTGTCATTGTGCCTGTCTCTACCCCCCTCATTATCCCCAGTGTACTTATACCTGTGTTCCCTATTTGTCTGTTGTCAGTTCGTTTTGTTTTGTGTTTTCCCCTTGCTCCTGTCTGTTCTAGTTCCTGTTTTCAATTTTTTTCCCGGTTTTTGCCTGCCCTGAGTCTGCCTGCCGTTCTGTACCTTGCCACACCATACTGGATTATTGACCCATGCCTGCTCTGACCTTGAGACTGCCTGCTGTTCTGGACCTTTTGAACCCTATCTGGATTACTGACCTCTGCCTACCCCTGACCTGTCATTTTGCCTGCTCCTGTATTAGTAATAAAACTTTGTTACTTTGACACTGTCTGCATCTGGGTCTTGCCTGAAATGTGATAGTACAAACTGGCCATGACTGACCCAGCAGACTCGGACCAGCACCGCAACGCCATCTCCTCCCAAGGAGCCACCATTGAAAGGCACGAGGAGACCTTGGCCGAACACATTGCTGGAGCAATTCCGCGGATTGTCTATTAGGCAGCCTACCACAAAGGTAAACTCCCAGCCCCTCAGTAACCCGGCTGTTAGCAGCGCCGTATCCCCAGTTTCCGGGAGCCCACTTGTTTGTCTGCCGCTGTCGTCGTCGACTCCGGTCGGCCCTTCTCAAGACCACCTCCAGGTATCGGCGACAAGCGGATCACCACAGGACCCCGGCTCCCCAGTATCGTCTCAGGCAGAAGGAATGGCTGTCCACCCAGGATCTGTCCCTCTGGGTGGAATCGCACAAACTCTCCCTGTGGTTTATCGGCCCTTTCCCCATCTCCAAGGTCATTCGTCCCTCTGCTGTTCGTCTTCTGTTGCCCTGTACCCCCCATATACATCACACTTTTCATGTGTCCAGAATTAAACCCATGTCTCACAGCCCTTTGTCTCCTGTTTCCATTGTCTGGTGTGGGGGGGTGATATGAGACATAATTAATCCTTACCACTGTGTGGCTGTCGCCTACCTTTGAACGTCTGACTAACATGACACCAACGCCTTATTAACAACTGCATTATGCCTGTGTGTAACTAACATGTCATCATATCAATGCCTTACTAACGTCTGTATGGCGCCTGCATGTTCATGAAAGTCATAAGGTGCATAGTTTATATTAAATCTCAACCATAAATGTTAGAAATGTACAGTTTTTCCCATGTTACAGTGTAGCTGCAGCCTATGGCTTGTGTATTTCCTATTATCAATGATTGCCTAGAAAAATTCATGTCCAGTCTATAGGTAATCTGTCTTTCCCTCAACCCCCCACGGCATGTTTTATAAGTGCGGATAACGACTCTGCCACTCAAGCATGCTTTTGGGGTACAGTCGACTTCAGGCTAGAAGGTTGAGGGTTCGAGACCTGCTCCCTGCTGTTTCATTACAGTATGTATATACTGTTACATCAATGGAATGAGTGAGATAGTGATGTCTTGGAGGTTTCTTCAATCTTCCTCAAACAAACTTTTCCCCGTCTCATCATTTTACCCTATTAATTCAGGTATGTAATGTGCAAAAGTGCAATATGACTTAAAATATTGAGGTAACATGGTTAGTTACATAGTCCATGAGTTTGGTGAGGTTTGAAGGCAGTTTTAACCGAGTGAAAAACTGGTTGATATTTTCCCCATTGTAAGTAATGGAGTTCTCTTAATCCCTAAGAGAAGGGATTAAGATGGCGTCTGAACTTTCTGTACTTCTTTTCCCACATTCCCTTTGTGTTTGTATGAAAATATAATTTAACAGTTCGCTATCTTGATGCTAACCAAATTTTGCTTGGATTAGCACTAGCTAGCGCTAGGCTACCTGTTTTTAGTCAATGTCAGCGTACATGTTAGTGATTCATGTAATGGTTGTAGCATTGTTTTGCATAGACCTCCAGCAAAAAAATAATTCTCGAAATTGAAACTGATAGTATAGTGAGTTACATATATTTATATACTGGGTGGTTTGAGCCCTGAATGCTGATTGGCTGACAGCCGTGGTATATTTAAGCAATAAGGCACGATGGGGTGTGGTTTATGGACAAAATACCAAAACTAAGGGCTGTTCTAAGGCACGACGCATCGGAGTAAATTGTAATGTATCCCTTGATGGTATTTGTTAGTTCAACATTGTTGTAACATAGGACATATAATAGATATATTTAACCACAAGGGTGTACTAATGAGCTATGATTTTAAAATCATAGAGGACTACTAGATAAGCGAAGGCCTGATTAAAAGAAAACATGCCAGCCAGACAAGCCAGTGTATGAATCAAATGTATTTGCTTATGAATGGAGTGGAAATTAGCTGACTTTGTAAGTAACATTAACCCCCGATGCTTGTTTATTCATAAAAAGCAGATTGTGGTAAATAACGTTAATCGCAATGGTTAGCCTATGCAAATTAATTGGAAAACAAAAGCTTATTAATAGGAATACATTTAGCCTAATTGGAAACAAATATGACATGGGGGGGAAAGACAGGATTCTATTCAGGCTTTTGTTTGTCAAATCCAGATGAAATATAGGTCTTCATGTGTATCAAATCTGTGGGTGATTGTGGGCTAAATCAATGACAAACAACTGAAATGTTCAGGCTTCATCATGATCTGTGATCAAAACAGGCGTTTTCGGTTCGGTTTAGGCTAAGGTCATGCAAAAGAACGCAACTGCACTGAAATTAATAACCTGTTTCAATTGGATTCTCCTGAATAATAAATGTTTTTATCGGTTAAACTGTTTGGTCTATGCATAGACCCATAACAATTCTAACTTTTTGGTATTTTGCTGTAGGCATAGCCTTCCACTAATATTTTAAATTGCTGAGCATTTACAAACCACATTTTCCTGTGATGTTGAGGCTGAGCAAGACCTTCGATAGACTGTGGAAATAATCGTAGATTGCTTTATATAATCTGGACCGTTGTTTTCCTAAGGCTAAGCAAATAAGGGGTCGCATATGCTTTCTGCCCGTCTCTATAAATCAAATCTATTTATATAGCCCTCCGTACATCAGCTGATATCTCAAAGTGCTGTACAGAAATCCAGACTAAAAGCCCCCCCTTGGGTTGTGCCGTGGCAGAGATCTTTGTGGGCTATACTCGGCCTCGTCTCAGGATGGTAAGTTGGTGGTTGAAGATATCCCTCTAGTGGTGTGGGGGCTGTGCTTTGGCAAAGTGGGTGGGGTTATATCCTTCCTGTTTGGCCCTCTCTGGGGGTGTCATCGGATGGGGCCACAGTGTCTCCTGACCCCTCCTGTCTCAGCCTCCAGTATTATGCTGCAGTAGTTTGTGTCGGGGGGCTAAGGTCAGTTTGTTATATCTGAAGTACTTCTCCTGTTCTAATCGGTGTCTTGTGTGAATTTAAGTATGCTCTCTCTAATTCTCTCTTTCGGAAGAACTGAGCCCTAGGACCATGCCTCAGGACTACCTGACATGATGACTCCTTGCTGTCCCCAGTCCACCTGGATGTGCTGCTGCTCCAGTTTCAACTGTTATGCCTGTGATTATTATTATTTGTCCATGCTGGTCATTTATGAACATTTTGGCCATGTTCTGTTATAATCTCCACCCAAGCCTGGTTCCTCTAGGTTTCTTCCTAGATTTTGGCCTTTCGAGGGAGTTATTCCTTGCCACCGTGCTTCTACACCTGCATTGCTTGCGGTTTGGGGTTTTAGGCTGGGTTTCTGTACAGCACTTTGAGATATCAGCTGATGTACGAAGGGCTATATAAATACATTTGATTTGATTTAAAATCCCACGGTATAACAAGGGTTAGGCCTTTATCCTCACATACCCCTTCAATACGAACCCTGTTTTTAACCATAAGACATCTCCACAGAAATGTATAGCCTAAGGATTGCATGGTGACAGTGATTGTGTTTGTTAATCCGGTAAACTGGGAAGAGGGGAAACAAACAAGGTCAAATCATGACACTGATTTTCAGGTCAGATGCCAGAGTTTCTGAAATGGAATTCCGAGTTGGATGACTGTTCCCAAAAAAATATCCCAGTCCGAGCTCGTTTTAGTTCAAGTTCCCAGTTGTCTCGAACACACTGAGGTCGGAGATTGCAGAGTTCTGAGTTTTTTTGAGACCAAGCTACCTATTATTTCTGAATAGGGCTACCTCCAACAAAGAAGCCCTTGTGTCCGTACTGACTTGAGAAATAGGCATATCTACACAGTAAATGGTGGCTGGCTGCGATATCAACTACCAAAATAAATTTTGTATTGAGGCGGTATGCCCATTTCAGAAATCATGCACATTTATAAGGCATTCATGGTGAGATCTTTAATAATAAACTAAACAGACACTTAAACTAACGTGACGCGTAACACATGTATACATTACTGCGTTCATGGTAAGATGTGTCAGTTTGCTTTGAACTGTGACGTGTTACAACGCGAACACTAAGTCTATATGTTATGTACGTGTCACGTGACGGGAACACGTTGGCAGTTTGCCGCCTTAGAAAAAAATCTTGTCTTCATTGACAGTCCATGTTAACTCATGGCACTAGGAAGACATTAGGTGACTTCGTGAGAGGTGGCAGTAGCTTCACGGGTCGTCAGACACCCTGCAGGTGAACGGGCCTACCTTTGGCCTAAATTGAAAAAGTTTCCTGCTTTTAAAAATGACAGTAAATAAAGATACCAGCAGGTGTCCCCATCTAAAGAATTTAGCTACACTTGCAGTTGAGGCATGACAGGCTCTCAACTGAGATCTGTCAGCTGTGTACCCTACCAATAAATTAACCTTCTCAAGTTGACTCACATTTCAACACGTTATGCCTTAGACAAGGCAAATAGACAATTTCAATATGATTTTTTTCAACATTTTAATTGTACATAAACAAACCAACCAAATAGGGATCACAATTTTGGCTCACAAAACGACTGCTTATTGAGTGTGCACTTAGCTTCACGCCTGTGGAGACAAGTGTTATCCTTAAATCAAAAACATTTCAAAGACAATATCGAACTGAAATTATTAAAAAAGCAACTATTTTGGCCATCTAATAAATTCAGCAATGTCTATGTCTCACAGCAAAATCACAACATTGTAAAACAAAACAAAAATATACAGAAAGAAAAGTTAATTGAATTCAACAATAGGCGACTTCACAGAATTGCATTCTTATCAATTAATATTACAGCTGTACAGACTAAGGTTTGGTCATGTGGCAACTAAGCTCTACAATTTTGAACTTTTGAATTTCAATATCACATTGAAATATAATAACTTTGTTCTAGTAGAAAAGGAAACTGTAGAAACCAAAAGTTAAATAGAAAATCAGTCACTTTGTACCAATAATAATGCAAAAAATATCCAACAGGTTTATTTTCTAGGATCACATTTAAACTCAGACCTAGCAGCTGACAAATCTGGAAATACAATCTGTCACATAATATTAAAATTAAATGAGCCCAGTCAATCCAATGAGTCTATTTTCTCTGCAGGTCAATTCATTTAAGGAGATTCCATCCAACATATTTTTTGTTGAACGGGAGATTAATAACCCAGAGAAGTGGTTTTTAATGTGAAAATAAAGGGTAGTTCTTGAGTACAGAACATGTGACAGTTCTATAACGTAGTTAGAGGTTACATTTCTAAAACCCAATCCTGGTTTGAGAAGAGGGCCCTGATGTTAAACAGGGATGGAGCCATGTTAACTACTGCAAAGACAATGGTTTGTATACATGTGGACCACTGAAATGATGACAGTAGTAGGGATTCATAAGTAAAGCAAATTAATGATGTGCATTAACAACGACACACATTTAACATGCCTAAAGTTATCCGGCAAACTCAGGTCAGATAAAACATCACTTCACATGCTACACACTGTGCCAATGCAATACAACTATATTAACGACAAAGTATGCTAATAAAAACTGTGCTCTCTGGGAGTAAAATACAAAGTTTATCAGGAACTGCATGAAAAGGTAGTGTTTAGCCTTCATTATGAGAGAAAAACACTCCCAACCCAACAGAATTAATCCCAAAGTTGAAACAAATAAGCCTTTTAGGGCACATGCTTTATAACCTGGTTATCTAGTTTAGGGAATACTTGTACTACAGAAAAATCCAAATAATTCCAACACCTAACTTCACCTCAAGTCCTAATATAAAATAGGGGTCTTTAAAAATCAGTCTAAACACACACACACGAAAACCTACGAGGTACAACCCACCACATCAACGTTGAAAAAGAAACCAACCCATACTTTTGTTGCCCAGATCTTAACTTCAAAGGGCAACGTGTAAGAGAATGTGACCACCAGCATCGCTTGGCACTAGTTTATTCCTAACTTTTTTTATTCTATTAAAAAAAAGTCAATCACATTTTGCTGAGGATTTCAGTGAAGTTACAAAAAAAAGTGCATGCTAAATATATATAACTGAAAAGAAACTCAATTCTGCTCAATTTGGATATTTTATTAGTCAGACTAAGGATGATTTCCACACAAAAGGAAATTAAAACATGATGTGCCTGTGATGACTTCACACACTGAAAGACAAAAACGGTGATTCAAGTGTATATCGTTGTCACTCATTGAGCACTACCCAAAAATTACCCTCATACCAACTAACCTAACACAAAATCATCCCCAGAATATGACCAAAGACATCCTAAAAAAAGCTTAGAACTTACAAGAGAAATAACACGCACACGCAAAAGTAGTTTCTATAAATTGATTGGTTGCTTTCAGACACAAAACAAAAATGTAGTGTGGGGGGCGCTAGGAAGACCGCTCAAAACATAAAGGGAAAAATAAACGAGTTTACTATGAAGGCAAAAAAAAAAAAAAAAAAAATCTAGTGGTTATGTCAGTAAGTTCTCGAAAAAATAGATGATCTTTTTTGCTTGTAACAACTAATGTAGCTTTATACATTTATTTTCTTGGCAGTCTTTCTAGCGCACCCTATTGGCAGCACAAAGGACAAAAGAGAAACCGAACAAACAAAAACATTTTCCAATAAACGCCAAAAGCTAACAAAAGGTCAAAAAGGTGAACATTTCAAGCGTCATAGAAGTGGAGGACAACGAACTGGACGATGAACTTTTGACGTCACATCAACATGCTAGGCAAACGATGAACAAACGGGCACGAAGATATCTAGAATAAAACAAAACAGGGAGACAAACTTAGGTTAAAGCAACAACGGAAAAAGGAGAGGGAAGAAAAAAGAAAATCATAAATGATTATCTTTGCATGGGGAGGGGAAGGGTCACTACCAGATACAAAATCTAAACACAGAACATTTAATGTGAGACAGAAGAGGCGAAAAGGACAGAGGGGGAACACAAGCAACATGCGAACAGAGAATTGAGGTGAGAACTTACAGGACACAACAACACCGAGACACCACACTGACTGCCTACTACTGTACAGTCAACATTTGTGACTTAGTATTACGTTTGAGGACTTTTAATACAGTAGTCAAAAATATAAAGAAAATATATAAACGATCAGTAATATTCCAATTTCAGGAAATAATCCTCCCAAGGGGTTCAGCACCATCTGTCCCAATGTGCTTTAAAAAAATGTCCTTACGGATTGTAAAAATAGCAATTTTACGCTTGTAATGATAGTCACCTGGGTTATGAGCCAGCAATATTAGATTGTGCTTTGCTATAATGATCTATGAGAGCTGATTGTCAACTAATCTCAGTCAACATTTCTCTTGATTATGTGCTTAATCTGTTCATAATTCCATCATATGCAATGCAATATAACTAAGTTACATCCACAGCAAAGGAGCTTTTCTCGAGGTGCACTATACAAAACTGAGTGAAGTAAAGTATGTGTACTTTAAGTGGCAAGGAGGTAACTTTCTTTTTAAATAAAAAGGCAGTTTGTCAATACAATACAGAAAGTTTAAGTAAAGACAGCGCAAACAAACTGAAGACAATTTATAAAACAAATTATTAAAAATGTTTACGCTATAAAACTTTAAGACTACATTAGTCTGTTTCACGTTATAAACAAAATAGCTTTTCTGTGAGTGTTTGGCATGTTCTCTCTACCATGTTAAGAATTCCACGCAAAATGATGCCTTTCTTACAAAGCAAAAGTATGAGATGTACAGCAAAGTTTACAGCAATGGTTAAGTTCATGTACAACAACTATGTGCCCCCATCAGTTGAGATTCAGTCTTTGGACTTACTTTAAATGGCAGCAAATACCCTGGACTTAACCTTGCAGTAACCCTGCTTAATTAAGCCTATTTTCTCAGTTGGTATTGTTATGCACATGGAAATGATAGTTAAATAGGCACATATCTAGGTTGAACTCAAGTAAAATATTGATTTTCCCTATAATATATTCCATTCTTAAAATGCAAGGGGACAACAGTTTCGAAATCTTAAGCAGCTGGCAAATCCTACTCACTGGCCATACAAAATTGTCACTTGTTGCACATTAACAATAAACACTTGAATAGGGCTACACAGGTCAGTAGTTTAACCCTCCCATATTTAAATGTAGTAACCAACGTCACATTGGTATTCTACAAAAAAAAAAAAAATTTTGAAGATTGAAACAATCATTTCAATTCAGAGAAATAATGTAGGCAATAAATAGTTCCCGACACTTGGGAGAAGTATAAAACCTTTATAAAAATAGAAAAGGGCATAATAGTTTTGTAATATACATCTGGACAATTGCTTCTTTCCATTTCTATAAAAACACTAAGTTAATGGAAGTCTAAGGGATTACTGTTTGTTGTAGTGATTAACATTTATTTAACGTCTCCAATCATGAAATGCTAGAGTTTAGTTAATAATAAATACACACACTGGAATAAAAATCTGTAGGGATGTCAGTATTTTGAGGGAGTAGTCTCATCTAATCAGCTCTGAGAGGTAGAGCAGACTACTTGAACTGCGGATGAATAATTACAAAACATTTTGGTTAACGAGAGAAAAAATAAAATACAAATCAATTATAATATCTAATTAGAGCATTATTTTTGCATCGGTAATTAGTAGAGCTGATTGGATAATTTAGGATGAATCTGACAAATGTTAACTTCGAAAAGTCCCAATGTTGCTCTTTTCCAGGACACTCGATTGCTGCAAGCCCACAATGCCAAGTGATATTCCATTTAGTGTTAGAAGGAGGACTGATGTTCTACTTGAATTGACAGCTAAAAACAGAAAGGAAATAGATTGAATGTAAATATTCTAAATGGGGCGGAAGGCTCGTTTGAAGTTAAAGATCATGGGTGAGTAGAGACTAAGTTATTGCCACTACTGAAGTCACCGTTCCTCACTTAAAAGAAGACATGTGAAGGGCAGCATTAGACAGGTCAAATTTACACATCTGACATGTGGGGAATAAAATTACTCAAGCCAGATGACACCTTAACGGCTGTGTTCATAAAGTAGGACCCAATTATTCCTCCCTTCACACAAATTCAGCACAGTATTTGTTAACGACGCAGGATCCCATACGCTCTCTGACATTCAATTGAAAAAAAGGGTGAAATATTTCAGATAAACTACACTACATCCCTGAAGCAAGGGTGTGGCGTTGTGACATTGTCCTGAGACCAATCAAGAGGTTGGCAAGTTAAATATCTCACAAAACCATTCAAGGCAATACTGCTGACGTCTTACAAATCAATTCATTCAGTTGTAAAAAACTATATTTTGCTCCAAAATATGTTGAGAACAGAAATTCACGCTTCTTCTTGTTTAATAAATAAATAAATAAACAAACAAACAAAAAATGAGTAAAAGCCTACTGTATGCAATGTATTCCTGGTACAGCATCACAAATAGACTTTTCAGGCAACTTATAAATAAAACTTTTTTTTTTTTAATGGCTCATTTGCTGGAGTGAACTCAGATCTTGCGTACATAATTGATAATTGCAGTTGGCAAACAGCTATTGTTCTCTTGCCATTATCCGGTGCATGGTCTGTCCACCCTCATTTCAAAAAGGCAGTTCTCTGGAAGGCTCTGCATGACGCATCAGAGCGTTTAAGAACGCAACCATGGGGATGGTTTGGTTATGATGGGATTAAATTTGGAGTGGGGTCAGGTGGCATGATTAGGTGGTGGTGGGAGCAGGGGTGAAAATCAAGGGGATATTTTGGCAACTGGCTGTAATTGTGCAACATCATTATGACTCAACTTTCACACAGCAAACTAATGACACCGTAACTTAAAATGAACAAATACAATTACGTTTAAAAAAGAAAAATTCTAAATACAAAAACAGAACGCAAGTATCCAGTTTCAGTTGAGCAACATCCTTTTGCATGTTGCTTTTGTTTTCTGCTTGCGTTTGTTAATACAGAGAATAAAAAGGAGTGACCCCAGCAAAGTGGTAATCTTGTAATGCGCAAAGGGAGAGGGAAGAATCAGGCGAGGGTAGGGGTTTGCAGCAGGGTTTTAGTTTCTTATTCACACTCCACTTACCAGAAGGAAAAAAAAATCCTAACCAAGTCCAATTGAGAGAAAGCATTCAATATGGCTTGCTGTCATTTTTGGATCTCTTCAGCTGCACCTTTAGTCGCTTCATGCCAATTTGGAAACCGTTCATCGACTGAATGGCGGCCTGGGATGAGACTGGATTGTCATAACTCACAAAGCCTGTAAGAAAATCCAGATAAAAGATTTTTTTTAAATCAATCCTTGCCTTCAAAATAAGAACACACTATATAGACCGTGATGTGCCGTTTTCCCCATCCACCAGCATACCAAAACACTTGCTGAGGTTGGTCTGCTTGTCAATGAACACCTTAGCGGAAATAACGTTGCCAAAGGGCATGAACATCTGAAGCAGATCCTGGTCTCCAAACTCCTGGGGGAGGTGGTAGATGAACAAGTTGGCTCCCTCAGGGCCTTAAGAGAGCAGAGCAGGAAATAATTTATTACAAAGTCTGACACAACAAGATGGTAATGAATACAACTAAGCCAGAGGCAAACATTTTGTTTTTGACAGACTAACAGCATTTCAAAATGTTATCTGAGGAGCCTTCTGATACAGATTTATGCTCATTTTAAAATGACATTTCCTACAACAAGTACTGTCAGTGGCGGTTCTAGCTTGTATGGCTCCCTGGGCAAACACCCCCCCTCGCCCCCCATTGGTGTTGATTTTGCACTCAAGCGTCAATACATTACCCATCCCCCAACACGGTCAACCAAGAGTCAAGACTAAACCAATTCACCTTGGTGGTGTGCAGACTGGTTTAATATTATTCTTAACCAGAAAAAATTAACCATTTATTCACAGTATTATGAATGAATTGTGGTTTATTTGGTTGCATTTCATAGTGTGACTGATTTCACTAACTGCATTACTACTGTACAAAGTTAGAGGTGTGCTATTTGATAGATTCCCTCATCCCCCTACCTCAGGGTTCCAGTGTGGAGCCCTGAGGTTAACCAACCCCCACCCCATCTCATACTTCTGAGTGAGAGACCTTCCCAGGCAGTAGCCTGCCTAGCTCACAGACTAGAATCAGGGCGCCCACTCCGACAAGGTTAATTGACCCACAGCCCCACACAGGGACATGATATCATTGTCGTGATGTGCAAATGAGTGATAGAAAACCGATCGCGCAAACGTCACCATTCTGATTTTTTTTGTGCGGGCGCCCCGTGCCGACCACAGCAAGATGCCTCCCTGGGCGGCTGCCCATGTCGCCTATACCTAAATCCGCCACAGAGTACTGTGAAAACATTTCAGAATGTTGCAATTAAATCTTACCCGTGCTCCGACTGTCGCTTGCTGTTGCAGCATATTTAAAACAAGACAGAACCCTCAGCAGGTGACAATACATATTTTCACCAATCCCACACTAAGGTCACATCAAAAATGATGTAATCTATAACTAAGCTCTTAATATCCCTTGCACTAGTACTACAATCAAACGTCAAATCACAGCGTAGCACGTGATCGCTGTAGAGCAGTCATTTCAGGTAACACAAATCTCCCCATCCCCACACCCCCAGTCAAACCCCTTTATGCCCCATCTCGATCCCCCTACTTGCCTTCCTTCTGGCTTCCTGCAGCACTGACACTCTGTTGGGAGAGCAGGCTCTGGTTGTAGAGGCTGGGGAGGGCAGCAGCAGCGTACTGCTGGATCCCAGAGTAGGCCTGGGTAAGGGCCTCCATGGTGCTACTGGTTCCGTTCGACAGGCCCCCACTGCCTAGACCGCCGTTCAGGGCTGCCATCCCTAGACACAGGAGCTCTGTTACAAGATTAGGGCTAGAATACTTTGTATATGTATCATGCACTCTTCAAATTTAAGGTAATAGATTTGTGTTAAATTAACGAATACAAATGTTTTGAGTCTGCTAACCTGCAAGTGAGCCCATGTTAAGGCCGGCTCCAGCCCCTGCGGCTAAAGACTGCAGCGCCCCTAAGGAGGCCATGGGGTTCATTGAGTTGTTGTTACAGGAGGTGGGTGACGATCCTGCTGTAGAGATGAGTCAACCCCAAAACATTTAATCACATGGAGGAAAACGCCACCATTTGACTCCGCTAGCAGAACTTCAAAGTCTTAATTCACAGACCAGGGAACATAAAGCAGAGACTAGGGATGGGAAGGCAACAGGAGGAAAGGTTAATGAAACACAACCAACAGGGTTCACAGAGACGAGTCAGGGGAATAAGGTTAAAGATACATACAGGTGAGGGGGGGTGAGAGAAAAAAAAGCAGGACCAACCCTTGTAGGAGTCCCATGATGAGTGTGCCTGCTGTCCAGTACTCGTACCTGAGCTGGTGAGCACGCTGAGGGGACTGCTAGAGGTGGTGAGAGCGCTGCTGCCCGTGGGCGTGGCCTGTGTGGCGCTGGCCGCTGCTGCCAGGGCTGCCAGGTTCTGCATGGCATTCAGCCCTGAGACACACGCATAATCTGCACTTAATATGGGCCATGGAACCTAGATCTCGCTTAGGTCAATATATAGGTTACGCTGAGTCATGCAATCACTGTTTTTGCTTTACAACATGTGAAGCTTAATGCAGAGACTTGCAGGTACCTTTTCAACACAATCTGAAATGTGTGAGATGGGAGGCAAACTTAACAGCCCATTCAATAAACACAACTAGGGCACTGGCCAAAACACACAGAAAGCAGATACCCCACATATCACTGCATTGTAAGTCAAGAAGATGGATTATGAGCTGACTTTGGTAACGAGGTAAACAGTTCGAATCAATTCAGATGAAGTTTCGACATGAATTTAAAGCAGGCTTTGTAAAATCTTGAACAATTGTAGCTTGCCCCATGACATACCCTGTGGTTATCATATTGGAATGAAAACATTACTCAGTTCTTGCTATGATGAATTCGATAGTAGTAGCCACTCGTTGCAGCAGACACACTGCTAGAAACCAGATTTTTTTTTAAACACCAGTTTGTGTGTTAGTGTTAACGTCTGGAGATTCCTAGTGACAGCGCGTTTCAGCTCAAAATTCAATTCATAAATGAGCAGGTTTGAACACGGTCCCTCACCACTGCTTGACAAACACAGCACACTTGGGAGTTCAGGCATGCAGAGAATGACGCACGCAGCAGAATCAATAACGCACATCTTCACCAGGCACACTACAGGTGGCAGTTGGATGGGGGAGGAAAACATATTTAGAGTGCAGGTGTAAGAATGGAAAAGGGGGAAGAGAGGTGGGAAATGTCTGTTTTTACCTGACATACCAGACATGGGATGAAGGTTGTTGAGGGCATTCCCAGAGGTGGCAGACTGCTGGAGGAGCTGTAAATAAAGCTAGACATTACACCAAAACAGAGAACACAAACGGGTCAGGACTGCATCCGGGACTGTGCTTTCAGGAAAGAAAAAAGGTAAAGTGGGTTGAGTAGGACAGAGGAAGGGTAAAAGGACAGGAAAGAATGGAGGTGTAAATGTTTGTGATAAAGAGAGGGGAAGAGTCAGAGAAAATCCAGAAAAAAACATGACGCTGGGAAACACAGTGGGATGAAATGAGAGTTAAGAGGATTTAAATGGAAGGCAAGACAGCGAAGGAAGAGGTTGGAAGATTTTCACAGCACACCCATGGAGCAGCACTAACATCGTAGAAAGCTCTGCCGTCTATATTGGACTGGCCATATAATTGGAGGGAGAGATCCACTCCCCATTTAGAATTAAAGAAGCCAATTGAAAACTTATCAGGTCTTTAGGTGAGTTGAGACTAGATGGCCATTTAACATAGATAATTCAAAACAATGAAAATATAAATCTCTGAAACAGCAAGGAGGGTAGGAGCTGGCTGGATGCAGAAAATGCACGACTCATACAGAAGAAACAGATCATGTGTCTACTCCCTAAGGTCAGGGAGAATACTTACGAGGCAAAACTCAAAATGTTCAATCAAAGGAAACCTTACGCCAAATCAAGTTTAATAAATTGACAATATGGCAGTCGATGCCCTAGAGCAGGTGTGTCAAATCACGTTATTTGTCACATGCTTTGTATAGGTGTAGATTAAAAGTGGAATGCTAACTTAGTTCACAACAATGCAGGGATAGAAATAGAGATATAATAGACAAGCAACACAAGGAATAAATACACAATGAGTAACTAATTATTTCGCTATATACACGGTGTACCAGTACCGAGTCGATGTGCAGGGGTACGCGGCAGATATGTAAACATAGGTAGGGATAAAGTGACTAGGCAACAGGATATATAATAAACAGTAGCAGCATGTGAGTCAAGAGTTAATGCAAAAGCGGGTCAACGCAGATAGTTAAACCGGAAGAGTCATTCAAAAGCATAAAGTGATTTGATAAGAGCTTTGATCGAAAATGCAAGCCTGATGCAACCTGAGCCTGATGAGCCATACTTTAAATATATTTTATGAGCCCCACATAAAAAATATATACATTTAATCCCAAAACCAAAAAAGCACAAATGATTGTGATACATATTAGGCACGATAGAAAAACATAAAAGCCCATAGATTTAGCTAGCTGGAATGTTTTCAGACTGCTAGCCTTTTTTCTCATTTTGTTATGTTACAGCCTTCTTCTAAAAATGAATTAAAACAAATGTTTTTCCTCAATCAATAAATACCCCATAACGACAAAGCAAAGACAGGTGCAAAGCAAAGATAAGGGCCTTGGTCAGGGAGGTGACCAAGAACCCCATGGTCACTCTGACAAAGCTCCAGAGTTGCAGTGCATTTGGAAATGCACTGCAAGTGTGTATTATTTATATTTCATAGTTTTGATGTCTTCACTATTCTACAATGTAGAAAATAGTCAAAATAAAGAAAAACCCTGGAATGAGTAGGTGTTCCAACTTTTGACTGGTACGATCTCTCGATCTGTCAAAAGTTTTAACACCTACTCATTCCAGGGTTTTTCTTTATTTTTTAAACTATTTTCTACATTGTACAGGAAAAGCATGGAAAGCAGGGAAAGCGTTAATACAGGACTTGAATGAATCGTACTACACCGGTGACGACGCTTGTCGGATGTGGCAGGGCTTGCAAACTATTACAGACTACAAAAGAGAAGCATAGCCACGAGCTGCCCAGTGACATGAACCTACCAGACTAGCTAAAATACTTATATGCTTGCGTCGAGGCAAGTCACCCTGAAACATGTATGAGAGCACCAGCTGTTCCAGACAACTGTGTGATCACACTCGCTGTAGCCAATGTGAGTAAGTCCTTTAAACAGGTCAACATTCACAAGTCCGCAGGGCCAGACGGATTACCAGGACGTGTACTCCAAGCATGCGCTGACCAACTGGCAAGTGTCTTCACTGACATTTTCAACAGTCCCTGTCTGTAATACAGACATGTTTCAAGCAGACCACCATTGTCCCTGTGCGCAAGAACACTAAGGTACCCTGCCTAAATGACTACCGCCCCATAGAATTCACATGTGGCCATGAAGTGCTTTGAAAGGCTGGTCCCAGAAACCCTAGACCCAATTCAATTTGCATACCGCACCAACAGATCCACAGATGAAGTAACACTATTGCACTCAACACTGCCCTTTCACACCTGGACAAAAGGAACACCTATGTGAGAAAGCTATTCATTGACTACAGCTCAGCGTTAAACACCATAGTGCCCTCAAAGCTGATCACAAAGCTAAGGACCCTGGGACGAAACACCCTATGCAACTGGATTCTGGACTTCCTGATGGGCCACCCCTAGGTGGTAAGGGTAGGGAACAAAACACCTGCCGCGCTGATCCACAACGGGGGCCCCTCTGGGGTCCATGCTCAGTCCCCTCCTGCTCTCCCTGTTCAATCATGACTGCATGGCCAGGCACGACTCCAACACCATCAAGTTTGGTGATGACAACAGTTGTAGGCCTCACCAACAACGATGAGACAGCCTATAGGGAGGTCAGAGACCTGGTTGTGCGGTGCCAGGACAACGTGATCAAGGAGATGATTGTGGAAGAGGTTGCGAGCTTCAAGTTCCTTGGTGTCCACATCAACAAATGAACATGGTCCAAGCACACCAAGACAGTCGTGAAGTTTTTCAGCCCCTCAGACTGAAAAGATTTGGCATGGGTCCTCAAAAGGTTATACAGCTGCAGTACATCTCTGGGGCCAAGCTTCCTGCCATCCTGGATCTCTATACCAGGCGGTGCTAGTGGAAGGCCCTAAAAATTGTCAAAGACTCCAGCCACCCCAGTCAGAGTGTTCTCTCTGCTACCTCACGGCAAGCGGTACCGGAGCACCAAGTCTAAAAGGCTTCTTAACAGCTTCTACCCCCAAGCCATAGGACTCCTGAACAGCTAATCAAAGGGCTACCCAGACCCACCCAGACCCATCCTCTCCCTACATGTACATACTACCTCAATTACCTCAACTGGTGCTCCAGCAAATTGACTCTGTACTGGTACCCCCTGTATCCTCGCTTGTTATTTTACTGCTGCCATTTAATTATTTGTAACTTTTAATTTCAAAGTAAGCATTTCACTGTAAGGTCTACTACACCCGTTGTATTCAGCGCATGTGACAAATAACATTGATTTGACGACAACAATATTTGAGTGATAGGCTGTTTTAAAACTCTGCTGCTGCAATAACATTTTACAATAAAACAAGAAGGTGATCCCCAAAAGCCAGATGGAAATGTGAAAATTAGACATGTATTTGTTCTTTATATTACTATAGCATAGGCTATGCTGCAGCAAATGTAGGCCTACCTGTCACAAGAAAAACAGTTACCATGAGATAGGTCTACATGCATTGTGAACAGCACACAATACGTGCTGATATGTGCGGTCTGTCCACAAAATAAGCGTTGATTGATCATACAGAGAGGACTGCAGAGAAGCAAGATTTAGACATTGCATATAATTTAACAGTTCCATTTCAAGTCATGATGTTGATTTAAATCATTTATAACAAATATACCAAATATACCAGTTTCTCGCAATTATTTATCGCAGAAAAGGGGAGTGGTTTTGGGCAGTAAATCTCAGTAACCGGGTTTCCGCTATGCAACCCTAATCGGTACCACTTGCCATACGGAAGCAGAGAGAACAGTCTATGACTTGGGTGACTGGAGTCTGACAATTTGTAGGGCCTTCCTCCGATACCACCTGCTAGAAAAGGTCCTAGATCGCAGGGAGCTCGGCCACAGTGATGTACTGGGCCGTACGCACTACCCTCTGTAGTACCTTGCGGTCGGATTCCAAGCGGTGCTGTAGGCAGTCAAGATGCTCAAATGGTGCAGCTGTAGAACTTATGAGGATCTGAGGGTCCATGCCGAATCTTTTCAGCCTCCTGAGGTCCTTAGTGATATGGACACCGAGGAACTTGTAGGGCTCATGACACTCCACTACAGACCCGTCAATGTGGATGGGGGCATGTTAGGCCCACCGTTTCCTGTCGTCCATGATCAGCTCCTTTGTCTTGCCGACATTGAGGGAGAAGTTGGCACCACACTGGCACCACACTGCAAACTCAATATACTTTTAAATAGTGATGCACCGACATTTGTCCGATACTGATATTTTCCTTGCCAAAAAACAAACATTTTTGCGGCCTTTTAAGCATTCTAGTACAGTTAAATAGTTCACACACACACACACAGACACAGCGGTCTAAGGCACTGCATCTCAGTGCAAGAGGCGTCACTACAGAACCTGGTTCGAAACCAGGCTGTATCACATCCGGCCGTGATTGGGAGTCCCATAGGGGGCCGCACAATTGGCCCAGCGTCGTCCGGGTTTGGCTCTTATTGTAAATAAGAATTTGTTCTTAACTGACTTGCCTAGTTAAACAAAGGTAACAGACGCACACCAAAAAGTCATTTGGTTGGCATGTACGCATGTCCCCACTACCAATAAAACACAATCAAAACCTTTTTTTCACTTCCCTGCTGTGCTGTTTCGTTGTTCATTTCTTCAGTCGTTTCATTCTCAACCAATAATTTAATGCATTCATTTTTTAGGTAGTTACACATTGATTACACTATCACTCGTATTTCATGTCACAAAGATTCATCGATACATATGCTATGATGCTGGTAAAGTTGTTTCGCTCACCTACAGTGCTAGTCATAAAAAAAAGCTAGCTAGCTCATGGATGCAAACAATGTCCTTCCCCAATAACATAGCAAAACGACAATCTGTTTGAGTAGCTATATAGTTAGTTAGCTAACTATATAACTATATAGATAGGTGTCATCTACAATACCCCTAATTTATAAGACAGTTCTTATTTGATTAATGGTGGTCGTAACCACCTATGTGAAGCTAGCCACAATAAGGATTCGGCACAATAGTGGAATTTGCGGTTAGCCTTCAAAATAAAACTGTCATTCACAGTGATACAAATGAATAAAAATAGTTGAATTATGTGATAATTGAATAGATCATGCTAAACGAGGTTGGAATGTTATAAAAATCAAAAGACAAAAGGTTAATTTGACCAAGATCTGTAGAAATCACACTGCATGTATTATACTTTAGAACTGCATTGGGGGCATACTTATTCCACTGTACAGCCTTACCTATGGATTGTGGATCAATGACATGGGGCATCAGTCTACTCAGTGACACCCTGAGAACATTCGTGTCGTAGCTCTTATTATCTGAAACAACTGAATTGAGCCACATTTATTGTCAACCTCTGTGTATTGAACACTATTCCAGAGGAAAAACAATACTGCGTGGATGTTTTGGAGTCAGATAACTCTGAGGATGTTGGTAAAAAAATATATTGGGTATTGAGTAGACTGATAACCCATTTCATTGATCCCCAATCCTTAGTTAAAGCTGTACAGTGCAATATTGAATGTCAATACACACAATAGGCTGACTGGGGAGGTTATTTCACAAAGTCATAGACCCGCATTAAGAGCTACAACGCTAATATTTGCACAAACTCTTCACAGTTGTGTTCTGTGGGTGTCATCAAGTAGTCTAATACCCCATTTCATTGCTTCACATTCCAACCTTGTTTAACATTATCTAGTCTAAATATGGCATGATTCCACCAAGTGTAAACTTCTGCATCACTTTCAAAGAGGTACTTAAAAAATACATAATAATGTTTACACCCTTTTCTCCCCAATTTCATGGTATCCAATTGTTAGTAGTTACTATCTTGTCTCATCGCTACAATGCTTGGGAGAGACTAACGTCGAAAGCCATGCGTCTTCCGAAACACAACCCAACCAAGCCACACTGCTTCTTTAACACAGCACGCATCCAACCCGGAAGCCAGCCGCACCAATGTGTCGGAGGAAACACCGTGCACCTGGCGACCTGGTTAGCATGCACTGCGTCCGGCCCGCCACAGGGGTTGCTGGTGTGAGATGAGACAAGGATATCCCTACTGGCCAAGCCCTCCCTAAACCGGACGACGCTGGGCCAATTGTGCGTCGCTCCATGGACCTCCCGGTCACGGCCGGCTGCGATAGAGCCTGGGCGCGAACCCAGAGTCTCTGGTGGCACAGTTAGCACTGCTATGTAGTGCCCTAAACCACTGCGCCACCCAGGAGGCCCGAGGTACTTTTATTTTGAAGGCAAACTGCAAATTCCACTATTGCGCCTAATCATTATTGTTTCACAACATAACCCAGTCAAGCCTCACTAGCCAGATGAAGCTAGCCGGCTGCTTATAACGTTAGCTTTGGGCAACAGGGTTAAGTAGCTGGCTAGCCATTTATTTTCATTAATTAAAGTTCAATTTCAATAAGCGAACAACAATACTTACTCAGAAGAATACCTAAATCATTGCTAAGAATAATGAAAATGACTGCAGTTTCTACTGGTCATTGTTTTCAGGCTGGTTGCATTGGTGCTAGCTAGGTACCAAGTGAAAGCTAGCTACCCCAGGAGTTGGGGTCGAACAACTGATGCTTTATTACTAAACGCGGTATTGTAATAGTTTGGTCCATAGCATAGTTTGTGAATTGTGTTTATAGACTTAGGTACAGCTTTAACAGTGCAACTGATCGTAGTGGTGTCGTGTGCATGTGCAAATTCAGAACATACAACATTCTATAATAGAACAGTGTTATTTGACATTTAAAATTAAAAGCTTATTTTAATAAATGTTTTTGACACGCAAAGACCCAAACGGCGTTCCATAGTATGTCGTGAAGCTAATAGCAGTGACGCTATTACTGTGTAACTCCAGTAGGGCAACAGGTGTACGTACCGGTGCTCGCCCAGTCAGCGAAAGCCAACATCACCCACGACAGAGAACGGTTGATTGTCAAGGGCAATGAATTCCATTATCTTGGCGTTAATGGATTTCGCCTTTGAGTTGTCTGCTGAAATGTTCTTACTCTTTCAAATGACAGCTGGACTTGTTAACTGCTCGATCCACACAGCAGACATTGTGGGCTAGTTTAGGAATGCTGTGTTGCACGTATAGCTCAACATTTTACGTGGCGTCATTATGTTATGTACCTACGTTATATAGGTATCCACGTCAGCTTTGACATCTGTTTTGCACATCGGCGTTCAACTAGACATTGGGCCGATACCGATGTTGGCATTTTCAGCTCATATCGGCCGATTCCGATATGTTCACCAATATATCGTGCATCCCTACTTTTAAATCATTAAAACCAAATCGAAACTGTGTGGAAATTATAATGGACCTACATTCAATTTTGACGCCGTTTAAATATTTAAATCCCTCCAGAACTGTATTTAGACCTAATGCGGCCCCCAGGGCAAAATTAGTTTGACACCCCTGATCTAGAGACTGTCTAAATCAGTCTGTCTAAATCAAAACAGCAGTGCATTTTAATGCATCCTAGTAACCCTCATCTTCCTACAACAAACCTGAGATTGTAACCAATTGCAACCAAAACCTTAATTTGCTCGCAAACACAAACAAGTTAAGCTTTTTCCTGAATACCTACCTCTGAAAATATGAACCTAAAAATGTCTAAAATGGAACATTAACAAGGGCTTGAAGCCAAGCCATGGGCCATTCCAAAGCTCTGCTGGGGATTGCGCCGGAAGAGGTGGTCACTTACTGCCAGATACTGTGGTCCAAGAGAGTTGAGCCCGGTCAGATTCCCCCACATTGAGGCAGTGTTGAGTTGCTGCATCTGTTGCTGAAGCTGCTGGGTGATGCGCTTTTGCTCCTTGTCCTTCTGCGTGTCGGCAAACTTCACTACGATGGGAGACGAGCAGCCCTAAAAAGGCAGGAAAGACAGCAAATAGTGTAATTTCATATAGATATTCATCTAGCATGATAACAGCCATTTCAAAATGGCATTACTTGAGTAATGGGCCAGACAATCATATAAAGGCAGAGGGAAAAAAAGCAGGTTATCATGTTATACTGAACAAAAATATAAACTCAACATGCAACAATTTCAAAGATTTGACGGAGTTACAGCTCATATTAGGAAATCAGACCATTGAAATAGATAAATTAGGCCCTAATCTATGGATTTCACATGACTTGGAATACAGACATGCATCTGTTGGTCACAGAAAAAAAAAAGTAGAAAGTAGAAGTAGAAATCCAATCAGTATCTGGTGTGACCACCATTTGCCTCATGCAGTGTGACACATCTCCTTTGCATATACTTGATCAGGCTGTTGATTGTGGCCTGTGGAATGTTGTCCCACTCCTCTTCAATGGCTTTGCGAAGTTGCTGGATATTGGTGGGAAGACCCTGTCGTACACGTCGATCCAGAGCATCCTAAACATACTCGATGTGTGGGACATGTTTAGTGAGTATGAGGCCATGGAAGAACTGGGACATTCTCAGCTTCTAGGAACTGTGTCCAGATCCTTGTGACACGGGGCTGTGCATAATTATGCTGAAACATGAGGCGATGGCAGCGGATGAATGGCCCGACAATGGGCATCAGGATCTCGTCACGGTATCTCTGTGCATTCAAATTGCCATCAATAAAATGCAATTGTGTTTATGGTCCATAGCTAATGCCTGCACATACCATCACCCCACCTCCACCATGGGGCAATCTGGTCACAACGTTGACATCAGCAAACTGCTTGCCCACACGACGCCGTACACGTGGTCTGCGGTTGTGAGGCCGGTTGGACGCAATGTCAGATTCTCTTCTGTAGCTCAGTTGGTAGAGCATGGCGCTTGTAACGCCAGGGTAGTGGGTTCGATCCCCGGGACCACCCATACGTAGAATGTATGCACACATGACTGTAAGTCGCTTTGGATAAAAACGTCTGCTAAATGGCATATATTATTATTATTAAAACTATGTTGGAGGAGGTTTATGGTAGAGAAATGAACATTCAATTATCTGGCAACAGCTCTGTTGGACATTCCTGCAGTCAGCATGCCAATATCACACTCCCTCAAAACTAAAAGACATCTGTGGAATTGTGTTGTGATAAAATTGCACATTTTAGAGTGGCCTTTTATTGTCCCCAGTACAAGGTGCACCTGTGTAATGATCATGATGTTTAATCAGCTTCTTGATATGCCACACCTGTCCGGTGGATGGTTATCTTGGCAAAGGAGAAATGCCAACTTTTGAGAAATAAGCTTTATGTGCATATGGAACGTTCCTGGAATCTTTTAATTCAGCTCATGAAACATGTGACCAACATGTTCCATTTATATTTTTGTTCAGTGTAGATTCTGTTTCTGAAGAATGGGAGGTGTGCAGGTTCAACGCTTACCTCCATAGTTTGTGATTGGTGCATGGATTTGATTGTTGACTGTGCCATCTGTCTTGCTGTAAAAGTTATAAACGCACAACCTGCAGAAGGGGAACAGCTCGTAAATGGTTGACATACACGGTCCTGACTCCTGACAGCATTTAGAAACAGACAATGGAAAGCATACAGCGCAGATTGCAGCATGCTATGGAGTCTGGTAAGTTCTTGTTTTAGTTAAACAGCCCTCCAAAAAACGCATTTGGAACAGTGTCTAACAGATATTTGGATCATAAATAACTAGAATTTAAGTCAATATGTTACATCTAGAAGTGATGACCTTGAGATTGGTACATTTTCTGTGAGAGGATTTGTATGGAAGATGTGGGATTTGTACACAAGAGGACAAATGAGAGTAATGACTTTTCACCCATCTGTATGCAACTATTTTAGAGTGAGTGTGTGGGAGTGTATGTACCGCATGTAGAGAGATTAATGTCAAAACAATGACTAGTCCTCATAGTATAACTGATAGAGTAAATGTGTATGTGTGTTTGGGTGCATCTTGTTGAAGGTGTGTGTGTGTGTTTCGGTGAGGATGAAAGGTGAACTGAATCTGCCTCACCACGGCTCAGTCCATCCGGCCCACGTAGTATTCTACATTCCTCGATCTGTCCGTACGGTGAGAACATAAGTCTGATGTCATTCTCATTACACTTTTTCGATATCATTCCTATGAACAACTTCCTGTCTTCCACCGCTGAAAGAGAATGAAGACAAGGTTGTTTCAACAAACATTGAGTAATTGCATTAGAGACTATATACAACAACGTCAGCTTCTAAGAGGTAGGGCTTCAATATGGAAACAAAATTACCACACCATCCACCAGGCTCCACTGCTTGCAGAGATGTAGCTATACTCACCATTATTCTTCTCACTGTCAGCTGGCTTCATCTGAATGGGGTGATGCATCTGTTGAGAAAAGACATTGAATTTAAAGGAAGAAGTGCTGACGGATATTGCCTTGATAGGTATGAATTAGAGGTTGACCGATTAAAATCGGAATGGCTGATTAATTAGGGCAGATTTCAAGTTTTCATAATCGGAAATCGGTATTTTGTGGGCGCCGATTTGCCGTTTTTTTTATACCTTTATTTAACTAGGCAAGTCAGCTAAGAACACATTCATATTTTCAATGACGGCCTCATCACTAGTTAACTACACATGGTTGATGATATTACTAGATATTATCTAGCGTGTCCTGCGTTGCACTTAATCTGACTGAGCATACAAGTATCTAAGTATCTGACTGAGCGGTGGTAGGCAGAAGCAGGCATGTAAGGCATTCATTCAAACAGCACTTTCATGCGTTTTGGCAGCAGCTCTTCGTTGTGCGTCAAGCATTGCGCTGTTTATGACTTCAAGCCTATCAACTCCCGAGATGAGGCTGGTGTAACCGAAGTGAAATAGCTAGCTAGTCAGCGCGCACTAATAGCGTTTCAAACATCACTCGCTCTGAGCCTTCTAGTAGTTGTTCCCCTTACTCTGCATGGGTAACGCTGCTTAGATGGTGGCTGTTGTCGTTGGTTGCTGGTTCGAGCCCAGGGAGGAGCGAGGAGAGGGACGGAAGCTATACTGTTACACTGGCAATACTAGAGTGCCTATAAGAACATCCAATAGTCAAAGGTTAATTTAAATACAAATGGTATAGAGCAGGGGTGTCAAACATACGGCCCGCGGGCCGGAACCGGCCCCCAAGGAGGTTCGATCAGGCCCGCAGGATAATTTGAAAGTGGAAAAAATGCATAAAAGACATGGAATTCATATTTTTAATTCGCTGCAATTCATGGATTATCCGCTAAGGGGCGCACTCTTTCCATCAGAGTAGAAGACAAGCCGCATCACTGAGACAGACTGAAAACAGCAGACGGTATCAATGCGCCATCTGCTGCTTGTTACGACGTTGTTAATACCTTGGTCTCTACCTCTCCGCTACACCCTCATTAGCCAAAATGTCGTTATCCAAACGGAGAAAAGTAGATAAGGAGTGTAGAATTTTCAAAGAAAAATGGACCACGTCCTATTTATTTACAGAGATGCACGGAAAACCTTTGTGCTTGGTGTGTTTGCAACAAGTTTCGGTATTGAAGGAATATAATATTCGACGCCACTACAGTATCTACTACCAGGGTACCCCAAATTAACAGCCCTGGCTGCTAAAATTTTGTGCATGTTTGGGACAACCTACCTTTGTGAACAAATTTTCTCAGTGATGAATATCAATAAAACAAAAATGCGTTCAAGGCTCACAAACAAGCACTTAAATGACATTCTGAAAGTGACAGCTAGTCAGGACATGACACCTGGTGTTGATGCACTTGTACAGGCCAAAAGATGCCAAGTTTCAGGTACAAATACAAGTCCAGACTAGACTAACACCTTTAAAATGCTGCCTTAGATACTGTTTGCATTGAAAGAATACAGCTCTGTGAAGATGAATCCTTACTGTGGTGATTTAAAAAATGTGCACTTTAATGTTAGTCAGCAGCTTCAAAACAAAAGTTGTGTGATGGAATTCTACTGTTCATACAACTCCATAAATTTTCAGTATGTATTGTATGTGTATGTATGTTTCATGTATGAAGTTTACAGATTTACAGGACAGGCGAACACTTTCTTCATTACACATTTAAAATCACTCTCCTTAGTTTGTAAGGTGTACGCAGGGATTACATTTAGATTTTATATGCGTATGTGTAAGTGGTTTAAAAATTCCTTTCTTTAAAAGTCTCATTTAATCTTAAAGTGCATTACTATATTTTTCAGTACCAATTAAAGTTTTGTGCCTTTGTACAATCAGTGGGATCAGTTGCAATGCATATTTGTGAATGATAAAAGTAAATTGCACATTTGTCTAAGGAAATATGAGGTGTTTCATGAAATGTTTTGTAAAAGGATAGTTCATTAAATTTCAATATTTTCCTAATGTTCTTGTGCTTCTTTACACCAAAACAAAGGAAAGACATGATATTTTGGTTATTTATAGCAGAGTATGGTATAATTTTAATGGTCCGGCCCACTTGACATCTCCCTAGGCCGTATGTGGCCCACGATGCGAAATGAGTTTGACACCCCTGGTATAGAGGGAAATAGTCCTAGAATTCTTATAATAACTACAACCTAAAACTTCTTACCTGGGAATATTGAGGACTTATGTTAAAAGGAACCACCAGCTTTCATGTGTTCTCATGTTCTGAGCAAGGAACTGACACGTTAGCTTTCTTACATAGCACATATTGCACTTTTACTTCTCCAACACTTTGTTTTTACATTATTTAAACATGTTTAATTATTTACTTGAGGCTAAATTGATTTTATTGATGTATTATATTAAGTTAAAATAAGTGTGCATTCAGTATTGTTGCAATTGTCATTCTTTCAAAATAAAACAAATAGGCTTTTTTGGTCCGCCAATAATCGGTGTCGGCGTTGAAAAATCATAATCGGTCGACCTCTAGTATAAATGGATGTGTGTTTGGCATCCCTAGGGCCCTATAAAATCTGCGATGTGGAGAATACAGATGGAATCAATACATTAAAACGGAATTCAACAACATTTAAATGTATTAAACTTCGTAGGGAATAAACTAATGAGATTATTATTGGCATCAATCCTGTATTTGTTTTTCAAACTATCAAACTATGTGCTCTACAAAAAACCTCTTGCTAGGTGCCACTGAAATTAAAGGGTAAATATCTAAATGTTTTTTTTTTTTATCAGTCTTTTGATGTGGTTTAACCATTGTTGTGGACTTAAAGCATCCCATTTAGTTGTTTTCTATTTAAACAAGTGTGATAAAAAAGAAACGGAAACCTGGAAAAACAAAACTGAGAAAACGGAATTTGGGGAAAAACTAAGTAAACAGGAAAAATATACAGATTTTATAGGGTCCTATAGGGTCCTACATATCTAGAGATAAAAGCTGAACAGCAGCACTGACTGTTGTTCTATTACAACCTAGCAAGCTTCCCAATTTGATTTATGGAGGAAGTAAACATTTCTACCAAACCTACTCACCCCTGGGAGAATTTTCATGTTGTGAAGAGCATTTTGTGCTTCCAATGCAGATTTGCGAGTGTAATATGTTATGAAACAACAACCTGTATGGGGATATAGACAGTTGTTAGACAAAGTAAATGTTACTCTAAAGAACATGTTCTGTACATGTGCTAGTTCACGCACACATCTCTTCACGTTTCTCTCCCTCTTCTGAACCCTTCCTATCAACCGATTTGATTGACATGATGTAGGCAAGACTACATCAGAGTCTCATATTTCTGAACAGCCGATATAAAAACCTGCAATTTGAACCAACATTTCAAAAATATATATTTTGTAGGCCAATTTAAGATTTAGGCTACAACCTTCTCAGTCGGTTGTAACTAAGGATATTGCAGTAGCACAAGTAGGGCGCAGTCTACATATTGCATTGGAAAAAAACAAATCTGTGTTTTAAACACAAATAACCTACATCTGTTAAAAACTGAAAAGAAAAACACTATTTTGACTGCCCATCTTCCTCCAACTCAGTCAATGTTTTCAATGATGATGAATAAAAAATACCATTAAATCGCTATTTAGACTGCTTGTGATTCCTGCTACTCTGCGGCAGCGGAGGATTAGTAAAGTAGAGAATCCCGCAAATACGCAGAAGCTTCCGTTGTTTAGCTATCGGGAACAGGATCCAAGAGAATTCAGCAACACAGCCAATATATATATATATATATATATATATATATATATATATATATATATATATATATATATATATATATATATATATATATAAAAAAGGCAGGGAATTCTGTATAGGGTGAGGGGAGAGTGTAATGGACACCTCTGGTGAAAAACTCAAGAGAGCACTGTCACCTTTGCTTTGAGGGGGGTTTTGACTCCTGTCACGCAAGACATTGATTTCGTAGACGGCGCCGTAAGGCTCAAAAAGCTCCCGCAGCTGTTCCTCTGCCCAGGACCGTGGGATCTGGCCAACGAACATCTTGATAGCATCAATGTCGGGCTGGTCCGGGTGGTCCAGGGTCCCGTTCATCTTCTTCGCCCTGAGAGTGAAAGGTAACAGTTGTTATAATATGGCTACATGATGTTAACTTGGGCAACAGAAGCAACATTTATGAGCAGTCTTCCCAAGTGGCACATTAAATATGTCCCTGCTAGAAATAACATATTTGCATAATCGACTAAGCAGCTGGAAGCTTCACAAAATTACATATTCAGAGCAAAGGCTGTTTTGCAGAAATGTACAATCAAGTCTAGACTATTTCAGTAGCACTGCATAACTTGTAGTCAAGTAATGTTGTTATTAAGTGTCAGTTGAAAGAGGTGCCATCTGAGGAAATGTTCTAACATGCAAACAAAAACATACAGCACCAAATGCATACTGCCAGCAGAGAATTGACCTATGCAACTAAGACCAATAGCTCTAAAGAGAATGATCTTGAAAGTGAAGTTTGTTTTGGGAGATGTGATCATTCATAACCAAACAATTATTCATCTCATGCAATATTGAAGGCCGCACAGAACAAAACAAGAAAATACTAGTCTATATCAAGTCCATTCTTGTCAAATTCATAATGTGTATGAATTAATATAAAAATCAATTTAAATATAATTTGAATGTGCAAGCACAAAACTAGGTTTTCGATTGACAAACACCTATTGTACCTCCATATCGTCAGAGTAGTCCAACCAAGACTGTCTAACATGCTGACGAGATCGAACGCGAGCATGCAGTATCGTATGCATGTTGATTTCATCCCCACAAAACAGACACGATCAGGACACGCAGGTTAAAATATCAAAAACTCTGAACCAACTATATGAATTTGGGGACAGGTCAAAAAGCATTAAACATTTATGCCAATTTAAATAACTAGCTTGCTGTTGCTAGCTAATTTGTCCTGGGATATAAACATTGGGTTGTTATTTTAACTGAAATGCACAAGGTCCTCTACGCCGACAATGAATCATTTCTAACTTGTTAATAATTTATTCTAGTTAGTTGTTGCTACCATGTGGGTTTTAGCTTGTGTGAGCCTGCTAACTGAGTGTTAACTCACCTGTTTCTGTACACGTTTCATTTTTTTTTTTTATTCTGACAAAGGAGTTGTTTAATCTAACTGCTTAAGTGTACTTGTTTTTTGTTATTTTTTACAATTAAAAATAATATTTTCAGGAAATTGCCACAGGCACTATCTGATGTGTGGAGACATTTCACTGCAGCTAATATAGAAGGAAAAAAAGTGTACATTTGCAAATACAGTGCCAACCCATGTGTGAAGAATGCAACAAAGATGCAGAATCATCTGGCCAAGTGCATAAAGTTTCCTCAGTGCTCACAACCTCTGACAAAAGTCCCTCTATTTCTATCCAAGGAGAAAATGCTGCATCAGACACCTTATCGATAGCAACAGCTCATGGTCCTCCTGGAATCACTAGTTGTTTTTTTTACTCAATGGAGGAACGTAGTCAGAGAAATGCTGATGAATGTCTTGCTCGAGCTGTGTATGGAACTCGTTCACCTCTGATGCTCACAGGCCATTTGTATTAGAAGAGATTTCTGAATGTTCTTTGCCCAGCATACACCCCTCCAACCAGACATGCTTTATCTACTCATTTGTAGGATGCAGAGTTCAACAGACAGTGAAGGTCAAGCAAATCCCAGAGAAAGCAGACCTTCTTGCAATCATCTCTGATGGGTGGTTGAATGTTCGTGGGCAAGCAATAATTAACAACATCTCCACCTCTGAAGTTTCCACCTCTGAATATTCCCCAAAATGTGCAACCCTACATAACATACAAAAGCTTTTTCAGATTACTGGTTAAATTGATAATTTGATTGGAAAACAAAAATGGATGAGTGGAACATTTTTGATCTTTTTGGTGGCATAACTATAGATTAATGGGAAAAAGAGATGGCAATAATACCCAGGCATGCAGATTTGGAGGACTCTGTCACCAAGGAAGAGTTTAACATCCTTCTCCGACAGTTTTAAGGAAATGCACAAAATGGGAAGGAGGGAGCAGTACAGCATAAGTAGTGGGTTCAGCAGGTTTCTAAAACACCCACCCATCGGTCGCAGCTGGTGCCTTATGAAGGATACCGATTTTACCACCTCGAATCATGTATTTTTTGGGCAAGATCAAACTGATCAGGCGGCATGGAAAATATATCACAAACAGCCACCCTTCCATCACCGATAAGAACATTGCCCAGGTCCAAAACTCCCAGGCTCTGAATCACGGTACACCAAGGGGTCTGGTTCAGAAAGTGTGGTTCGACCTCCAGTTACATCTGGGTCGAAGAGGAAGAGAGGGGAACAGACAACTAAAGCCCAACTCATTCGTCATAAAAACAGACGAGAACGGTCTAAGCCAAGGTATGTTGTTTATAGCCTGTGCGTGAAGTTGCACTCGTTATTAGGCTACTGGAAAACAATAGAATATGTTATAATCTCAGATACGCCACTCTCGCATAGAACGATGTCACAAAGAATCATCTGGACTCAAAAGGAGACACACGTGCCAATATATCTACAAACACCGGCTTCTCTGGCATTAATCAAAATAATGTTTTTAATTAAATTATGTCTATCATTATTTGAACGTTGGTAATACCTTGGCATCATACTTGATTCCAACCTCTCTTTTAAAAAGCATGTGAAAAAGGTAATTCAAATAACCAAATTCAACCTAGCTAATTTCCGATTTATACGAAATTGTTTGACTACAGAGGTAGCAAAACTGTACTTCAATTCTATGATACTCCCCCACTTAACATACTGCTTGACTAGTTGGGCCCAAGCTGGCTGTACAACATTAAAACCTATTCAGTCTGTCTACAAACAGGCTCTCAAAGTGCTTGATAGGAAGCCCAATAGCCATCATCATTGTCACATCCTTAGAAAGCATGAGGTCTTGAGTTGGGAAAATCTTGTGCAATACACCGACGCATGTCTTGTATTCAAGATCCTTAATGGCCTGGCTCCCCCTCCACTCAATATTTTTGTTAAACAGAAAACCCAGACATATGGCAGCAGATCCACAAGGTCTGCTATGAGAGGTGACTGTATAGTTCCCCTAAGGAAAAGCACCTTTAGTAAATCTGAATTCTCTGTGAAAGCTTCCCATGTCTGGAATACACTGCCATCAGACACACACAACTGCACCACATATCACACTTTCACAAAGTGCTTGAAGACCTGGCTAAAGGTCAATCAGATTTGTGAACATGGTCCCTAGCTGTGTGTTGCCGCTTTCGATGTTGTCTGTAGCTTGTGAGGTGTGGAAACACTTTGTAGCTTTTATGAATTTTGTTTTGCTGCTTTTTGTTCTATGTTGCTCTGTCTGTATGCTATGTCTTGCTTGTCATATGTTGCTATGTCTTGCTTGTTCTATGGTGCTATTGTCTATATTGTAATTGTTTTTAATAACCTGCCCAGGGACTGCGGTTGAAAATTAGCCGGCTGGCTAAAACCGGCACTTTTTCTGAAACGTTGATTAATGTGCACTGTCCCTGTAAAAATAAAATAAACTAAACTAAACTAAAAGTTGTATAAAAGTGATAAGGCCCTCGAAGCCAGTGTTTGTTGGATATATTGTCATGGTTTGCCGGCCAAAATATATTGTCGTCTCAGGCCTAACACCCATGCCAATATAGCCAACAAACACGGGCATTATCACTTAAATGGATACAGCCCAACCTTAAGCTCTAACCCTTAGCTCAAAGCGGCTTTAGTTTCAAACATATGACAACAACTGTTAGTAGCCTATTAATTCACATTAACCCACTCTAAATCCCTAATGTGTACATTACATCTAAGCTAAAACGTTTATATCTTTAAAAAGTAAAAACACAAGATCAACAAATAATAAGCAGCAACCTTCCCTAACGATTTCCCTGTAGAGAAATTGACAGATTGCCATGGTTATGACATAGGTTAGACCACAAAATATGCAGTCTACAGTATGCATAAACTTCAGTCAAGCATACTCGTTTTAAAACCTCTGACATGTACAATAACTACTGATTGTAAAATTGATCTGGATAAAAGCGGCCTCTAAATTATAAAAATGTAACTGCACTGCATACGGAATACAGATTATGAACCATTACGGGGGGGGGGAGGGCACTTGGGGGAGTATGCACCTGGTGAAAACTCGCTCTTCTACCGTTTTCACCTCCAACACCTACATATCAAATTTAAAGCACCAAGTTTTGGACTGGAACATTATGGCAAGCACAACAAAACAAAAAAAGTCACATGCCGGGACCAAACTACAGATCAAGAAATTGAGTATCAGTCTATACAGCTGAAAACACACGGCTGAATACGAGGTGGAACCAATATATTAAACATGTAACATTATAGCCTTACCACCCCTCTCCCAAAATGAAACCAAAATGAAAGTTTAAGAAACTACACCTCAAATCCATTTCTGAAAAGCACTTTAAAAACATATTCCGTACAAGCCATAAGCTTATTAACTCATTGCTAAAATAAATAAGAAACTACTCACACAGGACTAGAATTCAAAGAGCAATGGTCCACCATCATCTCAGGCAAAAAATCCAGCTTAAAAGAGCCCATGTTTTTAGTTAGGTTCCCTTTGCCAAAGAAAAACAAACTTGATCACACTTTTTCAAGTCGATACACTGCAAACCACTAGAGCCTTCTCAGAAACTTTTCAGCCGGAGGCTGCTGTGGAAAAACTATGGCGAAACCACAGAGGCTGATTAAAAACTAAGAGAAGTAACAAAATGGTAAAGAACCAACAACTTCAATTAAATGGACAACGGTGAAACGTTGAACCAGAGTATAACACAAAACAAATCCTCACTGTCCAACAATCTGGGTCTAGAATAACAGAAGAGTAGGCAGGCCACTAAAAGCTGTGGCCCCAGGTCCCACAAATAAAGTGCTGATGGGCTAGGGCTTTTTGTGAGCATTTCTCTTAGCCAAGCAGAACTGGGTGCAGCGTCAGATAAATAGAGCGTCAGATTGAGGCTGATAAGGGTGAGTGACTGTCCAGAATGAATGGGGAACTGGAGCGAGCTGGTAATCCCTGCACTAATATGAGGCTGGGGAGACAATCAGGTTCCGGCACTGGGACACGGTCACCCTGTTGTTCTGCGTAGTTGGGGGGGGCTGGGCCATATAACATTGGTCGCATTAACTCCCACCCTAACCTACTCCCACCCTAACCTTAGAAAAGCTACAGGTATGGCAGAGAACACAAACAAGGAGGGGGACTTATGTAAACAACCTGGCCAGTGGATGGCTCAATAAACGTTATTTTGTTGCGCAATCACACCAACCGGAGTGGTTTCAAAACCACTATTACGATTTATTACGCCCTACTTAAATTATAGCAAACATTGCTTTCAAGCTTTCGTGACCATTTCTATACAATGTCAAGTTACATGCTGGGTCAATTAGTAATACAAAATGCCAGCCAGTACAAAATGCTGTGTACTCCACCGAAATTCACAGTGGGTGCGAGACACTGTGGCTTGTGGGCCTCTGCAGGTCTCGCACCCACTGTGAAATTTTGGTGGAAAATCTAGGGGTGCTTCAGCAAGGCTAGAATAGGGCAGATGTGTCTTTGTGAAGGACACATGGATAACTTCCTTCTGCTCTGACAACGTTCCCCAACTCTGAGGATTGGTTTTCCCAGCAGGACAATGCTCCATGCCAGAGCCAGGTCAATCAAGGTGTGGATGGAGGACCACCAGATCAAGACCCTGTCATGGCCAGCCCAATCTCCAGACCTGAACCCCATTGAAAACCTCTGGAATGTGATCAAGAGGAAGACGGTCACAAACCATCAAACAACGTGCTTGAACGATCTGCTTGAATTTATGCATCAGGTGTGGCATAGTCACCCAACATCAATGTGAAAGACTGGTGGAGAGCATGCCAAGACGCATGAAAGCTGTGTTTGAAAATCAGGGTTATTCCACCAAATATTGGTATCTGAACTCTCCATAAGTTAAAACATTAGTATTATGTTGCTTAAAAAGGAATATGAACTAATTTTCTTTGCATTATTCGAGGTCTGACAACACGGCATCTTTTGTTATTTTGATCAGTTGTCATTTAATGCAAATAAATGCTCTGAATTACTCTTTTTATTTGGAATTTGGGAGAAATGTTGTCAGTAGTTTATAGTATAAAAACAAACATTTTCATTTTACCAAAACACATACCTATATATAGTACAGAGCTGCGTTACACAGTTGAAGTCGGAAGTTTACATACTTACAAAGTTACCAAGTATCTTCTCGCATTATAAAGTGTTCTAGCCTTTATGGACGTTGTTTTGCAAACTGTAATTAACAGTTTCAACATTTCTACATGCAGTGTCACATTATTCAAGTGTATTAACTTCTGTGCAGCATGAGTTTGGAGCTAACATGATGCAGTCCAGATCCCAGTACAGGCTAACAATCAGTAAGTGGAGCAGGCACAGTGCGGTGCCTCGTATTATAAGGGAGACATTGACTGTGCCGATAGAATTGTTCCGAGAGACACAAGTACCAAAACAAAAATTTCAGTACCAAAAAGTTTCATGTTCTAGTATGTAACATTTTCAACATCCCGTGCAACACTACTATCTACATTATAGAATAACAGATGCAGGAGTCATTTTCCAAAATGTCAAAACATCCTAAGGCTTTTCAACTTTAGAATCTTGATACACTACCATGCTTCACATGCACCTCTTAACCACTACTTGTAGGCCCAACTAGTATCTACTACTGTAGTTCGTGTCCTCTACTGCATTTCAGCACCAGAATTAGCCCTTGTGTGGCATGTCGACCTAAAGCATACAAGTGTAGGCAGAAGGTCCACTGATGGGGAAAAAGCAAGGGAGAGAAAGAGTTCTTACCCCCCCATGGTGGGCACCTCCAGGGCAGTTTGGGGAAGCTCACATTGTGGCTGCCCATGCTGCTCCGTGGACAGGTACAAGCCCTCAGCGTCGATACTATCCATCCAGTGCCTTTCACAACCACTACAGAAACACACCAAACAGGACAGGACAAACATGACACCCATGTAGTCAAAAGAAAAACAGACAGTGGATGGAAATGACTTACAGTGGCTGAGACCAAGACATCCAGAGTTTGGCCAAGGAAAAAGTGTAACATGCAGGTGGAAAGACATGAGAGAAATCGAAATGTACATGACAAAAATTAGACACAATGATATAACAAATAAATTACAAGCACTGCACATTGTCGTTCTTTCTGGATGCAAACAAGGGTAGGGAACCTAGCGAACGTTACATAGAGTGCACAGCTACTAGAGCAGAGTGATATGCCTTATTGCGTTGAGGATATGAAATGAGTGGACCTAAAAATACTGCCAGCTCCTTGGCCTACATAAAAAAAATACTTCTGAATTATTTGCACAACTCACTCAAGGGATGCGAAAAAGCTAGGTCAATGTGTTATCTAAGAACAAGGCATTTGGTTCGATTACAACTACCCTGGGGTGTAAAGGTGAAAACTGCTTTCTGACACAAAATACACTGACATTTACACTTATACAATTGGCTAGCTGTGTTGAACGGCCCCAAGATTCGAGACTGTTTACATGGGTGATGTCCATAGCTACTCCATGCTAAAGAGTGTTTAAAGACAATTGTAACAGTATTGCTTCTGTCCAGCTCCTCGCCACAGTCAACCTCGAAGCATTGTTACCCATAACGGCACAAAAGCCGCAGCCCTTGCAGAGCAAGGGAAACTACACAAATTCCCTCATTTGAAAGCACATCTTTTCTGGAAGCTGTGCAGTGCCATTTTCTCTACATTTCCTCCCACGTGTGCCAGCCCCCTAGCAATTAGAGTTCAGGCCAATGAGTTTCAACCCCTTGCCATTTGAGTGATCGCTAGCAAGATGCACACACAGTAGAGCAAAAGAGAGCATTGACGTAGTGCACACAGTCGGGGACCATTTTGGGAACCGTTTTGGCTACTTTCAGAACTACTGGCTAAAAGTATACAAAAGTACCGGAAATCGCCTCCCAAATTGCGCAGCAGTCTAAGGCAGTGCATTGCAGTGCTTGAGGCATCACTACAGACCCAGGTTCGATCCCGGGCTGTGTTAGAGCCGGCCGTGACCGGGAGACCCATGAGGCGGTGCACAATCGGCCCAGCATGGTCCGGGTTAGGGCAGGGTTTGGCCGCCCTGGATTTCCTTGTCCCATCGCGCTCTAGTTGCTCGTGGCGGGTCAGGCATCTGCAAGCTGACTTCGGTCACCAGCTGGAAGGTGTTTCATCTGACACATTGGTGCGGCTGGCTTTCGGGTTAAGCGAGCAGTGTGTCAAGAAGCACTGCGGACTGGCAGGGTATTTTTCGGAGGATGCATGGCTCTCGAACTTCACCTCTCAAGTCTGTAGGGTAATTGCAGCGATTGGACAAAACCTTAACTACCAATTGGATATCACAAAATTGGGGAGAAAAATGGGTAAAAGTACAACAACAAAAAATACAGGAGATACCTTTAAAGGTTAGGATTACATTTCATAAATAAATGAATACTATGATAGTGTTTTTATTATAAACATAAATAGGAGAGAAAATGAGTCCTTGATACAACTCCACTACAAATTGTGCAGATCTTCAATGACTCAAGTGAAAATGACATTTGATAACAGGGAAACAATCATAGGCCTCTAATCTCAGACAAGCATGTGTTCACTTTGCTGTCAACTGCTGTACCCCAGCAACACACATAATTGGCGAAAAATGCCTTATCCTTTCACATGGCCAATTAATTTTCTGAACCAAGCAATGCACCAATCCTGAGCAAGGGAGATTTGTTCACCGAGTACTATTAATTATTGATCGGTTCTCAGTACAGCCATGCAATGAGTCCTAACAGTAAAATCTCTACCGCCTGGCTTGATTGGTGTTAGTGGACAAAGCACCCAAAGGGTTTACAGCAGGGGTCTTCAACTAGATTCAGCCATGGGTTGGGGGGGAGGGGAAAATAATTATAAATAATTTGCACTCTGCAAATTGATGCAAGAAGCCCGAACAGATATTGCACAAGACAAAAAATAAAATTTCAAACCTTGATTACATTGGTACATGATCATGTCTCTGAGTGGAAATACTTGGGAATAGATTTCCTAAATTAAAATAATTTTGAGGTGAATTCCTAGCGAATTAAGTCTCATTTCCAAAAACTATAATAAAAATTTAAAATGTGGTCCGCAGTCACCCAGTTGATGATCCCTGGTTAACAGGTACACATGTTAGCAAGCCTGGCATTTATCCAGTAGTGCTGAGTGAATAGTGTTTATTAAAAAAATATATATATATATATATATATATTATTTCAAATCGGATCATTTCGGTTTGATAAAAAAAAAAAAAAAAAAAAATTGAAAATATCAAGGTTTCTAATTTTGGTTTCGCACATTTTTTGGGACATTAAATGCACCAAAACAATTAAGAAAAAGACCCATGTTGGTAGTGACTACCCATTATTCTTTATCACTTATTTACCATAATTTATTCACGTTACTTTAATAAAATATTTCAGTTGTGTATAAACAAAAACAAAAACGCAACATGCAAGAATTTCTATGATTTTACTGAGGAACAGTTCATAACGAAATCAATCAATTGAAATTAGTCTATGAATTTCACATGACTGGGCAGGGGCGCAGCCATGGGTGGGCCTGGGAGGACACAGGCCCACCCACTTGGAAGACTTGCCCAACCACTGGAGAGCAAGGCCCAGCCAAACAGAATGAGTTTCTGTCCACAAAATTAATTACAGACAGAAATACTCAGTTTCATCAGCTGTCTGGGTGGCTGGTCTCAGACGATCCCGTAGGTGAAGAAGGGTGTGTAGGTCCTGGGCTGGCGTGATTACACGTGGTCTACGTTTATGAGGTCGGTTGGACCTACTGACAAATTATCTAAAACGATGTTGGAAGTGTCTTATGGTAGAGATATGAACATGAAATTCTGACAACAGCTCTGGTGGACATTCCTGCAGTCAGCATGCCAACTGCACACTCCCTCAAAATTTGATACATCTGTGGCATTGTGTTGTGTGACAAAACTGCCATTTAATTGTGCTCAGTACAAGGTGCACCAGTGTAATGACCATGATGTAATCAGCTTCTTGACATGCCACTCCTGTCAGGTGGATGGATTTTCTTGGCAAAGGAGAAATGCTCACTAACGAGGCAGTAAACAAACTTGTGCACAAATTGAGAAAAATAAGCTAAACATGGGACCAACACTTCACATGTTGCGTTTATATTTCTGTTCAGCATACATGTTTATTTGATGACTTGGAATGAAATAATAAAGACATCTTCTCTATTGAGCGAAGGCTTATGCTGTCTGACAAAATCATTATTTTAGTAGTTATAAAAATGACTGCTGAATAACAACTATCACTTAGATTGGTACCCCCTGTATTAACCTCGTTATTGTCATTTTATTGTGTCTTAATTTTTACTTTAGTTTATTTTGTAAATATTGTCTTAACTCTTATTTTTTCTTAAAACAGAATTGTTGGTTAAGGGCTTGAAAGTAAGCATTTCACAGTAAGGTCTGCACCTGTATTCGGTGCATGTGACAAATAACATTTGATTTTGTATTTTCAGGTAGATACCTCGCGAAGCAACTGCCCTCTAGAATGTGAGATCTTCCCTCTGTCTCCATGCCCACACTGACTGGACAATTATACATGGAATGGATTATGGTCATTGTAGTTAATTTAAAGTCTTCTGTGCTAAACTATGAAGAATATTGGCCTGTTGGAAACTACAACCCCCAACTGCATTGCACAGTTCGGGCTTGATCTGATTGATCTCTAGAGAAACTGCGCATTGACCTCAAAAAAATAAAATAAATGGAATTCAAATAACAGACCTGACCTCGGTCAATTAGTTGTTAGAAAAAAAATATTTAAAAAATTCCCCCCCCACACTATTGTCCAGATTTAGAATCAGGTATATATCTTTTTTTAGATATTTTCATGAGGTAAAATAGTTTTGATCTGTAGACAAGATTAATATGTTGATGGTTCTACACTAGTGATCAACTTTTTGGACATTCCCATTTTAGTGTCTTGTGGGTAATGCCGGTCATGGCTAGAGGCAGTTCTTCAGAGAGAAATGCACCTGGTTCTGTTAACCTCATTTGTCTTGCAGCGCTCCACCTGCTAAATACTTCCATTAAAGAATACATTTTTTAAAAAGGCAGATACTTATTACCAGTGGCAGACCACTCCCTACTTGGCTGCAATCAAACGGAAACGGCTATTATGGAGGGAAATATGAGTCTTTAAAAACAGCTCTGCCGTCAAAAATTGTAATTGTCGGATCTGCTGGGAGCAGTACAGCTGGACAAAACAATAAGCACACCAAAGATTGACAGGGGTGGTGATAGGGGATGGGACCAGAAAATTCAAATGACCAAACAAGGAACCTGGGAGTTGCCATGAAAAGACTACCTTTAAAAAAAAAAGTTTCTAAGGAGTCTTGCATGGTTACAACAAACACTCATTTTAGGGACAAGAAACACCGCTGACAAGTTTGCCATTGCCATGAATAACCAAATTAAATAGAGTCACAATAATGCATTAAACGCTCATTACAAGGTGTGAAACCCCTCAGTGAGTACAGTTGATATGATTATTAACTAAAAAACACTGTTTTACAAGGACACATCTGAACTCAGGCTACCTGATAGGACTTATATAAATGCATAAAATATTATTTATTTTTTAAGTTCTACCACAGGGACCATGTTCAATTTGACTCTACATTTGGACAAAGTTTGCACTTCACTCACATATAAGAGAGAGGTTTGCGTAACCGTTTTTTCCCACTGCGCAGATCAAATATGCCAATTTAAGCAGCTTACACATCCTAACAATTTGAAAGATGATTCAAACATGTTGTTTTCTGAACAAGTGTATGCTTACTTCGATTTTGACCTTACATTGATTAAGACTAGCAAAGTGTTTTCGTCTCCCAAATGGATGGAAAGGAGGATGAAGGTGTCAACTGATACCGGATTAAATTGTGTGCACTCAGTGGGAGAACCTTCCAGAAGGACAACAATCTCCACCAGTCAAGCCTTTATGGGAGAGTGGCCAGACGGAAACCACTCCTCAGTTAAAGGCACATGACAGCCGGCTTGAGTTTGCCAAAAGGCATCTAAAAGACTCTCAGACGATGAAAAACAAAATTCTCTGGTCTGACAAAACCAAGATTGAACTCTTTGGCCTGAATGCCAAGCGTCACATCTAGAGAAAACCAGGCCCCGCTCATCATCTGGCCAATAAAATTCCTATGGTGAAGCATGGTGGTGGCAGCACCATGCTGTACAGAGATCCACCATGCTGTACAGCGCTCCAGAGCGCTCAAGACCTCAGACTGGGGCTGTGGCAGTCCTGAAATTGTGTCAGCCGGTGATTGTCAAACAAATAGCTGCCGGTCTCACGGTAATGGACCGTTAATGAACATAAAAACATGTAGCATTTCCTGGCTTCCAAGCATAGCCTATAAGCCACTGCTGTAGACCTTTGGAACATCTACATTTTTTTTTAAATAGATGGGACTAAAGCAACATGATATATTGAAGATATTGGAAGAATTGTTCACATTTACTTTGTCAGCCAACAAGATGAGTAGGCCTAACGAACAGCAAAAGCACTAGTCTTGGTCAATCTACTATCCCCCATAGTACAAAAGTTGATCTATTTGATTCCATGCGAGAAATACATTTTCCAAACATAGTCTGGGACATTTGTGGGATGCGATAGATCCCAAATTACTAGCATCAAAAAATGGTTTTAAGCAATGAGCCTGACAACAGATGAGAACGTTTAGCTTAAAATGTTGATAAACTATAAGGCTATTTCTTCACATTATAAGCGCATCAATGCGCACATGGCAGTAGAGTATAGGTGTGAAAACACCTCTCAAAAGTGACCGCAAATGCGATTATTCATGTAATGATTTTATTATAAAAAGGTGCATTTTTATGGTGAAATGTATCTTCCCCAAACGTGTGTACAGTATGCCAGTTGGGCTCTACACCAGTTGTAAAGCAGATTAATGCGTTTCATTTTAAGTAGTTATTTGGCCACTTTGTGATACAAACCTTAACTAAATATATAGGCCTATGGGCTAAGCTACATGAGATGTGCGACTATGATTGGTAAAAGTCACAAAAAAAAGCATGCGCTGTTTCTTGCCTTAGGCTAATATTAGAGATTCACAATATAAAAATTGGTGAACATAACAGAATCGGACGATATGAGCTGAAAATGCCAACATCGGTATTGGCCCAATGTCTAGTTTAACACAGATGTAAAAAAAAATAAAAAAAAATAAAAAACGATGTCAAAGCTACCGTGCATACCTATAGAGCGTGGGTACATTATGTAATAACACCACGTAAAATGTTGAGCTTCTCATGCAACACAGCATTCCTAACGTAGCCCTCACAATGTCTGCTGTGTGGATCAACCAGTCAACAAGTTGAGCAGTCATTTGAAAAAGAATATTTCAGCGACACAACTCAAAGGCAAAATCAATTAAAGTGTAGATAATTGAATTCATTGCCCTTGACAATCAACCTCTCTCTGTTGTGGGTAATGTTGGATTTTCGCCGACTGGTCGAGCACCGGTACACACTACCGAGTGCGCTATTTTTCAGATGTTGCCATACCGGAGTTACACAGTAATAACATCACTGCTATTAGCTTCACGACATACATACTATGGAACGCTGTTTGGGTCTTTGCGTGTCAAAAAAGATACAATAGCACTGTCAAATATGTACAAAAGAAAGTCTGCAAACAAGCAAACACCGGCCACGAACGATGTGTCTACAATACCACGATGGTATTAAGGCATAATTTATTTTGACCGCATCTTCTGGGGTAGCTAGCTTTAGCTTGGTCATGACGTTGGCCTGGGGGGGGGGGGATAGGTTTATGACAGTCATAGATACCACCCCCCCCCCTTCTTTTCTCTACCCTACTGAGGTTACATTTGCAAAACCCTTGGTTAACATAGAGATTCTGGGAACATCAGTAGTTGGGGGGGGGGGGAATGAACTATATTCTGGTCATCCGAACAATTTAACATATGCTGTGGTACTTAATAATGAATATGATGTCAGTTCGGTTGTAATCTGAGACATCCTCATCAATGATAAGATGACAAAATCTACAGTGGAAAGTCTACACAGAGTTATCGGATTCACATGGAATTGTTGTTCAATTTAAAAATGTTTGAATATGAAATTATTCAGGATGGGATGAAATGTGATTTTAGCTTCTAAAATGTGACATTTGGGTTTTCATAAGATAGGGCTCTGCTCAATCAATGGCTTGCCCCTGTGAAGGGACATGGGCTATAAAACTTTTCAAACACACCGTCATCTTCCTTCCTATATAAGCCCTTGACGACAATAGAACTCTTTTCCAGGGAGGTAGGACGACGGTTTTATGTCAGAATGGTTCAGATAATAACTACAGAACGAAGCCAACATCAGCGTGAGCTTTGGTAGCGAATGGTATGAACTTTGAACTCTTATTCACTATAGAAGTGATACCTCCTAGCCATGAGTTAGCGACCGCAGCTGCAAACGCAGGTTAGGAAGGAACAGACAGTATCCCGTCTACCACACAACAACTTTACTACAACGTATCCAATTGACAACCAAAGGCAACACGACCTTCCATCTACCACCAACCTACTGAAGTGCAGCTCCAAGGCCTCATACACAACCATTTCTTGCAACGACACTGTAGCTATTGTTATAGTTCATAACATCATCATCATTACCATTGTGGACACCACAGTTACAGGAACAAAGGATTTATAAAAACAATATAAGCACAAGTGTGTAAAATCCATATTAGTGTGACAGATGACATTGGACAGTTTCCATATATGTTGCTGGCTAATTGCCTCCCAAATAACTGGCACAACACCACCTCTGAAACTTGTCACCACAAGACCTCATGGCAACAAAAAAAAGTTTACTGATTAAAATCAACAATCAGTTCAGCTGTTTAACTTAAGTGATAGTGCTAACTGTATAAAATATATATATAAAAAATTTAAGTGCATTCAAGTACGTGTCCTGCGGACAATTATTTTTTGAGGTTTGTATCCAAGCCTTATGGTGCAAAATAATGCAGGTACGCTAACAATATGGCTGGGATACAAACTAACCCCAAAAATTGGCTGCAGAACACACTTGAACGCACTTTTTTTAAACCAACTTTTTACCTGCTTTGTCTTTTTTTGTGGGGGTACGTATGATATTCATATATATTTATACAGTTTATACCACAGGCTGCCACGCTAAAGCAAAACAATTAAAAAGTATGAATACAAAGAAATCATATTGATAACATGATTTTGCAATAAAGTTGGTATGTAAAGAAAGGAAAAACCGCTTCCCACCCAGCAACAGGTTGGTTTGCAGGCCCCCCCACCCGTATCTCTATCTACCAACACTCACCACCCCTTAACCCGTTTTGCACATTGTAACTTTCAATCGAACAGTAATTCAATGCCCGTCTGCCTGCTTTATATAGCAAGCACGGCCACGTGACTCACTGTCTGTAAGAGCAAACCTAATAAACTGGCCACAGTGTATATTTTGTTTGTATGTATGTGTTGGGCTTTAGCGGAGATGATTCTTAACAGAGTCAAGTATTTGTCCAGGCCTCAATTATTCCTAGACTAGCACCCTTCATTCTTACCGCCAATAATTCTAATGTTATAACTTCTAATAGTAACTGTATCCACTGGCGATTTGAGAGTGGGCTATTTGCCATCGAAGAGCCAACATCTTTTTTTGCGACAGTGCTGCCTGCCAACAATAATCGTCTCTGAAAGAAATTGAAGGAGCTGTCATTGTTAAGTAACATGGAAGATGCAACGCATTTCATATTTACATTCATGTACTTCCTCCCAGAAGCTAAACTGCATAGCACTCCTACATCATATGAAGGAATGTGCTTACTGGATTTAGGAGACACAGTGAACAGTTGGGAGTTAGGGCCAATTACATCATAAGTTTTCCTTGGTGTTAAATACAGTCTGAACAAACTTTAAAATGTATACAATTGATGGTTCGGATTTCAGGACGCCAAGGTCATATTTTTCTATATTCTGTTCCAGTAAAAGGGTTCAGATTCACTTAGATCTGTGGACCATACTTTTTTAATGGCTAGCTCAGAAAATGATGGTACGGATTCCACATTTGGACCATTGGGGGGATGCAAAGTATTATTGTGAAATAATGGAGTATGGGCATGCCATTTTTATTCCCAGGTACAATCACTTGAATGCACGCATGACTCAATTATATAAGCACCAAAATTACAATCTGAAGTGCCTTGTGAAAGCCGAACAAAGATCGTATTTTAAAGCTTCGCAAAACAATTTGGCAATAGAATGCGTTTTCAAATGATTCCCACCTGACCCAGATTGGGATTTATAAAATAATATTTTTGGAATGTGTAAAGAATATTAATTGTGTGATGGGTGTTCCAAACAAAAAACTACAAGTGTGCATGTTTCAGTACATCAATCGTAAAGTTAGGAGGGCTAAAAAATAAAGTGCCTTAAAGCCGAAGGCTCTTTCCTTGAGTCATAAAAGTGCATTGAAATGACTTATGAACAGTTTAGCAAGGTGTGTGGCAACTTGGACACCAGTTAGACCTCTCACTCAAACCCTTATAACGTTTGTTTTCTTGTTGCACCTACCCAAACATTTCAATGAATATATTCAGCAACAAATTTAGAATATTCTGAGTATTTTCAGATTTCATTATTGGCAAATGCTGTGAAAAGTATAGTAAATGTAAAATGCACATACAATCAAAAGTGTAATGTTTGGATTCAGTCTTGTGTCAGATGAACTGTTGTGTCCTCACCTTTGGTTTGATAATGTCCCCATGATCTCCAAAGTATATTTCTTCTGTTAGAAACATTTCAATTTGGCCATAAGAAGGCTACGACAGGTAATCATGTTTAGAACCGCTCGTGCCTTTTCTGCCCATATGATGAAAATGAATCTCTGGCCATGACTTAAATAGCCTACTTGCCCTGCGTCAAGGCATTGAAATAGCCATATTGTTTCAGTGACCCAATAGGCTAGTACTACAACTCTCTGAAAACCATTTTAAGCCAGCTGAGACCAGTACTTAAAATATCTTTATGAGGATGTAGTCTGCCTCTATCTAAGTAGTAGATGACAGAGAGAAGATTGGCTGAGAATGACTAGCCTGATGACTTACCCTGGGTTTGCTTGTCACGTAGGTAATGGTTCTTCCCGCTTTATCCTGTTAACAAATAGACATATAATGACCAAATCTACGTGACTGACATAACAGCCATTGATTCTCACTTTTGGCATTTTAAGCAATAAGACAAGAGTCAGAGCTGATTATTTGCCTCAGGTCTAAACCTGCTGACATACATAGTCAAGTTGTCCAGTTTGGAGGACTCCATGGCCCCATGACATCTCAACTGCATTGAATAACTAACACAACCCACCTTCAACTTGTCATGCATACCGCCACCACCCCCATCCAGTGCAGCACATTACCAGTGCTGTATGTCACATTGCAATGCACCAGACAGTGACATGAAGACTGAATTATTTGTATGCAATCTATTTCTGTAAATGGCAATACTTCAAACATTACTTACGTTGCATATTGCATGCATAATGAAAATGTAATGTGAGTTTATGACCACTGGTCTGTTTGACCAAACTCAATCTCATAAAATGAGTCATTACTACAAACGAACTTGTAGAGAACCAGTTACCATCCATTATCAATTCTTTAGACACATAACATCTGCGATAGATAGCTACATTCTAATGTATGAAAACGCTAGATTTGAAAACAGGGAACATTGTATATGGACACCGCGTACTGTAGGCGTGTGACTCACGAGTGCACTACAGAGAGAATCATCGAAGTCACACTTATGAAGACACCAGTCAGAATAATTTGTTTTGGGTTGTCTTGGTATCTAACAATAATAATTACTATACATTGGAAACGTACATAGTTGCTCTGAAGAACACTTAGCACACAAGCCTCAAACACTGTTTTTGAACTGCCACTGTTGCAACGCACTCGTATGTGGCCTGAGAACAGACGTTCGAGAGAAGTAGACTGACCTCACCCCTCATTTAGCTAGTTAACGAACGTTACTAGCTATTCTAGTAATTGATGCAAGGGTTGTACAAATTTGAAATGTTCAACAGTTACTTCAGAATATCGTCTCGATTCAACATTTAGAAATTAATTGTGAAACGGTTAGCCAGCCTATTTATTAAGACATTTTTGTTCTAACGGTAGGCGAGCAGAAATAAATATATGCTTTGCTTGTTTACTTCAAGTGCATTGAGCATCAAATCCAATATATTACCAGATTTGGTAGCTAACACTAGTTATGTGAAACAGCAAGTGCTGTAGTGTGGGAGGCTAACTTAACGTTAACTGTTTAGAACTAGGCTCGGTGGTACTAGTAACGTTAGCTTGTTGATAAGCACACTGACAGGCTATTTCAGTATTATGTTAGCTAAATGCAAACATTATCAAAAGAAGAACCATGCGTGTTTGGAAAGTATTCGCTAGCAGTTGGTATTTATTGTTGGATAAGAATGGTTCCATGTAGCAAATAGATAGCTAACTTTCTGGAAAGCAGTTTAATTAATGACGCATGTTGTTTGTGACCCTCTTTGCTAAGCCAGCTGACAGATCCATAAACAAGCCAAATGTGCGCCGCTATCTGGCATTGGATAACACATTTGATAGCTAGATAAACTCTGGCAAATAATTTTACTTCAACCCTACTTACCTGTGTGATGTCTTAACTTTAAATGCGACTGCCTATGTGTTCAGCCAACACAGTGTGTTATCTGTATTTGCTAAGTGTATGTTTGGTGGCTTATTATTTCGATTATTTTCTTCACCAGCTCACTTTTAGACTTGTACTTCTAGCTTGCAAAATGGCGGTCTTTCCTGCATTTACCATCAGACTCTCTGAAACAGGGGATTGGGGGTGTGACCGTTGATTATGTTTTTTTTTTATTGAAGTAAATGTTGGACCAAACAACGTTAGCAAAATATTTGTTGCAAGCTTTTTCTAAATGTGCGTTATATTTAACACCTTTCCTTGCGTTTTCGAGTCGCCTTTAGACCCATTGTGACATTTAGAATAACAAGTATCCCCTCTGTCACAACATGGTACGTTCTAGATTCTTTCTCATGGGAGGATGCAATGTAGTCATTCTGTTATTTTGTAGCTCAATGGTCAGCTGCAAAAATGTTGCATTGACGTTCAACTTATGTTGATCAATTTGTTTTGATGTAAGTTGCCTCTTCTCCAGGTGCAAGGGGAATGTTCAGCAGCATTTTAAACTAATTCTGAGAAGTCGGTTGTACAACACTGTCTGCATCTGAAGCAATTACACAGATGTTCATGTTTCTCAGCTGATAAGTTCGCAGGTTTTGACAGCTGGCTGATCCTGCCCCAGTATATGCTTATAAAGATGTTGATGATGGGTATGCCATGTCTCCTCTCCAAGGCTCTGGAAGCTCCGATGCATACTAGACAGCTCTGAAAGCGTTATAATGTCAAAATACGTTCGTTACTCACAAAATAAAAATGTACACGCAATCGAAAGAGTTCCTATTCACTCACATCCCAAGGATCCCCGATAGCAGTAACCTTACTGCTATGCGCAAGTCGGAAGTCTACGACAGCTCAATACATTGGAGGAGCCCAAAAGTGATTTTTACCCGTTGCTTGTAAAATATTTGTGTATCTTTTTTTGGAAGTACATACCGGGGGTCACGGGAGTAAATTAAGCTAGTTGCTCAGCGAACCCCCACATTTGTTAAATACCGAACGTATTTTTACATAACTTGCAGAGCTGTCTTAATGAGTTTGAATATGAGCTTCGTGTTAGAGGAGACACTCGTCGCTGACATGTCTAAAACACAGATACAGGGCAATTAGCCTGTTAGGTTGAATAGTAACCTCTGGAATAACACGTTTTCCTACCAGTCATTTAGATGTTATTTGTTTGGGCTATGCATCTATCTCAGATTTGGAATTTGCTTCAACATTGGTACCGACTACGCTGTAAGTGTGAACATGTCTGGCGCGTTAGAAAGTATAACGTTACTGTTTTAAATTATTTAACAAGGCCATTATTTAACCAAGTTATTACTTACTTATTTACAATGACAGCCTAGCCCGGACGAGGCTGGGACAGTTGTGCGCTGCCCAATGGGACTTCCAATCACGGCCAGATGTGATTACAGCCTGAATTCGAACCAGTGACGCCTCTTGCACTAATGCGTGTCTTAGACCGCTGTGCCACTCGGGTATACAGTAGACCCAAAGCATAAAGAGAAGCCCTGCCTTTCAAATCAATGACTAAGGAAGCAGTGATGCCATCTTAGCAATTGTGTTGCCAGATTTAGCTACTTTTCAGACTACCCTGGCAACTTTTTTTTCAAACAGTACCTAGCAACAAATTTAGCTAATTTAAAACATGTATTTGGAACTTTTAGCAACTTTTGAAAAGTGACTCAAGCGCTAAAATGCACGCATTTTCCCACTAAATTACAAACAAACAAAACATTTGTCCCACGCTCAGTCACAACACACGTGCCTGGCTGCAAATGTGCATTGTGAGTGACGTCAGCAGCAGGCCAGCAACAATTTCAGTAAATTGCAAAAAACTGCAGTAGTAGTGGTACGGGTTCGACGAGCCAAACCCAACGAAAATAGTTGGTAACGAATGTTTGATCTCGAACAGAACTTACAACATCAATCAACATGTCTCAATCAAAATTGTACAGAAAATAGTGGGAGTATGTACCTGAACAAATGTAAAATAACATTTTTTTTTTGCCGAGTTGGCAAGTCAATTTGAGTAACGTTATTGCGTATTTTACGTAATGACGCAGTTTTTCACGCAATTTAGCAACATTCCATCCTGCCGCTAGCAATTTAACCTGAAAATGAAGTGGCAACACTGTAAGGAATTACCTAGCCGATTAATTTCGGTTATGTGAACTCCAGTCTAGTCTACTACTTTTAGCTGGTATGCACTCGCTACTGATTTTCTAATGGAGAAAAATAAATTTACATCAACATTATTTTCTACTTCCAGCTGGTGCAGATGTAACGGTGTATTTCAGTTGTTCAATTCCCGCATAAAATGGGTATTATTCCACCTCCTGGTTGACTATTGTGTTTACATTGTCTAATACACTTTGTAATAAAGGTATGGGATTATGGGTAGTACAGAGCTCCATGGAGAGTTGCTGTGGGTGAGTTGAAAGGTACCCGTATAGAAATTACATCAGCAATGTATGTTATTAGTAACAAATGTTGGTGTGGCGTGTGTTAGGGTTGCGTCAATTCGAATATGGTAGCGGGTTTAAAATGCATTAATCCTAAATCCTTACACGTGAAATAAACCACTTTTTATGTAATTTGCCGAATCTTAGTTTGCCATGTAGGTTTTTTGCTAACAGTTAGCTAAAGTTCCCTCTGAAGTTGGTAGCTAACTTGAAAATGAATATTCTTTAGGAGTGCTATTTGTATCCCGTCGACTACTCATCGTGCAGACATACTGTGTGTGTACCATGAGTGCAGGTAATTTATGACAAACGTATAAAGAATGTTTTGTAAATTTATGAGCACCAGCTAGCAGCGTTTTTGCCTGGTTTTGTTGGTTTACGAAAATATGGTACATTCTAGGTGTATTGTATTTCTTCGCCACAAGACTGTGACGCTGAGTGATTTTTCGGGTTCATTTGATATATTGTTGAATACTTAGGTGGATGATAGTTTGTTCTGATGTGAATATGAGATTATTAACATGTAAAGTGTCGGTCCCATTTAAAGATCACAGAAATGTTCCATATACACAGCTTATTTCTCTACAATTGTGTGCACAAATTTGTTTTCATCCTTGTTAGTGAGCATATCTCCTTTGCCAATATAATTCTTCCACCTGACAGTTGTGGCATATGAAGAAACTGACTAAACAGTGTGTGATCATTACACAGGTGCACCTTATGCTGGGGAAAAAGAACACTTTAAAATGTACAGTTTTGTCACAACACAATGCCACAGATGTATGCAATTGGCATGCTGACTCCAGGAATGTCCAACAGCTGTGGCAAGAGAATTTTATGTTAATTTCTCTACCATAAACCACCTCCATTTTAGAGAATTCGGCAGTACCCGCTACTGGCCTCACAACAGCAGACCACGTGTAAACCACGCCAGCCCTGGATATCAGTCTCTTAACATTCCACAAGGAGTTGAATGTACCTGAACAGAGACCGACAACCAGGCTAGTATATATTTTGGATACAAATAAGTATAGCAGCAGATAGCTCTTGGTGAGATCTAATCCCATGTGAAATTACCTGTCCGAAATTTGTATTAAAAGTAAGTGGTAAAACAAAGACCATCAACCGTTGATTCTACCGCATCACTTAATCTCTAAATGTCGGTTATGCAAAAACTTTTAACAAAGATTTATATAACTAAACCAAGATAGACCACAGCCTGTCGTTTACAACGTGAACAAATGAGTCATAGTGGGCAGAAAAAGCAATGATGGCAGAGCCCAGCGAGATCCTATTGGCTCATCTGCATATTTCCCCCAGGGAACGCCTACTCTAAAATGCGGATGTGCAATAAAAAATAAAAAACAGAAGAAAATGTAAACGTCATTGAAAAACATGGCGGCATCGTTAGTGCGTTTTGTTCGCGGAGGTTTTAGCAGGACTTTGAATCGTAAGTACATTTCGAGTGTTAACTGTGCACTAACATGCTGTCATAATGTTTAGGTCATCTGCGTGATAACGTACTTATATTGTTGTTAAGATCGCGCTATCTGTAGTCGACCGATTCTCACTTGACCTTCCATCAAATTGGCTAGCAGGTCAGTGGTTATGTTCCAGGTCGGCATTTTAGTTGTCACACTGCGCATCTAGAAGCTTGCTAAACGCAAGTAAGATTTTGGTTATATGCTCAGTACGATTGAAACAGACGACGTCTGGAACGCACATTGTAATGGCAGTTATAATCTGACTCTAACAGGCATGTATGCCTTTTTATACGCTATATATACAAAGCTATATGGACACCTCTTCAAATTTGTGGATTCGGCCATTTCGGCCAGAGCCTTTGCTGACAGGTGTATGAAATCGAGCACATAGCCATGAAATCTCCGTAGACAAACATTGGCAGTAGAATGGCCATACTGAAGAGCTCAGTGACTTAACGTGGCACTATTGTCAGTTCTTCAAATGCCTGCCCTGCTAGCGCTGACAGTCAGTGCTGTTATTGTGATGTGGAAACGTCTAGGAGCAACAACTGCTCAGCCGGGAAGTGGCAGGCCACACAAGCTCACAGGACTGGACCACCGAGTGTTTTGGTGTGTAAAAATCGTCTGTCCTCGGTTGCAACGCTCACTACCGAGTTCTAAACTGCCACTGGAGGCAATGTCAGCACAATAACTGAGCTTCATGAAATGGGTTTTCCATGGTTGAGCAGCCACACACAAGCCTAACGTCACAATGTGCAACGCCAAGCGTTGGCTGAAGTGGTGTAAAGTTCACTGCCATTGGACTCTGGAGCTGTGGAAACATGTTTTCTGGAGTGCTGAATCACGTTTTACCATCTGACAGTCTAACAGATGAATCTGGGTTTGGCGGATACAAGGAGAACACTACCTCCCCGACTGCATATTGCCAACTGTAAAGGTCGGTGGAGGAGGAATAATGGTCTGGGGCTGTTCTTCTTGGTTCGGGCTAGGATCCTTCGTTCCAGTGAAGGGAAATCTTAACGCTACAGCATACAATGACATTCTAGATGATTCAGTGCTTCCAACTTTGTGGCAACAGATTGGGGAAGGCCCTTTCCTATTTCAGGATGACAATGCCCCTGTGCACAAAGTGAGGTCTATACAGAAATAGTTTGTCGAGATTGGTGTGGAAGAACTTGACTGGCCTGCACAGAGCCTTGACCTCAACTCTATTGAACACCTTTGGGATGAATTGGAACGCCGACTGCAACATCAGTGCCCAACCTCACTAATGCTCTTGTGGCTGAATGGAAGCATGTCCTCGCAGCAATGTTCCAACATCTAGTATAATGCCTTCCCAGAAGAGTGGAGGCTGTTATGGCAGCAAAGGGGGGACCAACTCCATATTAATGCCCATGATTTTGGAACGAAGTGTACGACGAGCAGGTGTCCACATACTTTGGTCATGTGGACATGACCAAAAGTATGCAGATGTTCTGAAAGAGCTGCAAAACCTGGACCCATACAAATCAGCTGGTCTTGACAATCTGGACTCTCTATTTCTGAAACTATCCGCCGCCATTGTCGCAACCCCTATTACCAGCCTGTTAAACCTCTTTCATATCGTCTGAGATCCCCAAGGATTGGAAAGCTGCCGTAGTCATCCCCCTCTTCAAAGGGGGAGACACCCTGGACCCAAACTGTTACAGACCTATATCCATCCTGCCCTGCCTATCTAAGGTCTTCGAAAGCCTAGTCAAGAAACAGATCACTGACCATCTCGAATCCCACCGTACCTTCTCCGCTGTGCAATCTGGTTTCCGAGCTGGTCACGGGTGCACCTCAGCCACGCTCAAGGTACTAAACGATATCATAACCGCCATCGATAAAAGACTACTGTGCAGCCGTCTTCATTGACCTGGCCAAGGCTTTAGACTATGTCAATCACCATATTCTTATCGGCAGACTCAGTAGCCTCGGTTTTTCTAATGACTGCCTTGCCTGGTTCACCAACTACTTTGCAGACAGAGTTCAGTGTGCCCAGGGTTCAATTCTCGGGCCAACTCTTTTCTCTGTATATATCAATGATGTTGATCTTGCTGCGGGCGATTCCCTGATCCACCTCTACGCAGACGACACCATTCTATATACTTCCGGCCCGTCCTTGGACACTGCTATCTAACCTCCAAACGAGCTTCAATGCCATACAGCACTCCTTCCGTGGCCTCCAACTGCTCTTAAACGCTAGTTAAACCAAATGCATGCTTTTCAACCGATCGCTGCCTGCACCCGCATGCCCGACTAGCATCACCACACTGGATGGTTCCGACCTTGAATATGTGGACACCTATAAGTACCTAGGTGTCTGGCTAGACTGCAAACTCTCCTTCCAGACCCATATCAAACATCTCCAATCGAAAATCAAATCAAGAGTCTGCTTTCTATTCCGCAACAAAGCCTCCTTCACTCACGCCGCCAAGCTTACCATAGTAAAACTGACTATCCTACCGATCCTCGACTTCGGCGATGTCATCTACAAAATAGCTTCCAACACTCCACTCAGCAAACTGGATGCAGTTTATCACAGTGCCATCCGTTTTGTTACTAAAGCACCTTATACCACCACTGCGACCTGTATGCTCTAGTTGGCTGGTCCTCGCTACATATTCGTCGCTATACCCACTGGCTCCAGGTCATCTACAGGTCCATGCTAGGTAAAGCTCCGCCTTATCTCAGTTCACTGGTCAGGATGGCAACACCCACCCGTAGCACGCGCTCCAGCAGGTGTATCTCACTGACCATCCCTAAAGCCAACACCTCATTTGGCCGCCTTTCCTTCCAGTTCTCTGCTGCCTGTGACTGGAACGAATAGCAAAAATCGCTAAAGTTGGAGACTTTTATCTCCCTCACCAATTTCAAACATCTGCTATCTGAGCAGCTAACCGATCGCTGCAGCTGTACATAGTCCATCGGTAAATAGCCCACCCAATTTACCTACCATTTACCTACCTCTTCCCCATACTGTTTTTATTTATTTACTTTTCTGCTCTTTTGCACACCAGTATCTCTACCTGCACATGTCCATTTGATCATTTATCACTCGTGTTAATCTGCTAAATTGTAATTATTCGCCTACCTCCTCATGCCTTTTGCACACAATGTATATAGACTCTTTTTTTCCCACTGTGTTATTGACTTGTTAATTGTTTACTCCATGTGACTTTGTTGTTGTCTGTTCACACTGCTATGCTTTATCTTAGTCAGGTCGCAGGTGTAAATGAGAACTTGTTCTCAACTAGCCTACCTGGTGAAATAAATAAATACATGTCATTAGCTAGCTATATCCTTGTTATGTGGCAATAACTGAGTCAAGTAACGTAAAAGTGTTAGTCACTTAGCCGCTAGTTAGCGAGCAGTCAACTAGCTCAAAGGAGAGGACCATGCTGGTAATCCAACCTGTTTTAACATTAGCTAGCCATATGTAATGTTATTTTATGTCATATGTTACAGTTGCCAATCAAAGCCCATGTCTCTTGCAAGCGAGATCTGAGGCTACTGAAACAAAACGTGAGTATACCAGTGTCTAATAGAATTCACCCAGGCTGTGGCATTTGTCTTTATGGTGTACATTGCAGATAATCATCATCATCAGTATGTTGAACCCGCAAAGTCCTAGTCCATCCCCAATGTAGTATAATTATCTAACCATTTAGTTTGATCTTTGCGACACTGAATACATTTATTGTTGCACTCAATCATCTATTGTATCGCCTCTTCCTTTATTTGAATCTATGTGCCCATCTCTATGTAGCCACTGTCAGACCCAAGGATGCGGTCACCCATAACCAACTTGCAGCTTTTGGAGAATATGTGGCTGAAATGCTTCCTAAGTATGTGCAGCAAGTCCAGGTAAGATAATGTAATTGCAGCAACTGTAATGAACACGGTCAGCTTTAAGACGAAGACATCCACACAATCGTACAATGTTGAGCAACCATCAAGGTAAACTATACTGTAAATCCTAAATGCATACGGTTCGTCTAAAACATAGGGAACATAAACATAAGGTTTACAAAGGAGCCCGCACTTGGGAATTAAGCTGGCAACCAGTAGGTTCCTGGTATCAAATCCTAGATGCCATTGTGCCCTTGAGCAAGGCACTTAACCCGCCACAACAGGTCCCCGGGCACTCAGTGTGGCAGCCACCCCACACCTCTCCCAAAATTTTGGAGGTGTATATTTAACCACTAAAGTTATCTTAATTTACCTTCTTAGAAAGCTTGATATTTTGTATAGCTAATTGAATGTCATTTTGAAGCAATATGAACGTCACAAGGATGCATGTTATATCTTCAGGTGACGTGTTACAATGAGTTGGAGGTGATGATCCATCCTGACGGGGTCATCCCTGTGTTGACCTTTCTGAGAGACCACAGCAATGCTCAGTTCCGTAACATGATTGACCTTACCGCAGTGGACATACCCACCCGCCAGAATCGCTTTGAGGTACTATTCCATCCATACCCCCAGCCTATTGTTCCAATAGTATACCTCTCTCTTCATGACAGTCCTATTTTTGCAGTTATAAACATGTGTTCTGACACAAACATATCCATAGCTGACATAAGTAAGAATTTAACCAGGTTGTTTAGACAAACTCTGATCTATTCAATTTTTTAATTTTTGTAATGCCTAATTCTGTTTTCTTTGATGGTGAATAGATTGTGTACAACCTGCTCTCCCTGCGCTACAACTCCCGGATCCGTTTGAAGACCTACACCGACGAGCTCACCCCAGTAGACTCCTCTGTGTCTGTCCACAACGCAGCCAACTGGTATGAGAGGGAGGTAAGTCTGACAGCTACATCGTAAGAATGCTTTGCTTGAAGGGTTCAAAGATTTTTTGTGTTGGCAGCTCAGGATTTATATTTTGCCTGCCAAGGCAAATGCTCATGAAAGGATAGGTTTTTAAAACTAGCAGTAATTTACCAAAGTTACTGAAATCTTCGGTAATTAACAGGTAATCTATTGTAACTTTGGTCAGTTATACTCTAATACATTTTTTTTCATATAGTATACCTTTTTTATCTGTTCATATTCTCCATGAGTTTTTAGTGGAGGCCATATGGTTCAAGAGAAAATATCTAATTATTGAAAAAGAGAATCTAATCAACATTGGCATTATTTAAATTAACTCTGCAACTTTTTCAACAATTGACATTTTTCACAACTGCCAGCAGTTTGGCGCCAATATATTTATAACAAATACATATTGACATAGTAAAATAAGTGTGTGGGGGGGAATATAATGGATATTTCATACTGAAACCCATATATTAAAAAACAGTGATATTCACTAAGTTGATGGTTTATATTTAGGATAATGTTTTACAGCTTTGTCATTCAATTTTCTATTTTAACATATGTTTTGATTATTTTACATGGTATAACGCCACACATAGGGCCAGATATAACTCCAAACACCTGGATTATCTGAAGTACCCAAAAAGGCCACTAGATGTCATTAAAAACAACTTGAATGTTACCAAAATTCTGGTAGTTCACTGGGAAACTTAGAACGTTTTCGTAAATATACCCTCCCTTTCCAACACTATGAAAGGATATGTTTTGTGCTTGCCATTAGGTGTGGGACATGTATGGAGTTTTCTTCGCCAACCACCCTGACCTGAGGCGTATTCTGACAGATTATGGGTTTGAGGGGCATCCATTTAGGAAGGACTTCCCACTGTCTGGATTTGTGGAGGTAAGGTCAGATGTGAATGCTGATAAATGTCCCATGTATTTTACATACATTAAAGGCCGAATTATAATCTAATCCTATCCTAAAATCGGTACATGTGACTTCACATTACCACAGGAGGTTGGTGGCACCTTAATTGGGGAGGACGTGCTCGTTGTAATGACTGAATGGTATGAAATGCATCAAATATATGGTTTCCATGTGTTGGATGCCATTTCCATTTGCTCTGTTCCAGCCATTATTATGAGCTGTCCTCTCATCATCAACCTCCACTGGTATCTACCATATTATTCATTCTGTCCATCTGGTACATCTCAGGTGCGTTATGACGATGAGGTGAAGCGTGTGGTGGCAGAGCCTGTGGAGCTCTCTCAGGAGTTTCGGAAGTTTGACCTGAACAGCCCATGGGAGGTGTTCCCAGCCCACCGTGAGGACAAGGCACCTGAGCTGCCAGCTGGGGATAAGCCAGCTGACAAGTAACCATCTACCCCAGAGATAAAATGCCCACACCTATATATATATATATATATATATATATATATGTATATGTATATGTATATGTGACTGTACTGTTGATGGACACATGTCCCGCTTGAGCCCACTAAAGTATTTATGTAAATAAAAACAAAAGGTAAACATTTTATTTGTTTGTCTTTATTTATTCATTAGTTGGATGTGCTGTGTAGAGATTACGTTTTGACTGTATGTTTAAACTCTAGTAGACTGTAGCACTAGTAGAAACAGACCTTACCTGCCATACCATAGCAGACCAAAAGAGGGCACTGTGTGCATGTTAAAACAGTTTGAATATTGTTGAGGTTTAATGTCTCACGAGTCGATTAGCATCATGTTGATATAAGCTCTCCCTATGGGCATGTTCAAGTTCACTGACACGGATGTGCCTTCTACCAATAAGAATACAGAAAAATATACATTAACTTTTATTTATTCTGCTTCACATGTTCCAAAGCATCCATTGTATAACAAGTATTTTTAACATCTCAAGGAGCCAACAAGAAGCAGATGACTAACACATGGGTTGAATGTACCCAGGGCAAAATTTTATGCAGTTCACAATCATTCCTTTGCAAGGACAAAGATATAAGTACAGGTCACCAATGTACCACTTACAATAAAGTTATTTCCAACCAAAAAAGTTACGGATAGAATTACAGTCTCATTACAAAGAAGATCTTCAAAGCTGTTAGATGATTATTCTCCATGACAGCATGCATGAAATTATTAGTCAAAATATTCTCCAAGACTCCATTCCCAATATCATAATGCCTGTTATCTCTCTGGAAATTGATCTCACTGAGCTCTAAGAAATAATATTTTTTGTGGGTTTCTTACGCTCTCAAAAGTTGTCATGCTAGTGTATTTAATTTAAAACTTTTTTATTTTACCCCTTTTTCTCCCCAATTTCATGGTATCCAATTGTTTAGTAGCTACTATCTTGTCTCATCGCTACAACTCCCGTACGGGCTCGGGGGAGACTAGGGTTGAAAGTCATACGTCTTTCATGACACAACCCAACCAAGCCGCACTGCTTCTTAACACCGTGCGCATCCAACCCGGAAGCCAGCCGCACCAATGTGTCGGAGGATACACCGTGCACCTGGCAACCTTGGTTAGCGCACACTGTGCCCGGCCCGCCACAGGAGTCGCTGGTGCGCGATGAGACGAGGATATCCCTACTGGCAAAGCCCTCCCTAACCCGGACGACGCTAGGCCAATTGTATATAATAATTAAAGCTGTTATACAAATTTGATCCACTCAACTCGATGACTATTTCCTACTGCAGTCCATGCACATAATGATTTAAATCAGAACTACAAAGCAAATGCTAAACTACAATTTTCCCATGCAAATTGAAAAATTATACATCAGTTTCATTTTTTTTAATTTGCTGTATTGAAAAAGTCATTCCACCCTCAGGGTACAAAAGTTGCCACGATTAGTGACACTTGGGCATTAGGGAGTCAGGAGTGTGACTTAGGATGTGCTCCAAAAGTAGGTTGTGTGAGGGCAGCACTGCAGGAGTGAGTATATGCCTGACACCGCAATCACAGGCAGGTAAGTATTTTTCTCCATGAATCTTGTTCTGGAGGCAGCTCTGCTGAGTGGTCACTAGCTGGCACAGCCACAAAGTCATAAAATCGGATTTTAAACAACCTTAACTACATTGCTAACCCTAATGCCTAACTTTAAATTAAGACCATAAATGACATTTTGACTGCAGCTAGCGGAAATGGCTCAGTTCTGCCTCCAGGGCAAGATTCATGACAAAAATCAACCTGCTATTCGCATAGTAGATGACCATTAATAGGGGGACTAACTATTACTGAAATAGTCTCTCATTATTCAGTAAGTGTCTCATTGTGTTTATTCCTTTTGATAAGATGCTAATTCAAACTAAAAAAGGAACACTACCCAGAGATGGTGTACATAACCCAATATTCCCACACAATTCAGGATATGACCCAGATGAAGACACAGGAGGCGGATAGTACAGTTCTCATAATATTTATTATACAAGGGGGCAGGTAGAGGTCAGTAATCCAGGGCAGAGTCAATGAGGTACAGAACGGCAGGCAGGGTCAGAACCGGGAAGACTAGAAAACAGCGACTCAAACAGGGAAAAACACACTGACAAGACTAACTGGCAACAGACAAACAGAGAACACTTGTATAAATACACAGGGGATAATGGGGACAAATGGGAGAGACCTGGTGGGGGGGGGTGGAGACAAGCATAAAACAGGTGAAACAGATCAGGGTGTGACATGGAGAATCAAAATACAGTATTTGCTGGAGAGTAAAATTAACATTATAATTGGACTATATGCTATTTTTTATGTTGTTTAAATGACCTCTCAAACAGACTAATTTGCTGAAGCATGGCACAATTTTAAGAGCATTTTTCTCTCTCGGGTGTGTGAATTAAACCGGCACGTTTATCATAAGGGATGATATAGGTAATTCAATTTTCTCCACAGCGGTCACCAGCTGAGTAAATAAATTTAACTCTGCTAAGTTAGAAATCCAATTATGAGCCTGGTGCCCCGAGGTCCAAAACTAGCAGATTTCAAGCTACAACAAGGATGAGTATGGTGCCTGTATTGGTCCAATGGACAGCCCTGCACTGTAACAGGACATTTATTCTAAGTGTTGGTCATGGTTTTTGGTTCAAAATGCCATTTTATTTCATTGTGATCTGACACAGGCCTTATCAGAAACTCACTCTAAAATGAAGGAAAAATACTAAATGTGACACAAAACAAGTGTCCCCATTATTTGACAATGCCTTTCAAGACATTGATAAAAAATCCAGATAAGTATTAACTGAGACATCATATCCTGAAAATAGCAAAAATGCTAGTATGTAGTAACATCTTCATTAATTCAAGACTGCAAGTTGGAGTTTGACAAAGTAAACCCATTGAAAGAATTAGCTGGACATAGAATAATTGAGTGTAGTAGGTCCACAGCCAACTGTGTTCTTGACACTGTCCCTTATGGCTTCTGGCTCTGCTGTTACTGCTGATTGGTGGCTAGTTTTTGTATTTCTGGATAGACCAGGAAGCCAGTGAAGGTTATATACTTGGCATGGTTGCTGTATGCTCCAAAGCCATCGCGCTGGTGGCTATAAAGCCAGACGATATCCCCACGGCGCAGAGACAGCATCAGACTTTGGCTCTGCAGAGCCTTCTCAGTGTCACTGTCATCGTAGATCATGGCCTGCACCTCCAGGTGGTTCTTCATCAGCTTGATTGACAGGGTTTTGTGGGGAAGCTTGCCAGCATTGAAGGAGAAGAAGTAGGCTCCTGGAATACGGCAGGTGAATACACCTTTGGTGACGTTAAAGTCAGCGCCAATGTTGACAAAGTCTGTGTCAAAGGAGATAGGACGGTGTTCTGTGAAGCCCTGGTCCACCCCTACGATGCTCTGAGTGCGGCCAACGGAGAAGGCTGACCTCTGGTCCTCCTCTTTATCCTCTACCTCCTCTCTCTTCTCTACGTTGTCCTTTTCTCCCAGCCCATCCTGGTCTGTTAGGGTGTGGTCATTGGCATTCGCCTCATTTCCATACATGGGAGTTGGGTCCTCGTGCTTGCGGTCTTGGAAGGTGTAGGTGTCAGGGTAGATTAGGTAGCCGTTAAAGGTGGTGTAGTGACCTGTGTTGCTGTAGATGGCATAGCGGGGATCACCGTGAAGGCGGAGCCAGACTGTGTCACCAAAGTCCAGCTGCAGCATGGCGCTTTGGCTCTGCACCTTACGCTCCTCTCCCGCATTCTCATCATACACAATTGCCTGCACCTCATTCCTGTTCTTCATTAGCATGACTGACAGGTCACGACTGGGGAACTTCCCCACTGTGAAGGAGAAGTAGTATGCTCCGGGGATGCGGCAGCGGAACATGCCTGCCTTTGGATCAAAGTCCCCACCGATGTTAACATACTCCTTGTCAAAGGTCACCACCATCTTTGGTCCACCCTCCATGCTGCTGGTGCGTGCCACTGAAAAGGCAGAACGCAGTTCTGCATCCTCGGGCAGGCGAGCGAAGGCCCACGTGCAGGTTACCTGACACATCAGGCCAATCAGGAGACGGCTAGCTGGTGTAGTCATCTTTCCTGTTGGGAAAAAGTTTGGCCTAGTTAATTAAACAACAAAGTCAGGTGCTTAATCTCAATATAATACACAACAGAGATACCATAGCAGACCAAAAGAGAGCACTGTGTGGATGGTAAAAAGCAGTTATGTAGCAGTGTGATACCATGGTGCAGGTTATGTATGAATTGACTGTAAGTCAACAATCGAATAGCTCAAGGCTTTGCCAGCTCAATTGAAAAGTAAAATCAGAAACAAGTGAGATTGTTATTAGTGATTCAATACCACCTGGATCCATAGAGGATTGAATCTTCTCTGAGACACTTGCTTTGAAAATATGTTTATCCCAAAACGGAAGCATCATTAATACGTTCCTAATTAGCATTTCATTTCACCTGGCTAATGAAGGAACAAAAAGAGAGACAATAATATTTGCCCTCCGCTGGCCGAGGTGCCAAACCAACTGGAGAAAACACACCTTCATCTTCACCCAAAGTCATACGTTTACTCAACATCAATTATATCATGACTTAATTCTCTCCTGTCTCATCACTACAGTATATTGATCCCAATATCTTTGTAAATGTGATAGTGCTTTGACAAAGGGGCTTGCTTTGAAACACGCCCGCGATCAACATCACTGAAAGGAATTAAGCTGCTGTCCCGAACCTTATTTTATAATTGCATCTTTATAAATGTTTTAACATTCTTTATGTGCAAGTTATTATAGTCAGTGAGCATTATTATGTCCACCATTTAAAAGCTTGATCCAAAATACAAAGTCACACTAATCGGACTGTTTCTTTTTTATTGAGGGTAAAAAAAAAAAGTCTGGTCTATTAGGTCCTGTCATCTGTCAAATGTCTGTGTGTGTTGCAGTAAATATTTTAGGATCAATGCAGGCAGATTTCGATATCATACAGTAATTTCCTAGTCCGGCTACTAAAGTTCAAAACATCTATTTGTTTAATGAGATCTTCTCTTCCTGCCTGTGTAGTCATCACTAAAAGCCATAACAGAAGTGGACCTGTCAGAAGGAGTTTCAGACAACGTCTTAAATTTACTTTATCGACATACAGTAGGTTATTCCATGGGGGAGTCGTATCATTTCAAACAGAAAAGAAGGAATTAAACAGAAAAACATGAGATCCCATGGGATTGATGAGACTATTTATAAACAGCGCTTGGACTGACATGAACACAATACGCATAGTTATCTTCATTTCCTCTGTCATTGAAGGGGTTGGTGAACGAGATTTGCGTCTTGGCGGTGTGATTCGACGTGGGTGTTATGTTTGCTATATCGTACTCTAGCAGGTATTGCTGCTTGTCCTTCTCGAGTCGCAAAGTCGCAAGAGTTCGCCCTCAAAAATAGCCCGAATTAAATCTAAAATAAATCTCTAATTAATTTGGACGTTTGTTTTTTTTCTCCAACTTTCTCACTGTCTATTCCCGGAGTGTCCGTCTGGCAGAGTTTCAAAGCAAATCATGTTATACAACAGGTCGCGGCAGAACACAAGATGCTTGCGAATTGGTATGAATTTTGGAATATTGACAAGTAGTCGGGATGTGTGCGCAACGTATCAATGCTTATTGTGACCGAAACAGTTGTAGACTCAATGAACACTATCAAACACATTAGCAAGTGGCCACTCGATAAAGATCTTATCAGCCAATTGTGTTCTTTCAACACAACATTGGTGACGTGTTATCTTATGTAAACAAGTTGGGGCGCTGAGTGATGTTGGCAGGTCTGTCTCACTGTCTGTAGGTTCTGCCGTGCAATTGGATCGAGCACAATCACTGCAGCTGTTTCTCCGTGCTTGACAATTCTCCCTAGGCGTTACCATCCGGTGTTAGTGGGCATGATCGAAATCACCCCTGAAGTATCCAATGGAACTAGGAATGCGGTACAAAGGCAATCCTCCCGGTTTGTTCTGGAGAAGTTCCCAACGCTGTGTAATTAGACGCGGTGGCGAACCACAATATCCATTCATCCAATTACATGCGTTAACCCTTTACTGACTAGAGACGAGTCTCCAGCTCACAGTGATAATTATGGTCAGGCCATGTGAATAAAACCTTTTTCATTATAACAGCTGTTGCAAATCTCAGTTTTGGAAGATACTGACTTTATGATAAACTTATATTATTTACACATTGTAGTACATTTGTACACTGACTAAAATTGATGCAACATTTTCAACTAGATACATGTTTTTCTTTTTTTGGGGGGGTTCAACTGCTCTTCAAGTACTGTGAGGCTATCGGCGAACGACAGTTCTAGTATTGTATGACAGCAGCCTCAAGGATTTGCTGCATTCTGCACTTGACTAGCATGCTGCAAAGAGGCTGCTCATTTCTTCATGGTTGATGCAGAGAGACATGTTGAAACCTGCTCCATGAATGCAGCATCCCTGTTTCCATCCAAAGATGAATCCATCGCTTGTGAATCAATGTAAATGGAAAGCTGACTGAGGGCTGAGTCTTGCCCTCACAGTGAATGTGACATTCTCTGTGTAGATATTCATCACATCTTCAATTACATTGGAGGCATTTACAATTATGTTTTTCTGCTCAACAGAATACACAATCACTTCTATTTTGAATGTTGATAGCTTTGTAATGATTTAATATTTTGACATCTATTTTGAGTGTTTGCATGTCTTTTTAGGGACACTGTGCAATAACCAGGGGCTATGAGAGTCCAAAATAAGTTAGAATGAGCAGCATTTCCTCATGTTAATTATGTTGGTGAAAAGCATTCCACCACGCTGAGCCATCTGCTAGAGGTGATAACAAACAAATGCTCAGAAATGAATAAGTCCCATTGGTGGCCAAATAGTCTCATCCCTGGAGTGTCGATGAATCCATAAGTGGGCCTAGGTTGTCGAATGTTAATTTAGATAAAAGCAATAGTAGACTCTCAGTTAAGGGATATTACTTAAATGTAAATATCAGCCTATCGTATGTTTGCAATGATATTAATAAGTTTCTGGCAGTATATTCTCGTAGTATACTCAAATAAAATGTCACATAATATATAACACATATAATATGCCATATGTGCAACATACAGAGCATTCGCAAAGTATTCACCCTTCACCCCTTTACTTATTCCACATTTTCTTACATTAAAGCCTTATTCTAAAATGTATTAAATTATTGTTTTTTCCTCATCAATCGACACACAATAACCCATAACGACAAAGCAAAAACAGGTTTTTAGAATTTTTTCAAATGTATTAAAAATAAACACACACCTTATTTACATTAGTATTCAGACTCTGATATGAGACTCAAAATTGAGTTCAGGTGCATCCTGTTTCCATTAATCATCCTTGAGACGTTTCTACAACTTGATTGGAGTTCACCTGGGGTAAATTCAATTGATTGGACATGATTTGGAAAGGCACACACCTGTCTATATAAGGTCCCACAGTTGACAGTGCACGTCAGAGTAAGAACCAAGTCATGAGGGTAAAGGAATTGTCCATAGAGTGCCGAGACAGGATTGTGTTGAGGCACAGATCTGGGGAATGGTACAAAAACATTTCTGCAGCATTAAAGGTTCCCAAGAACACAGTGGCCTCCATCATTCTTAAATGGAATACATTTGGAACCACCAAGGCTCCTCCAAGAGCTGCCTGCCCATCCTAACTGAGCAATTGGGGGAGAAGGGCTTTGGTCAGGGAGATGACCAAGAACCCGATGGTCACTCTGACAGAGCTCCAGAGTTTCTCTGTGGAGATGGGAGAAACTTCCAGAATGACACCAATCCTTGCAGCATTCCACCAATTAGGCCTTTATGATAGACTGGCCAGAAGGAAGCCACTCCTCATTAAACGGTACATGACAACCCACTTGGAGTTCGACAAAAGGCACCTAAAGACTCTTAAACCATGAGAAACAATATTCTCTGATTCTCAAGATTCTCTTCACTGACATTTTCAACCTCTCCCTGTCCGAGTCTGTAATACCAAAATGTTTTAAGCAGACCACCACAGTGCCTGTGTCCAAGAACACTAAGGTAACCTGCCTAAATGACTACCGACCCGTAGCACTCATGTCTGTAGCCATGAAGTGCTTTGAAAGGCTGGTCATGGCTCACATCAACACCATTGTTCCAGAAACCCTAGACCCACTCCAATTTGTATACCGCCCCAACAGATCCACAGATGATGCATCTCTATTGCACTCCACTCTGCCCTTTCCCACCTGGACAGAAGGAACACCTATGTGAGAATGCTATTCACTGACTACAGCATTCAAAGCTCATCAATAAGCTAAGGACCCTGGGACTAAACACCTCCATCTACAACTGGATCCAGGTGGTAACGGTAGAGAACAACACATCCGCCACACTGATCCTGAACACATGGGCCCCTCATGGGTGTGTGCCCAGTCCCCTCCTGTACTCCCTGTTCACTCATGACTGCATGGCCAAGCACGACTTCAACACCATCATTAAGTTTGCCGATGACACAACAGTGGTAGGCCTGATCACCGACAACGACGAGGCAGCCTATAGGGAGGTCAGAGACCTGGCCGTGTGGTGCCAGGACAACAACCTCTCCCTCAATGTGATCAAGATAAAGGAGATGATTGTGGACTACAGGAAAAAGAGGACTGAGCACACCCCCATTCTCATCGACTGGGCTGCAGTGGAGCAGGTGGAGCAGGTTGAGAGCTTGAAGTTCCTTGGTGTTCAAATCACCAACCAATTAACATGGTCCAAGCACACTAAGACAGTCGTGAAGAGGGCACGACAAAACCTATTCCACCTCAGGAGACTGAAAAGATTTTTCCTCAGATCCTCAAAACGTTCTACAACTACATCGTTGTGGTTACATCACTGTCTGGTATGGCAACTGCTCAGGCCTCCGACCGCAAGGCACTCCGACCGCAAGGCACTACAGAGGGTAGTGCAAATGGCCCGGTACATTACTGGGGCTAAGCTCCTTGCCATCCAGGACCTCTATACCAGGCGGTGTCAGAGGAAGACCCTAAAAATTGTCAAAGACTCCAGCCACCCTAGTCATAGACTGTTC